>NC_086101.1:113868464-114168464 GCF_963921235.1 Mobula hypostoma
GACCCTCCGTCCACACTGAAACAGTGTTTTCAGCCCCCAAAAACGGAGTATTTCAGAAACGCTCTCCAGAGTGAATAAATCTGAAAAACGCCTAATATCTGGCGTAGTGTGTAACCGGCTATTTTTAAAACCGCTGTCACGACGAGCCGGAACAGATGGTGGCGGCAGAGCGGTGTTTCATTGTTTTCTTGAATGCAACCTCCAACACCACAACAATATCTGACAATAGAGGTGTAACAGCCTAATGTAACATTGTATGGAAATATAAGGTAACACTGATGCAGACATGTTTTATACATTTAACAAGGTGCTTTATTAATGTATTGCTTGTGCAAACATTCAATAGATGCAATTGTCACTTTTGCCCAGTAACTCATTTTATTGCACGTTAGATACAGCAAAATAATACACAAAGACATGGCAAAAGTAAAGTCAAACAAATGAGGTAACAGCAAATTTCACTTTTGCCCAGTAACAAGCCTTATTGCATTTAGTTGTAGCTGTCGTCCCTTTCATCGGTGAAGAGACTATGGCTGTAGGAAATGTTTCTGGACAAACGCGCACCAAGCCTTTCGTTTGGCAATTTCCTTTTAAGTTTTTCTAGTCTGTAACTGGACAAGCACGCATCAAGTATACTATTTCCTCTTCGCTTGTTTTCTGTGTGTCCTGCACATGCCCAGTAGGAGATTTGCCCAGATATCCATTTTAATGTGAACGGAGATATTTTCAAAAACGCCTGGTGTGGACGCCTATCGTTTTTACGCGAAACCGGTGTTTTCAAAATTATCCAGTCTAGTGTGGACGTAGCCTGAGAAAGTACAATCCGCATGCTAGCTGTTAAAGAATTTTTTTCTTTTTCATTTTATTTTAAATGACCCCTGTTTGTAAGAAGAAGAAGCAAGGAAAGATGGTGCCAGCAGACTAAGACAACTTCTTCCAATTTGTCCACGAAACAGCTTGTTCTTCTTCTCTTGTGTCTTTCTTCTCTTTTCAAGGTGGTTGGGGTTCTGTCAGAGTCCGTGATCTACAGTTCAAACTACGTTCTTCACAAGCAGTGAGTTTTTTTGGACTGGCTGTATGGTTTGGTGTTTTGCTATCTCCAGGAATGTCCTGGAAGTTATGCGCCTCTGGGGAGCAGCCCCGTAGACAACCCCGCTCCTCATCGATTTCACCGGCTGAGGCGTCGTAGGACACTGAAACATTGGGACGGCAGGCGGTGTGTGCTGCTGTCGGGAGAAGGCCTCTGTAATCGTCCGAATCCTACCCCCTCCAACTTTTGATGGAGAGTGTGAGCCTTCTCCAAGTCAGAGGTCTTAGAGAGCGACGTGGAAGATTGTAACATCGAAACAGCGAGCTGCTGGTCTCCATTTTTGTTGTTGCCGAAGCAATTTCTCTCTCCCTCGATGGAGAGAAAGAGCCTATCTGAGATACCAAAGTGCTGAGTTATGGACTGAAGCTTTTGATCAAGACCATAAGACCATAAGACAAAGGAGCAGAAGTCGGCCATTTGGCCCATCAAGCCTGCTCCACCATTTTATCATGAGCTGATCTATTCTCTCATTTAGTCCCACTCCCCCGCCTTCTCACCATAACCTTTGATGCCCTGGCTACTCAGATACCTATCAATCTCTGCCTTAACTACACCCAATGACTTGGCCTCCACTGCCACCCGTGGCAACAAATTCCATAGATTCACCACCTTCTGGCTAAAATTATTTCTGCGCATCTGTGTTCTGAGTGGGTGCCCTTCAATCCTTAAGTCATGCCCGCTCATACTAGACTCCCCCACCATGGGAAACAACTTTGCCACATCCACTCTGTCCATGTCTTTCAACATTCGAAATGTTTCTATGAGGTCCCCTCTCATTCTTCTAAACTCCGAGGAATACAGTCCTAGAGCGGACAAACATTCCTCATATGTTAACCGTCTCATTCCCTCTCAAATTCCAGCCTTATGCAACACCCTGGGAAAGGTTTCACTGCTAACGTAATGATCTTTCTGTAGAAGCACTGCTAATGTAATGGTTTTTCTGTAGCAGCAGTGTTTGGGTTATGGCTAGAGATAGCAGGGGCTTAGGAATGCGCGCCGCCCAATGAGGGGAATTTTTTTTCTTGTTGTGGGCCTGAGAGCGAGGTGATCTGGCTCTTTTGTTTGGCGGAAGATGGAGAGAGAAGATGCCAGAATAGAGAGGTTGTAGACACCAGAAAGGAGTGGACTTGGAATACAGCCGGGAGTCGATGAAGCCCGGGGAAATCGATGGAGGACCAGCGGAAGGGAAACTGTGAGCACATTAGACTGTTTCATTAAAATGGGCCCTTTTCTTTTTGTTTTACTTTACTAACTCTTTGGTGAAATTAAGAATTATAAAGCTAAATCGTTTAATTGCCTATGGTGTACTGTCTGTTATTTCGCGGTATTGATTTGTAACAGGGTAACACATCACACAGCATCCACCCAAACAGGAGGTTTTGCAGCTCAATCTCACACGTTTGGCGGGGCCAGAGACTGTCTTCCCCAGACTTGCACAGCAAACAGGACCTGCGGGTTACTCTTACTGTACGTCTTCGCTGAGAGAGGTGGAGATGGGCAAGGCTGACCAACAGGGCTCGGGTGAAGCTGTAAAGGCCAATCCCTTGTACAGTGGACGCAATGGACTACAGAAACATTGATAACTCCAACCATACCGTTGACTTTGGACGATGACGACGGGAGGTCGTTGATGGTCTGTGCTCCACTGGGAGCTGAGGGCCCTGGAAGAGGAAGACATCAAAACTTACAGCGAAATGCATCAACTGACACAGTGTGAAGGGGGTGTTGGGGAAAGCTCACGAGGGTCACCACACCCCCAGCTCCAATGTGACGTGCCTGTAGAGTGCAGCGCAAGCGGACAAATCAGCTGCAGCAGCCACGAGGTAGACGGGGAGATCAGTTCCTTCCTGTACAAGAGCTCTGTTCAATAGACTGATAACAGTGGGACAGAAACTGTCCTTGAGACTGTTGGTATGTGTTTTCTGGCCTTTCGTATCTCCTGTCCAACGGGAGGAGAAAGAAGACAGAATGTCTTGGTTACGTTGGCTGCTTTCCCAAGCTGGTGGCAAGAGTAGACCTTGGGGAGGGGGGCTGGTTTCTGTGATGTGCTGAATTGTGTTGTTACATAACCAGCAACAATAAATATCAATCGAGACAGGTTATATAAAAACAACCAAACATTTATTAAACATCCATGAAAAAACAGTGAAAAAAAAACAAATGAAAACCTTAACCAGAAGTTAACCGCTATGCAGCCGTTCAACAAATCGCCACTTGGCACTGGTTGTTAAAGCGTTAAATGAGAAAACAGTTCTTAAAGCGGTAAAGTCAGATATAGTTCTTAAAATGGTAAATTCGAAAGTCCAACAGATTTATATGTTCAATTGGGAGAGACTTCTCTGGAGAAGGATTTCTTCATAGACGTGACTTTCCTGCTGGTTCTGTCCGAAGGATTCACGATGCAGTAAATAAACAGTTTAAAACAACTGACTTTAATTTCTTTTAGAGAGAGCCAACCTTTGCATGAACTCTTTGCTCTTTTGGCAAGAGTTATCTTGATTCAGGTCACTACTCCTTCAATGAAGAGTCAGTAAGGTCGATCCTTTGTTAAACTGCCGAACGATACCGACTTCCCTCAATCCCTCGGGTCCTGTACTTCGATAAAGTCTTCACTCTCCTGTACCACTGCTGGAATAAGGTACATCAACACATCTAGCAAAAATTTCGGTCCAGCAGTATGGTACCTTGCAACAGAACGTAACAACTGTTTTAAAAATGAAACTGCGTCATAAAAACAAAATACGCAACAGAAACGGAGACACAGTACGTTCTAGCTGGAAATCTAAAAACTAAAAACTAACTGCATCATCTGGGATCTTCCCTTTATATACCCATGGTGCACATGTCATCACGTGACCTCACATCGGCGGGAAAATTACATCAGGTCACCTCCAAAAGACCATTACATCATTCTGACAAAAAAAAATCACAGATCTCCTTGAGGTATGTAACACCTCCCTCCAAAAAAAAATTTTGGTCTCTTAAAGAACAAAATTTTAACAATTAATAATTTATACAAAAATACAACATACACAATATATACAGTATTATCTTTCAGCACTTTACAAACTAATATACAGTAGGAGTGTTACAAATGTTAAAATATCACTCCATAAAAAAACAAATTTTCATTGTACATTTAACATCTAGACATACAATCAGCGATCATATTATCTTTACCCTTAATATGAGTGATCAAAATATTGTACTTCTGTAACATTAAACTGTGTTATTAAATTGGAGTTTATTTTCCTTAACGGTCACAGTGGCATGACCAAATTCACTTTTAGCTAAGTTAATAGTTAAGTTAGCTTTTGAAAGTCTCTCAAATAGTTTCTCCACTGCCGCAATATGTGCTTTCCATGTATTATTTCCTGTAACTAAATCATCTATATAGGCATCTGTATCTTTTAATCCCTGAATCACGCTATTAATCATTCTCTGAAAAGTACCTGGTGCATTCTTCATCCCAAATGGAAGAACATTATATTCATATAACCCAGATGGGGTTACAAATGCTGAAATCTCTCTACCTCTATCTGTCAATGGAACACACCAATCACCTTTTAACAAATCAATTTTTGTAAGGAATTTGGCTTGTCCAACTTTATCTACATGATCATCTACCCTAGGGATTGGATATGCATCAGTTTTTGTCACAGCATTCACCTTCCTGTAATCCATACAAAGCCTAATACTATTGTCTGGCTTAGGCACCATAACACACGGTGAACTCCAATTCGAATTAGAATGTCTAATAATATCATCCTCTAACATGTACGTAATTTCCTGTTCAGCAAGTTCCCATTTTCCCCTGTTCATTCGATATGGATGTTGTTTTATGGGTTTTGCATCTCCAGCATCTACATCATGCATAGCTACGGTGGTTCTTCTAGGGACGTCTGGAAATAAATCTCTATATTTAAAAATTAACTGTTTCATCTGCTCTCTCTGCTCTGGCTGTAAATGAGCTAATTTTTCATCAATATTTTCTAGAATTTTTGAATTTGGTAACCTGGCTGAAATAATGTTGGGTTTAAAATGAGTTTCAGATGAATCCTCCATTAAGTTTTTATCAAGATCAGACTCATTATTGATCACAACAGTCATAGTAGCAGCTTCCCTCTCATAATATGGTTTTATCATATTTATATGACACAGCTGTGTTGTCTTTCTCCGATCTGGGGTTTTTACCACGTAATCTACATCATTTACCTTAGATTTAATCTCATAAGGTCCATGAAATTTAGCTTGTAATGGGTTCATTTGCACGGGAAAAGAACCAACACCTTATCTCCAGGTTTAAATGATCTCATCCTAGCTTCCTTATCATACCAAGTCTTCATCTTCTCTTTTGCTAATTTTAAATTTTCCTTGGCCAAGCTTCAAAACATAATCTAGCAAATTAGTGTGTACTTCTTTATTAATCCGCTGTTCCTTCAACAAGGTCAAAGGTCCTCGAACTCTATGCCCAAACACAAGTTCAAAAGGACTAAAACCTAATGATTCCTGTACTGCCTTCCTTACTGCAAAAAGTAGTAAATGTATACCTTCATCCCAGTCCTTTTCATTTTCCACACAATATGTCCTAATCATAGTTTTTAGTGTAGAATGAAATCTCTCCAAGGCTCCTTGTGATTTTGGATGATAGGCTGATGAGATAATCTGTTTTGCTCCCAGTTTATAAACTGTCTGCTGAAACAATCCCGACATAAAACTACCACCTTGAGCTGATTGTATTTCCTTAGGCAACCCAAAATAAGTAAAGAATTTTATAAGAGCGTTTGTCACAGTTTTGGCTGTTATATTCCTAAGAGGTATTGCCTCTGGAAGCCTAGATGCTGTGCACATAATAGTGAATAAATATTGATGTCCAGTTTTAGTTTTTGGCAAAGGACCTACACAGTCTTCAATGATTTTTGAGAACGGCTCACCAAATACTGGAATTGGTTGCAGTGGAGCCACTGGAGTAATCTGATTAGGTTTACCCACAATTTGACACATATGACACGTTCTACAAAATGTCGCCACATCTTGTCTTAAACTAGGCCAATAAAAATGTTTAGAAACCTTGTTCATAGTTTTCTTTACACCTAAATGACCACCCAAAGGAATACTATGAGCCATAGTCAAAATCTCATTTCAGTAAATTTTAGGAACAACAACCTGGTGATTAACTTCCCATTCCTCACTAGCAGGAATTGTAGGCGATCTCCACTTTCTCATTAATACCCCCTTCTCAAAATAATATCCAACTGGTACTTTTCCAATTTCACTATCTGGAAGAGCTTGTTCTTTTAATTTAACTATCTCAGGATCTCGACCCTGTTCTGCTATCGTCTCCTTCCAAGATAAAGACAAATCTTCCTGGTCAGACTTACCACCAAAATCCTGATCAAATAATGTAGGTAAATTTAGATGGCCGGTAAATGGTATAAAGTATTTAGGTATAAGACTTGATAGTGATGTAAAGAATTTATATAAATTTAATTATTTACCACTATTGAAAAAAATCCAAGAAGATCTTGACAAATGGATGATACTACCAATAACATTAGTAGGTAGAGTCAATGTTGTAAAAATGAATATATTTCCGAGATTACAGTATTTGTTTCAAACATTACCAATACAATTGCCACAGAAATTTTTTCAAGAGTTAAATAAATCTGTGAGAAAATTTCCTTGGAAAGGTAAAATGTCAAGAATATCATTGGAAAAACTGACATGTAAATTTAGGTTAGGAGGGTTACAACTTCCAAACTTTAAAAATTACTATAAAGCAAATCAACTTAGATTTATTGCATCTTTTTTCGATGATCAAAAACCAGCATGGATTAAAATAGAACTAGACAAGATAGGAGAAAATAAATCTGAAGATTTTATATATAAATGGGAATCTAAATGGATACGGGAAAAGAAAGAATCTCCTATATTAACACACTTGATTGATCTATGGAATAAGATAAATGTTGATAAGGAAACACAGAAATCTCTATTAGCAAGGAGACCTTTGTTTCAAAACAGACTTATTCCTTTTACAATGGACAATCAACTTTTATATAATTGGTACCAAAGAGGGATTAAACTTATAGGAGATTGTTTTGAGCGAGGTATATTGATGTCATTTGAACAATTAAAGGATAAATATAAAATATCTAATAATACTTTCTTTTGCTACTTTCAGTTAAGGGCTTACTTAATAGGTAAGCTGGGTCAAACAATGTTTTTGCCAAAAGCTAATGAAATTGAAATTTTAATTCAAAAAGGAAAAATTAAAAAATTTATTTCTTGTATGTATAATTTGATTCAAGAACAGACAATTAAACAAGGAACCCATAAGTCAAAGCAAAAATGGGAAACAGATCTGAATATTAATATTGATGAAATAAATTGGTCAAGACTTTGTCTGGACAGTATGACAAGTACAATAAATGTTCGACTTAGATTAGTACAAATTCAAATCTATCTGATAAATGTTTTCGGTGTAATCAAGAAATTGGTACTTTTTTACATTCTACTTGGTCTTGTTTTAAAATTCAACCCTTTTGGATAAATTTAAGAGTCTTATTGGAACAAATTACTGGAATTCAACTTCCACATAACCCTGTATTATTTCTATTAGGTGATATTGAAGGGATAAAACCGAAACTTACATTGAATAAATATCAGAAAGAATTTATAAAAATTGCATTGGCAGTAGCTAAGAAGACTATAGCAGTTACTTGGAAATCTGATTCGTATTTAAGTATGGATCGTTGAAATAATGAAATGGCTAGTTCTAATCCACTTGAAAAAATTACTTATAATTTAAGAGATAATTATCTAACATTCTTGAATATTTGGCGCCCTTATTTACAAAAGATAGGATGTCATATTTAAGTGCTCCGACAAAGAATTTGGTTACTTGGGGAAAATAACGAATAATTATACCAAATTTATTTTGAATCCCATGGAGCATGTGGAAACCTTCCAATACCCAGGCGGCTCTTCTTTTTTTTTCTCTTTCTTTCTTTTAGGTAGACTACATATATGGGGGGGGGTAGATTTTATCTTTTCATGTATTCTTTTTGAAAATTCAATAAAAATTATATAAAAAAAATAATGTAGGTAAGAAAGTTTCTGATACATCCTCAAAATTCGAATCTTGATTTGAACAATCATGGGAAACAACCTCATCCTGTACATCAGTCTTTTTAGCCATAGCTCTTGTTACAACACAGGTAGAATCTGTGTTAGAATCCCTCTGTGGTTCCTCAGAATTTGAATTTATTGTCAAATGCATTCAGGAAAAACTTGTCCACCTGCTAAATCATTCCCTAACAAAAGAGAAACATCATTCACAGGTAAACTGGATTGTAGTCCTACTTTAACAACTCCTGTAACTAATCCTGACCTTAAATTTACTCTATGTAAATGTACTGGCATAAGGGCACTCCCTATTCCTCTTATATAATTTACCTCACCAATGTCAGACTCATCACTAAACTTTAGCACACTGTCTAATATTAGTGATTGAGAAGCTCCAGTATCTCTAAGTATCCTTATTGGTACTGAATTGGATCCTTCTTTCAAGGATACAAATCCTTCTGTTATAAAAGTTTTATATCCCTTCTTAACTTGGTCAGACTCTGACACATCTTCATTAGTATTTGCTGAACCCTGTGGCTTTACAGGTTTTTCAATATGCTGCACACAAGCATCTGGGACTACTTCTTTCTCTTTCCTTTTCAATCGAAAGCAATTAGCTACTACATGTCCAGGTTTCTTACAACAATTATAAATAATACCAAAATGTCTCTCTTCATCCTTACATTTCTCACTAACTTCAGATTTAATTTCTGGTTTACCTTGACTCTCTGTGTTATTTTTCCTTTTAAAAATTTTACCTGTAGAAAATTTATTCTTGTGAATTAAAACATACTCATCAGCTAATTTAGCAATCTCCTGCAATGTAGCAGTGTCCCGTTCATTTAAGTATGTTCTCACTTCAACAGGAATGCTTCTTTTAAATTCCTCCTGCGAAATCAACTCTTTTAATTTATTATACTCCCCATTCACATTTTTAGAGGAAACCCATCTCTCAAAACACACAGATTTCTCATAGGCAAATTCCACATAAGTTTTTTCCACCGATTTCTTCAAACTTCTGAATCTTTCTCTATACGCTTCCAGAACCAGCTCATATGCCTTTAATATATTCTGCTTAACAATATCATAATCCAGTGCTTGCTCAGCATTTAAAGCTGTATAAACTTGTTGTGTCTTGCCTTTAATTACACTTCGTAATATCACTGGCCATTGGTCTTTCGGCCACTTTAAGCTCAGAGCAACAGTTTCGAAATGCTGGAAATATTTGTCCACTTCAGCTTCATTAAATGGAGCCAAAATAACCTCACAACTAGCAATAAACTGTTTCGTAGAACCAGAAGACTGATTTCCGGCCTTTAATTTCTGCATCTCTAGCTCAAATTTCCTTTGGTTTTCAGCTTCTCTTTCTGCAAATTCCCTTTTTTTTTATTAGCCTCTCTTTCAGCCATTTCCGCTTTAAATCTTGCAAACTTTAACTGTTCAAGATGTAACTGCATTTCCAGATTACTCATTGGAAACCTATCTACTCCTCCTCATCAAACAATTTCAAATTAATATAATGCTCAGCGATTTTTCTTTGCATGAAAGCCTTGGTGGAAGTTTTCATAATTCCTTTAATATCCAACCTCCTAGCAATCTCTAATACCTCAGGTTTTCTCGCATTCTCTAAAGACCCCGAGTTAGGCGTGTCCAAAAACCCGTCAATATCCATTGTTGCTGAATACTACTCATACCAATCAAACCAAAAAAAATTGCATATTTCCCTTTTCCAAATCAAAATGGCAATTACCAGCACTTAAACTCAAAATCGGAACATCTCCCGTGAGCCCCCACAGATTATGTTATATAACCGGCAACAATTAATATCAATCGAGACAGGTTATATAAAAACAACCAAACATTTATTAAACACGTATAAACAATGAAAAAAAAACAAACGAAAACCTTAAACGGAAGTTAACCACTATGCAGCCGTTCAACAAATCGTCACTCAGCACTGGTTCTTAAAGCGTTAAATGCGAAAACAGTTCTTAAAGTGGTAAAGTCAGATATAGTTCTTAAAATGGTGAATTCGAAAGTCCAACAGATTTATATGTTCAATTGGGAGAGACTTCTCTGGAGAAGGATTTCTTCATTGACACGACTTTCCTGTTGGTTCTGTCCAAAGGATTCACGATGCAAGAAATAAACAGTTTAAAACAACTGACCTTAATTTCTTTTAGAGAGAGCAAACCTTTGCATGAACTCTTTGCTCTTTTGGCAAGAGTTATCTCGATGCAGGTCACTACTCCTTCAACGAAGATTCAATAAGGTCGATCCTGTGTTAAATGCTGAACGATACCGACTCCTCTCAATCCTTCGGGTCCTGTACTTCGATAAAGTCTTCACTGCCCCATACTACTGCTGGAATAAGGTACATCAACACATCTAGCTAAAATTTCGGTCCAATAGTATGGTACCTTGCAACAGAACGTAACAACCGTTTTAAAAATGAAACTGCGTCATAAAAACAAATACGCAACAGAAACGGAGACACAGTACGTTCTAGCTGGAAATCTAAAAACTTAAATCTAAACTGCGTCATCTGAGGTCTTCCTTTGTATACCCGTGGTGCACATGTCATCACGTGACCTCACATTGGTGGGAAAATTACGTCAGGTGACCTCCAAAAGACCATTACATCATTCTCACAAAAAAAGTCACAGATCTCCTTGAGACATGTAACAGTGTGCACAACTCTTTGCAGTTTCTTGTGGTCTTGGGCAGAGCACTGGCCATACCAAGCTGGGATGCATTCAGATAGGATTCTATGGTGCACCTCAAAGTTCAAAGTAGATTTATTATCAAAATACATATATGTTGGTTCCTTAAACTTGTTACAACCTGGTGTGTGGTAGTGATGATAAGGTCCCACTATCTATTAAATGCTCCCAATGACGTGCATCTCAAATAACCTCGGACAAACAAGTCCAACCCCTGGCCTTCATGTGTGACTTAACTACTAAGCCTGGCAAAACCATTTCTACTGACTGGAGAAAGGGCAAAGGTGGGTTACTGCCACCTTAAAACCAGTTGCTTTGGGTAGATGGGGCTCGTCAGCTGCAGTTGGCAGTTCATCTTTAATATCAGCATCCGTTAGTCTCGTGAGACCATAGATTTGCGCCTTGGAAGGTTTCCAGGGCACAGGCCTGTGCAAGGTTGTATGAAGACCGGCAGTTGCCCATGCTGCAAGTCTCCCCTCTCCATGCCACCGATGTTGTCCAAAGGAAGGTCCTAGACCGATACAGCTTGGCACTGGTGTCGTCGCAGAGCAATGTGTGGTTAAGTGCCTTGCTCAAGGACACAACACGCTACCTCAGCCGAGGCTCGAACTAGCGACCTTCAGATCACTAGACCGATGCCTTAAGCACTTGGCCATGCACCAACATGGCTGTTCATCTAGGAGAAAGAAAACTCTGATTTCAAACTTCCGCTGCCTTGCGGCTATACCCACTCACAGGGAAGGTTTTTGGGAGTAAACCCTGAGGGAAAAATCCGTGGCTAGGGTCCCTAAGGCAGTCCTATGTTGAGTTCAATGCTGACTGGCAACTCCTGCGACGCCACTGATACCAAACTGTACTTGGTCTCTGTCGTTCCTTTGGATTCATTTGCTGCGTGGGGGGGGGGAGGGGCTTTCTACATGGGCAACAGCTTGCTCACCAGATTTACTGCCTCGACTCACATATCATGTAGACAGCTGAGACACCACATCCATGGTCAGCTGAGTCAACCAATGTACCTCTCTGAAATTCATTTTCTCGCAGGCATTCGCAGTAGAACAAAGAACTCAAATAGAATCAAAGAACAACTGGAGCACATGCTCCCTTGGTGCTTCTGCCATTAGGAAGGAGGTAACTTCACTCAGCTTCGCTGAACTGTTCCCACAGCCCATGGACTCACTCTTAAGGACACTATCACATATTTATTGCTCATTTCTTGGGAGGGATCCCAAACTAGGACTCAAGTTTGCTGACCACACCACTGTCATTGGGCTAATCAAATGTATTGACGATTCAGCATTTAGGAGAGAGAATTAAAATCTGGCTGAGTGCTGCCAGAACAACCTTTTACCTGATGTCAGCCCCACCAAGGAGCTGATGATTGACTTCAGGAGGAGGAGCCCAGAGATCTATGAACCAATTCTCTATGAAGCATCAGCAGTGGAAAGGGTCAGCAACTTGTAAGTGTATCTGGTGCAAAGGGACTGACTCTGTCCCTTCCCCAACACCTTTGACCTTTACCTCCCCAGTCTGGGTCTCTGAGCTAAACTCTAATACACTCTTCAGTATTAGTGACTGACACGCTCCCGTGTCTCTCCAGATCCGCACTGGAACTGGTTTTAACCCCTCCTTCACTGACACCAATCCGGTCGAGATAAACCTCTCGCGCCCTTCCTGAACTTTGGCAGACCTGTCCTTTCCTAGCGGTTCGTTTACCAGCTCGATACAGCCAGTCAAAATCGCTGTTTTCCCTTTTCCCGTCTCCTTCTTTGGGGCAAGGCACCTGGACGCAAAGTGTCCGACTTTCCCGCAATTATAGCAGACGATCCCAGGAGACTTCCTACCAGACTGCTCCCGGTCTACCTTATCCTTCTCACTAGTCCCCGGCTTACTTTCTGACTTTTCCGGCGGACTCTCCCCGCCGTCCTGACTACCCTTCTGGTAGCCTTTACTCAGGGAAAACTTCATTTTATGCGTCAACGCATACTCATCCGCTAACTTAGCAGTTGCGGCTAACGTGGCTGCCTCTTTCTCATCTAGGTAGGGTCTCATACCCTCAGGGACACAACCTTTAAACTGCTCAATCAGGATCAGCTGCAGCAGTCTGTCATAATCCCCCTCTACCCCCTTTGAGGCGCACCAACGCTCACAATATGTCTGCATCTCACGGGCAAACTCCAAATACGTGCGGTCCCACTGCTTCCTCTCATTCCGGAACCTCTGCCGGTATGCCTCTGGGACCAACTCATAAATCCTGAGGATGGCCTCCTTCACCACCTCATACTTCTGGGCATCTTCCGTGGACAAAGCTGAGTAAGCTTCTTGGGCTTTCCCTTTCAGTACACTCTGAAGTAAAACAGCCCACTTATCCCTCGGCCAGTCCTGACTTATAGCCACTTTTTCGAAATGGAGGAAGTACCGATCCACGTCGGTATCGTCAAATGGGGGAACCAGCCTAACCTCCTGGGTCGCCCGGAACCCTCCACCTTGGTTCGGCATGAGCCCCTGCTCGGCCCTTATCTTTAACTTCTCCAACTTGAATTCCCTTTCCCTCTGTTTCTCCTCTCGCTGCAACTGTCTCTCTCTCTCTTTCTTTTCTCTCTCCAACTGTCTCTCTCTCTCTTGCCTTTCTAACTCTCTCTCCTGCTCTTCTCGCTGTAACTGTCGGTCCCTCTCTTTCTCTTCTCGCTCCAACTGTCTCTCTCTCTCTTGCCTTTCTAACTCTCTCTCCTTCTCTTCTCGCTCCAACTGCCGTACCCGGAACTTGTGCTCGAATCTCAGTTTTTCAAGCTGCACCTGTACCGTGTCTCCAGCAGGTTTTTCAATAGACACCACCTCCAGCTCACCTTGGGGAAACACACCTTTTGATACATAGTGCTCTACGATAGCTCTGTGTATCTCCTCTCTCCTCATTGTCAACTTCCCCTTAGCAAGATTCAACCGTTTGGCCACAGCTACCAATTCCGATTTCCTGGCATCCTCTAATGCCTCCAAGGTCGGCGCCTTTATAATTTCCTCAGCCTCCATTTCTGCTGTTTGTCTTTTCTTTCTTTTGGGAATTTTGACCCAATCAATTTACTCCGTCCCAAATTTAGCGTTCAAAATCGCGGACGAGAACCCCACTTATGTTACGTACCCCGTAACTGGGTTGCCAAACCAGCAGAAATGGATCACTCAGTTGGAGTCTGGCTTACTAGAACTAAGAAAGTTTTATTAAAGAAACAAGCAATACAGTAATCGAAAGGATAATAAATGCAACGGTTCAGCAATGATAAACACACATGTGCACAGAATTAAGATAACAGGATCAATCAAGCTCTATCGTTGTCTAGGGGTAAATAAACAATTTCAAAGTGACACAAATTCCAGTTCAATTTAGTTCAGTTCACAGTAATCCTTGCCATGGCGATGGACAACGTGGGGGGAAGGAGAGACAGAACGGGAACGAATGATCATTCAGAACGGCTTCCACTCACAGACCTGCGATATTGCTCACAAGCAGCTTTCGGGCGAGTCCTTTGTGATGTCACCTGGGGTCACCGACTGTGACCCCTCCTCCAGATGCGGTCGATCCTCTGCAGTGAACCCGGCACCCAAGCAAGGGCGGACACACACCGGGTTCCCGCTGATCGTACCTTTCCACCCTGTGCGTTTGTGGCCCGATACTTCCCACCGACTCGTGAGAGGCGCACCGCTTCCAGGGTCTCATTACCTCGAATGTCGTGTGTGTCCTGCCTTAGCGAACCTGTCCCTTTTTATCCCCCTGCTGGGGTATCACCTGTCCATCACTTCAGACAGTTCAGGGTTCAAAGGGGGAGCCGCTCTAGACAGCTCTCTCTCCCGTCCCTTCATTACACATCTCCAGATCGCCTGTCCATCACTTCAAACAGTTCAGGGTTCAAAGGGGGAGCCGATCTTGACAATACCCAGACTGATGGCTCCTTCATTAACACCTCCAAATGCTGCCTCATTGTGTTCCTTATCTCTCCCTCCCCTGAGGACAGGTGGCAGACCAACTGCTGATGCCACTGGTTCTAGCCCAGGCCAGCAAACATCTTAATTTATGTGTATTCTCGTCACAGTTACATCACAGACTGGTAAGGAAACAGCAACGCCCTTGCACAGAAAATCCTACAGAAAGTAGTGGATGCGACCCAGTCTATCACAGGTAAAACGCTCCCCACCATTGAGCACATCTACACTAAGTGCTGTTACAGGAGAGCATCATCTGTAATCAGAGACCCCCAGCATCCAGACCACGCTCTCTTCTCGCTGCTGCCATTAGGGAGAAGGTACAGGAGCCT
Organism: Mobula hypostoma; assembly: GCF_963921235.1. Classification (NCBI taxonomy): domain Eukaryota; kingdom Metazoa; phylum Chordata; class Chondrichthyes; order Myliobatiformes; family Myliobatidae; genus Mobula; species Mobula hypostoma. The sequence goes on from NC_086101.1 coordinate 113,883,707, forward strand.
CAGGACCTGCACCACCAGGTCCAGGAACCGTTATTACCTCTCAACCATCAGGCTCTTGATCCAAAGGATAGATCTTCACTTACCCTATCACTGAATCGTTTGCACAACTTATGGACTTGCTTTGAAGGACTCTTCATCTCATGCTCCCAATATTTATTTATTGTTTCTTTCCTTTTGTATTTGCACAGTTTGTTCTGCTTTGCACACTGGTTGAACGCCCAAGATGGTGCGGTCTTCCATTGATCCTGTTATGGTTATCATTCCACTCTGCACTTATTATATCCACAAGGGGGAAATGAATCTCAGGGCTGGGTATGGCAGCACGTGTATACTTTGATAATAAATTTACTTTGAACTTTGGTTGACCACTGCCCTCCACAGGGGCTGCCCGACCAGCTGAGTTCCTCGGGCAGCTTGTGTATTCTCAGCAGGAAACAATCGGACCCACCCCAGTCCGTGGGACTACCTTGCCAGGGGCACACTCATGCTCAGAGCTGGCACATTGTGAGGGCAACAGTCACTCAGTTTAAAGTCCTACTGCCACCAAGAGAAACTTCGCAGATGCATTGGTTGAAGAGGAAATTATTGACACGCTCCATACAAATGTGGCAATTTTATGACACTGTGGAACAACTTTTATTAAATTGCATTATACTTCTATATATATCTTTATGAGTCCATAATCTTATCAGAATGTGTAGCAATTCTGAAGTCATGCAAAAGATTGCTGCCGTTTTAACCAGGGGAATTCTCTTTTCAAACTCAAAAGCAAACTTTGACATTTCCTTATACTTTTCTGCAGATTTGTGCAACTGTTATGATAGAGATTATGTGATCTCTGCCCCTTGCCACCGATGACGGTCAAAGATTACAGTACCCCACCCTCAATGATATCATGTATTTAATGGCATCCATTGACTTGGCTCGCGTCAGTCCACCGAGATTTCCCCGCGGGGTATAATGGGCTGCTGCACGCTCTACTTCCTGGGAATATTTATCACTTTTGCAGTGTCCCTTGAGAGTCTGAGGTGAGTACCCTCCCCACACACTGATTTTTCCTGCTTTGTATTGGGTAAATGAAATTGAGATTCAGAGGAGGTGGTGAGGGGGGAATAGTTCCCTGCTTCTCGCAATGGACGGTGACTTGTCCCAGAGTGAAACTTCCCTCCCTCACTGACATCTGAAGTGATTGAAAAGGCTTGCGTTCTTCTAGCTCCTGACATGTCCCCTTCAGCTTGTTCTCCGGCAGAGAGCATAAGACCAGAAGGCATACGGGCAGAAACGGGCAATTAGGGCCTATCAAGTCTGCTCCCCTCTCAACCTCATTCTCATATCTTCTCCTTGTAACCTTTGGCACCCTTACTAATTATGTACTTGTCAACCTCGGCTTTAAATATACCCAGCGACTTGGCCTCCACAGCCATCTGTGGCAATGAATTCCACAGATTCACTATGGTCTGGCTGAAGAAAGGCTTAAGGTAGAGGAAGGTGGAGGTGGGTGGGGAGGGTGGGCAAGATCTTCTGTTCACTTGGACTTGAGAGGCTTTATAGGTTTGACAGACCTATGGATGGGAGAGCTGACAAGTTGGATGGGCAGATGGTTTTTCTGCTGACAATTCGTCCCAAAGGGTTCACCGAACTTCTCTTCCCCAAGCAAGTTGTGGTGTCACTGGCACTAGAGTCAGGTGAAAAGGCTGGTATTTTGTAGAGGCCTGAGAAGCAGAAGGACCTTGGTTACAAATCCATAGATCCTTGAATGTGACAGCACATGTGGTTAGGGGTTGTATGGGACTCTGGCCTTTACTAGTTGGCCAGTACTGAACTATTGAGCACATCTACATGAAACACTGTTTCAGGAAAGCAGCATCTATCATCAGGGACCCCCACCACCCAGATCCTGCTCTCTCCTCACTGCTGCCATCAGGAAGTAGGTACAGGAGCCTCAGGACTCACTCCATCAAGTTCAGGAACAGTAATTACCCCTCAACCATTAGGCTCTTAAACTAAAGGGGATAACTTCACTCAGTTTCACTTGCCCCATCATTGAAACGTTCCCACAACCAAAAGACTCACTTTCAAGGGCTTTTCAGCTCATGTTCTCGATGTTCAGTATGTGTTTATTTATTATTATTATTATTATTGCATTTGTACAATCTTTTTGTCTTCTGCACTCTGGTTGAACACCCTAGCTGGGCGGTCTTTCATTGATTCTGTTAAGGTTATAATTCTATAGATTTGTTGAGTATGCCCACAAGAAAATGAATCTTAGGGTTGATATGTACTTTACTGAATGTAGAAGTGGGGAGGTGATGCTTAACAACACACACAAAATACTGGGTGAACTCAGCAGGTCAGGCAGCATCGATGGAAAAGAGTAAACATTCGACCTTTCAGGGTGAGACCCTTCTTCAGGACTGGAAAGGAAGGGGAGAAGACAGAGTAAGAAGGCGGGGGGAGGGGAGGATGAAGTATATGGTGGCATATGATCGATGGGTGAAACCGGGAGAGGGGGAGAGGTGAAGTGAAGAGCTGGGAAATTGATTAGAGAAAGAGATAAAGGGCTGGAGAAGGGAGAATCTGATCGGAGAGGACAGAAGACCATGGAAGAAAGGGAAGTGGGAGGAGCACCAGAGGGAGGTGATGGGCAGGGAAGGAGAGAAGGTGAGAGAGGGAAACAGGAATGGGGAATGGTGAAGGAGAAGGGGAGCAATTATCAGAATGTCAAGGAAACGTTGTTCATGTCATCAGGTTGGAGGCTACCCAGGCGGAATATAAGGGTGGCCACAGGAGGAGGCCATGGACCGACACGTTGGAACAGGAATGAGAATGGGATTTGGAACTAATATGTTTTTGCCATCTCATACAACCTTGCTCAGACTTCAGCTAGAGAATTAGAATCAGATTTATTGTCACCAAGGGACTAATTGTGAAATTGGTTGTTTTGTGGCAGCAGTACAGTGCAATATGTAAAACACTTTTTTTGTAACTTTAATGTCTTGCACTGTGCTGCTGTTGCAGAAGAGTAATGTCACAACATTATAAACCTGACTGAGAAATAAATGCAAGGTCCCTGCAATCCAGCGTTCTCTCTCTGTCTCTCTCTCTCTCCCCTCTTTCTCCCCCTCTCTCTTTCTATCTCTCTCTCTATATATTTCTCTATCTCTCTATCTCTCTGTCTATATATCTCTTTCTCTCTCTGTCTCTCTATCTCTCTCTAGCTCTATCTCTCTCTTGAGTGTGTTGGTCCTCGAGTCAGGACTCGGACGAGTGACATGGCAGATTGCAGACATCCCACCTCTCCCAGAAGTTCTGGGAGTCTCTTGCAAATTAATAGTGGCTCCCTGATGCCTGAAAATTATATACAATGTCACGGAAATCAATTTTTTTGAGAGCGAGCGAGCGAGAGAAAGCAAGAGAGAGCGCGAGAGCACGCCATGGCAGAGTGGACTACACTAAAGTGTACCCCTGCCTAATAGGGGTAAAAAATAATAACAGTGTTGCTCGCTGTACTGTTTGCAACAGTGACTTTTCTGTTGCCCATGGTGCGTTAAGACTGTAAAAGACATGTTGAGGTGAGTTTAACAGGTGTCATTCGATCATTAGCATAGCTAACGTTATTTAAACTAGCTGGCTAGCTGCTAAGGAGCTACTCTATTGCAGACATCCCACCTCTCCTGGAAGTTCCGGGAGTCTCCCGCAAATTGGTGGTGCTACCTCCCTGAAATGAGTTTTTGCAGGGTGGGATGTCTGAGATTGTAACATCGAAACAGCGAGCTGCTGGTCTCCCACTCTGGTTTGTTGCAAGAGTGATATCTCTCTCCCCCTTGCTAGTGTAGTACCCCACATCCACATCCCCCCCATACCAGATGGTGATGCAGCCAGTAAAAATGCTCTCTTCGGTACACCTGTAGAGATTTGTGAGTGTCTTTGGTGATAAACCAACTCTCCTCAAACTCCAAATGAAATATAGCCACTGTTGTGCCTTCTTTGTAGCTGCATCGATATGTTGGTTCCAGGTTAGATCCTCAGAGATATTGACACCAGGAACTTGACATTGCTCACTCTCTCCACTTCTGGTCTCTCTATGAGGACTGGGGTGTGTTCCCTTGTCTTACCCTTTCTGAAGTCCACAATCAGCTCTTTGGTCTTACTGATATCGAGTGCAAGGTCGTTGTTGCGACACCACTCAACCAGCTGATCTAGTTTGCTCCTGTACGCCCTCTCATCACCATCTGAGATTCTGCCAACAATGGTTGCATCATCAGCAGATTTATAGATGCCATTTGAGTTGTGCCTGGTGTCACGAACTCCATGACGGGTTGAAAAGGACCAGCAGAAATGGAACACACCTGGAGTCCGGTTTACAATGTGACGAGAATACACATAAAATTAAGATGTTTGCTGGCCTGGGTTAGCATCAGTGGCATCATCCAGTGGTCTGCCACCTGTCCTCAGGGGAAGGAGAGATAAGGAACAATGGAGCAGCGTCTGAAGATGTGTAATGAAGGGACGGGAGAGAGAGCTGTCTGGAGCGGCTCCCCCTTTGAACTCTGAACTGTTTGAAGTGATGGACGGGCGATACCCCAGCAGGGGGATAAAAAGGGACAGGTTCGCTAAGGCACACACACGACACCTGAGGTAATGAGACCCTGGAAGCGGTGCGCCTCTCACGAGTCGGTGGGAAGTACCGGGCCACAAACGCACAGGGTGGAAAGGTACGATCAGCGGGAACCCGGTGTGTGTCCGCCCTTGCTTGGGTGCCGGGTTCACTGCAGAGGATCGACCGCATCTGGAGGAGGGGTCACAGTCTGTGACCCCAGGTGACATCACAAAGGACTCGCCCGAAAACTGCTTGTGAGCAATATCGCAGGTCTGTGAGTGGAAGCCGTTTCTGAATGATCAGTCGTTCTCGTTCTCTCTCTCCCTCCCCTGACGTCCATCGCCATGGCAAGGATTACTGCGAACTGAACTAAATTGAACTGGAATTTGTGTCACTTTGAAATTGTTTATTTACCCCTAGACAACGATAGAGCTTGATTGATCCTGTTATCTTAATTCTGTGCACATGTGTGTTTATCATTGCTGAACTGTTGCATTTATTATCCTTTCGATTACTGTGTTGCTTGTTTCTTTAATAAAACTTTCTTAGTTCTAGTAATCCAGACTCCAACTGAGTGATCCATTTCTGCTGGTTTGGCAACCCAGTTACGGGGTACGTAACAACAATAAACAAAGCTCTTACCATCACTGGTAATCACGGGTGGAAATTAATCGGTCTGTGGCCTCCACCCTCGTGGTGGTCTTAAGCTCCACCAGTGGTTTCTCGGGTAGCTTCCCCAGTTCTCCCGTGTCATGTCTTCTCTGCCGTTATCAGACTGAAGGATCAACTTTTTATAATCCATCCAAAATTCCAGCGTTCGTTAGCTCAGCCGCTCTGAGCTGTTACCATGGTGACTTCCCAGCTCGTGTCTCAGCTCACACCGTACTCTCTCTCTCTTTTAATTGCCTCCTTGTTCATTAGACTGCTGAACTTTCTAGCAGTTTCTCACCTGCGTAACACTAGCCACACAGTCACAAATGTTGAGCAGTGGGCTAACCACACATTCCTGAGGTGCCCCACCATTGATTGTCATTGAGGTGAAGATGTTATTACCAATCCACACAGATTGTGGTCTTCCAGTTAGGAAGTTGAAGATCCAGTAGCAGAGGGAGGTACGTAGACCCAGGCTCTGTAGCTTTTGATCAGAGCTGTAGGATTGATGGTGTTAAACGCTGAGCTGTAGTCAATAAACAGCATTCTCACATAAGTATTTGTATTGTGTGTGTTTGTGAAAGAGAGTGTGAGTGTGTGTATGTAAGAGAGAGAGTGTGAATCTATATGTTTGTGTGTGAGAGAGAGATTGTGTGAATGTGTATGTTTGTGTGTGAGACAGTGTGTGTGCAAGAGAGAGTGAGAGTGTGTGTGTGTGAGAGAGAGCGTGTGTATGTGTGTGTGTGAGAGAATGTGTGTGTTTGAGCATGTGAGTATATGTGTGTGTGTGAGAGAGAGAGTGTGTGTGTGTGTGAGAGAGTGTGAGTGTGTGTGTGAGACAGAGTGTGAGAGTATGTGTTTGAGTGTGTGAGTGTGTGAGGGAGAGTGCGTGTGTGTGAGAGGAAGAGTGCGAGTGTGTGTGTGTGAGAGAGAGAGTGTGTGTGTTTGAGTGTGAGAGTGTGTGTGTTTGAGTGTGTGTCTGTGAGGGAGAGTGTGAGTGTGTGTGTGTGAGAGAAAGAGTGCAAGTGTGTGTGAGAGAGAGAGAGTGTGTGTGTGTGTGTGAGACGGAGTGTGAGAGTATGTGTGCGTTTGAGTGTGTGAGTGTGTGTGTGAGACAGTGTGAGAGTGTGTGTGAGACAGAGTGAGAGAGTATGTGTTCATTTGAGTGTAAGACGGGGTGTGAGAGTACGTGTGCGTTTGAGTGTGTAAGATTGTGTGTGAGACGGAGTGTGAGAGTATGTGTGAGACAGAGTGAGAGTGTGTGTGAGACAGAGTGAGAGAGTATGTGTGCGTTTGAGTGTGTGAGAGTGTGTGTGAGACGGAGTGTGAGAGTATGTGTGCGTTTGAGTGTGTGAGAGTGCGTGTGAGACGGGGTGTGAGAGTATGTGTGCGTTTGAGTGTGTGAGAGTGTGTGTGAGACAGAGTGTGAGAGTATGTGTGCATTCGAGTGTGTGAGTGTGGGTGTGTGTGGGGAGGGATGGTGGAGGGAGCGTTTGCAAAGTTTGTATGTTCTCCCTGTGACTGTGTGGGTTTGCCCTAGGTGCTCCGGTTTCCTCTCATGTCCCAACAACATGTGGGGTCAGTGGGTTAAATGGCTGCTGTAAACTATCCCCCTAGTGTGTGGGTGAGGAGTAGTTGAAGGGAGTGCTGTCGCAGGAAAGCAGCATCTATAGAGGACCCCCACCATCCACGCCCTCTTCTCGCTGCCGCCATCAGGAAGACGGTACAGGAGCCTCAGGACTCCCGCCACCAGGTTCAGGAACAGTTACTACCCCTCAACCATCAGTCTCCTGAACCAGCGTGTATAAATTCACTCACCACAACTCTGAACTGATTCCACAACCTAAAGACTCATTTTCAGGGACTCTACAACTCCTGTTCTCAGTATTAGTTACTTGTTTATCTATTATTATGTTTTTTTTCTTTTTGAACTTATACAATTTGTTGTCTTTTGCACGTTGGTTGTTTGGCCATCTTTGTGTATTGTTTTTCAATTATTCTATTTTGTTTCTTTGTATTTACTGTGAACACCCGCAAGAAAATGAATCTCAGGGCTGGGGACAGCCCTCAAGGACAACCACACATTCCAGCACCAACATAGCTTATCAACGATGTTCAGTGACGTATGTGTACTGTGATAATAAATTTACTTTGAAGTGAGATTGTGTGGGACTACAACCAGAGGTCATGGGTTAAGGGCGAAAGGTGAAAAGTTTAAGGGGAGCATGAGGGGAAACTTGTTCGCTCAGAGGGTGCTGAGAGTGTGGAACGAGCTGCCAGCACAAGTAGTGCATGTGAGCTCGATTTCAAAGCTTAGGGGAAGTTTGGATGGGTACATGGATGGTAGGGGTATGGAGAGCTATGGTCCCGGTGATGGTTGATGGCGGTAGGAAGTTTGAATGGTTCAGCATGGACTAGATGGGCCGGAGGGCCTGTTTCTGTGCTGACTTTTGGATGACTCTATGAACTTAGAACTTTGAATGTAAGGAGAGAAGTAGAGGATTGCTCAAAGAACACGCCCAGGCCCAATGGGCTGAGTGGATTCTTTCTATGTCAGAGGGACCGAGATCAACCTTGCACTGTCAGCAAACCTTGCAGCCCACACCCAGTTATAAATCCCTGAGGTGTATTAATAGGATGAGTGTGGAGAGAGATGGCTCATCTTGTGCGGGAATTTGCAACACCTCTTTAAAACCAGTCAAGTGTCTGCCCACAAGTTGGGATGAGGTGGAATATTTTTCTCAGGTGACTCCCCAGACCCCCTTCCTTGAAAAGTAGTGGAAGCGGAGTCTTTGAGTATATTTACGGAAGAGGGAGGTGAATCGAGAGATCACGAGATTGAGATTACAATCAGCCCAGCCACGATCTAGCTGACAGAACAGTGTCGAGAGGCCAAGTGGTCTCATGCTCCCAGTTTGTACACTTGAGTGTTTTCCTCATGCAGCTCTGCGTGATTCACCTCAGCATCGATGCCCTCACAAACTCTCTCTGATATATTAAGACTATAAGACATAAGATATAGGAGCAGAATTAGGCCATTCGGCCCATCGAGTCTGCTCTGCCATTTCATCATGGTTGATCCATTTCCCTCTCAGCCCTGAACTGTCTTCTCCCCATAGCCCTTCATGCTCTGGCTAATCAGGAATCTATATTAAGACCTGCATTTCTATAGTGTTTGTCAACAGGGCTGTACAAGGGATAGTTAAAACTGTTCAAGCTATCACCAGCACCAGTCTGCCCACTAACAAGGACATATAGAACACTATCTTACCCCTGAAGCACCTTCAATAACTCCAAAAGACTGAGGTTTGGTAAAATACTGAAAGGCTTTTATTCGCTGTACAATACGACCTCCACAGTGAGTGTCTGTCCCGGACTGAGGGGGAGGGGCAAGGCGAACACCTTTATACAGGACTCTGTGGGAGGAGCCACAGGGGCAGTCAGCAGAGGTGTGTGTCCAGACAGGTAACCCAGTTACAACATATATACATGGTTTACCACAACCCCGTTATGCCGCTGGCACTTAGGGCAGCAATGAAGATCCTCCATCTCTGGCAGTGTTCAGGGCTTCCTGTAGCATGTCAATATCTTCCTCTCAGTTTTCACTACTGTCAGTCGTGCAAGTCCCGGGTGGAGACTCAGGAATACCATCGCACTCCGATGTAGAAAGATTCTTCATTGCTGTTTCCATAACAATTTTGTTTGACCAGCCAGGGTTGTTATCCCTGAGCTGAACCCCCGAAACTGGAGGGCCAGTGGACCCTCTTAGTCTGGCCTCTACCCTTTGACCTGTCGGGCATGGGTGACCCCACCAAGAGCCAAAGCATAAAGTCCTGACGCCAGCCAACATCGCTCTCTGGGTCATTGAGGTATGTAAGCCTCCAAACTCTACAAAAAGGTTTTGGCCCTCTTGGAGGGTCAATCCCTCCAAATCCTGTAACAAGGTCGTGGCCCTCTTGGAGGTCATGCACTGAAAAATGACAATAAGCAATCTTGAACCTTAAATTTATTTGGCAGGGTAGAGAAACCTCAAAGGGGTTGTAACACACTCCTTCCCTCCACTGGCCTGTAGGTCACTTTTGGGCAATGTATAGCACCTGCTTACAACCCCCCCCCCACCCCCGATCAGGGTCATGTGAAGCCACAGGAGCAGGTGGTGGATGCTCGATGAGCACATCACAAGTCCTGGTTATGTGACCACTGACGCCAGGCAGACAACCTCTGAAGAGTGTTGGTAATGGCTGGGGTCACCCATCATGTAAAGACACTGCCCAGAAGAAGGCAAGGGCAAGCGACCTCTGTAGGAAAATTTTCCAAGAACAATCATGGTCACGGAAAGACCCTGATCGCCCCCGTCATAAAACACGGCACTTAATGATGATGTCATATGACACAGCATATATTGAATGAATGAATTCTTGAAGCTTGAAGACTTCCCAAATTGCCTTACAGTCAGTCGTTGTTGTAGGGTAGCCAGCAGTCAAAGCTTCTCACTGTAAACTCCCACAAAGAAAACAACAATAATCAGTTTGGGTGATGGGCAAGTACAGGTCCAGGGTACCTCAGACAATTCTGCATCTCCAGGGAGAAGCATGAGACAAAACCATGGGATTGGTTACACAGACAGAGAGTGGGGACTGGATCTTGTTGTAGCCCCTCCGCCGAAGGGCAGCCCCTCCAGCATCACAGCTCCTACACACGGCGGTAACAGGACTGACACTGGGAGCAACCGGACTGACATCGGGAGCAAGAGAGAGAGAGAGAGAGTAAGAAAGAGAGTGAGTGAGAGAGAGAAAAGACAGAGGCAGATAGAGAGAGAGGCAGGGAAAGGGAGAAAAGAAGCAGGTGGCTAACAGATGAGAGAGAGAAGGAGACAGGGAGAGGGGGAGAGCGAGAGATAGAGAGAGAGTGAAAGAGAGAGAGACAGATAGAGAGAGAGGGATAGAAAGAGAGAAAATGGGGGAGAGAAAAGGAGACAGAGAGAGAAAGACAAAGTGAAAAAAGAGAGGGAAGGCAAGAAACAGAAAGGAGAGAAGACATAGAGGAAGAAAAAGGAAAGAGAGAAAGAGGAATGGACAGGGAAAGAAAGAGTGAGGGAGACAAAGAGCTGGGGATAGAAAGGCAGAAAAAATGAGAGAGAGAGAGAGAGAGAGAGAGAGATACAAAGACAGGGGTGATGGGGTTGAGGAGAGAAGAGAGGGCATGAGAGAGCTGTGCAATCCAGAGGATACACTAGCCCTTTTTCAAGGGGGCGGTGGGAAAAGACGGTATCACAGTAATGCCTCACCCTGGGTGATGCCAAGTTCCTCAAGGTCTTTTGCAAATGCAAGACCCACCTCACGTACACATTCGCACATCGACATATATCTGTCCCTCAGCATAATTCATGATGAGTTACGTTAAAGGCTCAAGATGTGCCAGTGATGATGAACTCCCTGTAAGGTCATGAAGCCCATTTGTAGTAGAAATTCAAGGTAACGTCTGTCAGCGGGAGGTTTATGAAAGGGTGATCCTGCTAATAAAGAGCCGGTGCTAAGCCTGGAGAAGGGTTAGATTTCCCCTCCTGAGGCTCTGGCAGAGAGGACAATGGAGGAGAAGAGGAAAGACCGAGTGAGCCCAGGACGTTTCTCTTTGATGCAAAGGAGAATGAGAGGTGACTTGATAGAGGTGTACAAGCTGATGAGTGGACAGCCAGTGTCTTTTTTCGCAGGGAGACAATGGCTAAAACGAGAAGACATAGTTTGAAGGTGATTGGAGGAAGCTGGAGGCACGGTGGCGTAGTGGTTGGCATGACACTTTACAGCACTGGTGACCCAGGTTCAATTCTCGCCGCTGCCCGTTCGTTCTCCCCCTGACCGTGTGCGTTTCCTCCACAGTCCAAAGACATTACAGTTAGTAGGTTAGTCAGTCATTGTAAATTGCCCGTGGTTAGGCTAGGGTCAAATTGGGTTGCTGGATGGTATGGCTCGAAGGGCCGGAAGGGCCCTTTCCGTGCTGTACCCCAATTAATCAAAAATCAATCCAATCAATCAATCAATAAACAAATAGATAAACAGAGAGCTAGACAGACAAATATATACTGTAAATAGATAGACAAATATATAGACAGATAGATAGACAGACAGACAGAGAGGTAGACAGATAGATAGACAGACAGACAGATAGACAGGCAGATAGAAACATAGATAGATAGACAGACAAACAGATAGATCGATGGATTGATAGATTGATAGATAGACAGACAGACAGATAGATAAATAGATAGTTAGACAGACAGACAGATAGATCAATAGATAGATCCTCAGATCAATAGATAGACAGACAGGTAGATAAATAGGTACAGACAGACAGACAGATAGATTGATAGATAGATCCTCAGGTCAATAGATAGACAGACAGATAGATAAATAGATACAGACAGACAGACAGATAGATTGATAGATAGATCCTCAGATCAATAGATAGATAGACATATAGATAGACAGAGTTATAAGAAAGGTGTCAGGTAGGCGTATGGTTTTGGCCACTAGGTCACATCAGTGACTACACTTCACGGTGGGTGGTCTGGAATTAATTTATTTGCTGATAGTAGAGAGATGAAGCTCTGACTCTAACTCTGTGTGTCAGTGCCTCTCAACTCAGTCTTGGAGGGAATGCGTTAGGTGCATCCAGTGTCTCTTGTCATCACCAGTCATATCTAATAACACCAACTCTTTGAGGTCACCAGGGCTCAGAGGTGGACTCAGTGCAGATTAAACGTGGTACCTACTTAAAGCATCCACACCAAGGTGGAGCTGTACCACAGCTGTGATCTTTTCACACTCTTGTACGGCTCAGAATCCTGTAGTCCATCCCTCCTGATTGGTTAGTCCTCATCCAATCAGGTTTCCCTTCCCCCACCTTGTTTACAATGGAAATCCAGTTCTTACTTAGAGTGAGACCTTCGTCTTTGTTAAAAAAAAAAAATTCTCTGGTTTTATTTCATGGCTTCCTTCACCAGGCGGTCACAAAAGCCTTTGGCATGACACAATAATTTTATGCCATCAAAGTCAATCCTATGGCCATTGTGAATGCAATGTTCACCTACCGCCAATTTCTCCAGGTATCCCAAACGTGCTCCTTGATGCGGGTTTCCACCGTGCGTGCCGTCTAGCTGATATACGCTGCTCTGCGCTCACAGAGACTCCTGTAAACACCAGCTGACCTGAGTCCCAGGTCACCTTTGACCCGTATAAACCGTGACTTGAGCTTCCTTTAGGGTTTGTCAATGGTTTTAATCCTCTTCGTTTTCACTGCTGTCAGTCATTCAAGACCCAGGAATACCGTCGCACCGTCAATGAAGGATTCTTCATTGCTGTGTTCATAACAATTTTGTTTTACCAGTCAGGGTCATTAGCCATGAGCTGAACCCCCGAACCTGAAGGATCGGTGGGCCACTCTTAGATTGGCCTCAATCTACTCTTTGACCTGTTTGACATGGGTGATCCTACCAAGAGCCAAAGCATAAAGCCCTGACTCCAGCCAATATAGCTCTCCGGATCATTGAAGCACACAAACCTCCAAACCCAACGACAAGATTGTGTCCTCTTGGAGGCTGCCAAGATTAAGGAGAGCATTTTTGTTTGTCCACAAACCAAACAGGTGTCAATGACAGGCAATTCAAAGATCTTCTAGTGGAACCGGAGAAAATTGCATGGAAGGCATTCAAGGATATTGTTGAAAAATTTCTTGGCAACTACAGAGCACCAAACTACATGCAGCTGGTTGACAACATGCTTCAAGCACACAAAACCATGAAATGCAACATGTCACTAAAGATCCATTTTCTGCATTCCCATTTAGAATACTTCTCTGCCAATCTTGGCACTGACAGTGACGAGCACGGTGAAATGTGGTCATGGAGAAACTGTATCAGGACAACTGGTATCCATCAATTCTGGCTGATTGTTGTTGGACACTTAAGCGAGAAGCCTTAGACACTGAGTACAAATGAAAATCATCACCAAAACATTTTTAGCTTAGTTAAACAATTGCAAAGCGTCAGCAATATTATGCAATTAAATGCATTACATTCAATAAAAGTTAATTTCTCATTTCTCCAACTTCCAACTTTATAAAGTAGTCTGGAATTATATTTGTGTTCAGCTTCAAGTGGTCTATCATAAACAAAAAAAAAAAATCCTGAGGAAGCAACGCTTTCGAAAAGATTTGTTGTCCACCGTAATTGCATGGCAAATGAATTATCGAGGGTTAACTGGGTTCTTGTGCATCCTTCTTAAGTTAAGAGAGGCATTTGAAATTTTCCAATCTGGTGACCCAATTTCTGAGCAGCTACGTTGGACGATTATGACTAATGCTCCTGCAGTCTTCTGTTGGAACCAATCAGATCCTTAAAGACTCGATCTTAACTCTCATTAATTTCTTGACTACCAACTTTATTCCCCCAACATATTAGAGTTGTGGAATCGTAGAGCACAGAAAAGGCCCTTTCACCCATGGCAACCAAGTTCGCCTCATCAGAATCAGAATCAGCTTTGATATTACCAGCATACCGTATGTAGCGGAATCTGTTGTCTTTGCGGCAGTAGTGCAACATAATAATAAAAACTGTGAATTACAGTAAGTTTTATATCCTTTTTCTCATTGCTACCATCAGGAAGGAGGTACATAATAATAAAGGCATCATGCAAGACCATGGATCTGCGCCTGGAAAGTCTTCACTCTCCAGGGCGCAGGACTGGGCAAGGTTGTATGGAAGACCAACAGTTGCCCATGCTGCAAGTCTCCCCTCTCCACGCCACCGATGTTGACCAAGGGAAGGGCATTAGGACTCATACAGCTTGGCACCAGTGTCGTCACAGAGCAATGTGATTAACTGCCTCGCTCAAGGACACAACATGTTGCCTCGGCTGGGGCTCGAACTCACGACCTTCAGGTCGCTAGTCCAATGCTTTCACCACTTGGCCACGTGCCCACACTAAGGAGGTACACACACACACACACACACACACACACACACATATATGTAATAGTATATACATATAATAGTTAAATTAAATCTGTAGTACAAAAATTAAAATAAAAAGGTAGTAATGTAGTGGGTTTAATGTCCATTCAGAAATCGGACGGCAAAGGTGAAGAAGCTGTTCCTGAATCACTGAGTGGTGCCTTCAGGCTTCTGTACCTCCTTCCTGATGGTAGCAATGAGAAGAGGGCATGTCCTGGGTGATGGGGGTCCTTAATACTGGATGCCGCCTTTTTGAGGCATCGCTCCTTGAAGGTGTCCTGAGTGCTACGGAGGCTAGTCTCATGACAGAGCTTTCCCAATGCTCTGCAGCTTACTTTGATCCTGTGCAGTAGACCCCCCCCCTCCGCCTGCCCCCCCATATCAGACGGTGATGCAACCAGTTAGAATGCTTCCCACAGTACATCTGTAGAAATTTGTGAGTGTTTTAGTGGCATAACAAATCTCCTCAAACTCCTAGTGAAATATAGCCACTGTCAAGCCTTCTTTGTAGCTGCATCGATGTATTGGACCCAGGGTAGATCATGTGATCAAGTATGGTGAGATACGGCCACAATGACAGGCAGTATCATGGGAACAGATAGTATACACATGATCCACTCAGTGGCCAGTTTATTAGATACAGCTGCTCGTTATTGCACATATCTAATCAGCCAATCATGAGGCAACAGCTCAATGCGTAAAAGCATGCAGACATGGTCAAGAGGTTCAGCTATTCATCAGAATTGGGAAATAATGTGATCTTAGTGACTTTCAACAGAAAATGATGGTTGGTGCTGGACAGGGTGGTTTGAGTATCTCAGAAATTCAGAATCAGGCTTAATAACACCAGCATATGTCGTGAAATTTCCTGGGATTTTCACACACAACAGTTTTTAGAGTTTCTAGAGAATGGTGCAAGAAACAAGAAAAGATCCAGCGAGTGGCAGTTCTGTAGGTGGAAATGCTTTGTTAATGAGAGAGGTCAGAGGAGAATGGCCAGGCTGCTTAAAGCTGACAGGAAAGGAGACAGTAACTCAGATATCCACGCATTGTAATAGTGTGTGCAGAAGAGCATCTCTGAGCACACAACACGTTGCACCTCACAGTGGATGGGCTGCTGCAGCAGAAGACCACGAGCATAGACTCAGTGGACACTTTATTAGTTACAGGGGGTACACAATAACGTGGCAGCTGAGTGCAACTTATACAAGACAGTGGAAGAGGAAGCTTGAAAGAGCAATGCTATAGTGTAAAACAAACAAAAAGACACAATGAGAGGCAAGTCCATGGTCTGAGGCAAGAGGAGTGTTTGCTGAGGTAGGGTTAGGTTGTGCAGATTGGTTCAAGTATCTAATGGTTGAAGAAAAATACCTGTTCCTTCAGGCTTCTGTACGTCCAGGCAAATGCTACCAGTGAGAAGAGGGCATGCTCTGTATGATGGGGGTCTGTGATGATAGAAGCTGTCTTCTTGAGCACCTCCTTTATCTGTCTATCTATTTATCTATCAAGTGGCCAAGTGGTTAAGGCATTCGACTAGCGACCTGAAGGTCATGAGTTCAAGCCCCCGCCAAGACAGCGTGTTGTGTCCTTGAGCAAGGCACTTAATCACACATTGCTCTGCGACGACATCAGTGCCAACCTGTATCGGCCCTTACCCTTCCCTTGGACAACATCAGTGTTGTGGAGAGGGGAGACTTGCAGCATGGGCAACTGCTAGTCTTCCATACAACCTTGCCCAGGCCTGCGCCCTGGAGAGTGAAGAATTTCCAGGAGCAGATCCATGGTCCGCAAGACTAACGGATGCCTTATTTATTTATCTATCTATCAATCAATCTATCTATCTGTCTAGATAGTCTATCAATCAATCTATGTCTATCTATCTGTCTATCAATCAATTTGCCTATCTATCTATCTTGATACTTATCTATCTATCAATCAATCTATCTGTCTATCTATCTATTTATCTATCAATCAATCCAGCTATCTGTCTGTCTAACAACAGGAATTCTACAGATGCTGGAAATTCAAGCAACACACATAAAAGTTGCTGGTGAACACAGCAGGCCAGGCAGCATCTCCAGGAAGAGGTGCAGTCGAAGTTTCAGGCCGAGACCCTTCAGGCCTGAAATGTCGACTGCACCTCTTCCTAGAGATGCCGCCTGGCCTGTTGCGTTCACCAGCAACTTTTATGTGTGTTGCTTATCTGCCTGTCTATCTATATCTATTTTGCGGAATAGACTCCTACCCAGATCGCTGGGCACTGTAAAGTGTTTGTGCTAACCACAATGTTACTGTGCCACTACATGTGAAAGAGAGGTTCAGCCGAGGCCCCACAGGCTGAATGTGACATTATATTGAAGGAGAGAAGGATGTTGGTATTGGTTGATCATGGTCACAGATAGTGAGGTACAGTGAAAAGCTTGTCTTGCACATTGTCCATACAGATCCTATCATTACATGGAGCACTGAGGTCGAACAAGGTAAAACAATAACAGAATTCAGAATAAAGTGTAACAGCTACAGAGAAAGTGCAGTGCAGGCAGACAGTAAAGTGTAAAGTAGATGTAGTTAGTGGGGGGTAGGGAAGTGCTTGAGTGGGACTTTGCATTGACGAACATTACACTAATCTCTTGGCTTCTGCTCAGGAAGTTGCTGAATGTTTTGATTTGTTTTCTTCCCACAGCTTACAGTGCAGCGATGGTCAGCCCGAGAAAGGTACTATTCCTTCACTTGTCTCTTCCTGTTTGCTCCAGGCCACTCGACCCCTCAAGATGACACTGGCACTCTGTTAGCCTTGGCACCACTGAACGGCAGTCCCACCTCCAGAACCTGGGCTGACAACCCTGGAGTCTCTGGGGTTCCCCGAAGTCCCGCCACTCAATGGGCACCCAATCCAAAACAACACACAAAAAATGCTGTAGGGACACAGCAGGCCAGGCAGCACCTAGGGAAATGAATGAACAATCAACGATTTGGACCGAGACCCTTCATCGGGACTGAGGAGGAAGGGGGAAGCTGCCAGAATAAAACGGAGGGGGGAGGGGATGGAGGCTAGCTGGAAAGTGATAGGTGAGGCCATGGGGGTGGGAAATATCAAGGGAAAGAAGGAAAATCCGATAGGAGAGGAGTGTGGATAATAGGAGAAAGGGAAGGATGAGGGGACCCAGGAGGAAGTAAAAGGCAGGTGAGGAGAAGTGAGAGGATAAATTGGGGAATAGAAGGAGGGGGTGGTATTTGTTTACCAGAAGGAGAAATTGATATTTATGCTCAGGTTGGAGGCTACCCAGATGGAATACAAGGTGTTGCTCCTCCATCCTGAGTGTGGCCTCACCTTGGCACAATATGATGAAGTGATCTGTCTCAATCGCATGGAAAACAAAGCTCCCTTGCTCCATGACAATAATAATTACCATTTATTTATTTATCAAGATACAGCGCAGAATGGGCCCTTCCAGCCCTTCAAGCTGTCCCGCCCATCAATCCCCCGATTTGATCCGAGGCTGATCACCATTGATCTAAAAACAAAGAGGGCATAAAACCAGAGGAGAGAGATTTAAATGGGACATCAGGGGCAATTTCTTCTCACAAAGGGTGGTGTATATTTGGCACGAGCTGCCAGGTATAGTGGTTGTGGTGAGCACATTAGTAACATTTAATAGATAGCAGGAGACTTCCAACACACTGTTTACAGAGCATTCTTTTTATGCATAAGAATGAGACAAGGCTACTGCTTCCAGTGAGCTCGGTCCTTCCGACACATTTGTTGTAGTCTGCCATCTGCGGTTGGCTCATCTTTGTTACTTCCTTATTCCACAATGTTCAGTACATTGGGTGATTGTAGTCACATATTCCTTTAGTAAGCACATTTCTTGTAGTTTCTTCCTGCTGCTTTAGGCACATACATACATTGCAACATATTAGCTTAACACTCTGGGAATGTCTACTCTATTTTATCACATCAAATGGTTACAAAAAACACAAAATTCACTATGTATTTCTACAGACTCCAACTGAGAGGAGATGTGGAGATTATGACCATGTGCGGTGGTATGTACTGTTCAGCTAGGTTTTCTAATATACAGTAACAACCTACAACAAATTCAGAGTGGATCAAATTACAGGTGCATTTTATTATTTACGTGCAAGGGAAGGTCTATCTCCATATGTTATAGTCTGGAAGATGGTTTCAACCTTACAGCTCAAAACAAACCTCTTTTATACTTCTACAGAGATAAGTAATTAGGATGTTCCATTCCATAATGGCATTCCTCCATTATCTGCATCCATCTCTGGTTGCTGGCATTTGTTCTTCGATCAGGCCATTTGTCTTTAGGGCTTCTTCCCCCCAGGACAGCAGTGTCCTGTTTTTCTCTGTTGTCAAAACATTGCCCCCCGCCACCATAAAACACACACACACACACTCACTCACTCCTGGTAAGCCTCCACTCAAACAAGCCAGCAAACCAGCAAAGCACTCTGGGATCACACAGGTTCCATTTTGTCATATTACATTACAAATTCATATTGATTTCAGAGCTACAGATATGCTTATTTCCACAACAGGCAGAACAGATTTAGGCCCCATTTGCATAATTACTTTGGTACAACACCATAAGCCAAAGGATCTGTTGCATTGGGGTTGATGTTGATTTTCGACTAATCAGTCTCCTCTCTCGCCATCAGATTACATCACCCGCTGTGACTTCAATGATAACTCCCAGCCCTTCTGCAACTGGACTCAGGTGTGCGAATCGGACAGTGGAGAATGGATCAGGACCAACGGGGAAACGCCTACCCAAAGCACTGGCCCCTCACAGGACTATCCAGCGCCCTGGAACAATGAAGCAAAGAAGGGTGAGCGGGAAATCCGAATCCCAGCCGGATGCAGAGAGTATCGGCAGATGTTTAGTTAAAAACAGAAATTATGGAAGGCCTTAACAGGTTGTGCAGGTTCTGTAGACAGATGAACAGAATTAATGTTTTCAAATGCTTTACAAAGGGTTGTCAACTTGAGGGATTGGATTACCTCCTCTCTCCACAGGTGGATTGGTTCGATCCCGGCCGCCAGCAATCAGTGTGTGTGTGTGTGTGTGTGTGTATCAGTGTCTATGTATGTCTGCACGTGTCTGTCTGTGTGCATGTCTGTGTCTGTGTATGTCTCTGTGTGTGTATCTGTGTGTGTCTGAGCATATGTATATTTATGTATCTATATGTGTGTCCCTGCGTCTGTCTGTGAATCTAAATGTGTATTGTGTATCTGTGTATGTGTTTGTGTGTGTGTGTGTGTGTGTGTGTGTGTGTGTGTGTGTGTCTGTGTGTGTCTCTCTGTGTGAGTGCACCTGTGTGTGTATGTATGCGGCTGTGTATGTGTGTTTGTATATGTATGTGTCAGTGTATGTGTTTGTGAGTGTGTATGTGTATGTATGTATGTGTGTGTGTGAGTGTGTGTATGAGTGTGTATGAATATGTTTCCGTGTCAGTGAATCAGTGAATGTCTGCGCATCTGTCTGTGTGCATGTCTGTGTGTGTGTGTGTGTGTGTGTGTGTGTGTGTGTGTGTGTCTGTGTGTTTGTGTGTGAGTGTGTGTGTCTGTGTTTGTGTTTGTGTCCATGTGTATGCTTGTACATCTGTACGTACTGTATCTGTGTGTGTATATGTATGTATGTGTGTTTGTGTCTGTATGTGTATAGTAATATGTGGTGTTTTTCTGTCTATGTGGAGTTTTTATGTTCTCATTGTGACCCTATAGGTTCCCCTTGATGTTTGGGTTCCATCTCACATCTCAACGACATGTGGGGATGGGTGTTAGTCAGCCGCTGGTGTGAATATTTGAGGGGTAGAACATGGCAGGGTGGGTGTAGAGTGGTGACTCTCGATGGCATTGTGAGATTAGCGTAGGGTGATCCTAAATGATGGCCAGCATGGGCTTGATGGGCCAAAGGGCCTGTTTCTGCGGTCTGGCTCAGTGACTGAGGTGGAGTCTGATGAGGGGTGAGGCTGGCTGCTGTGAGGGACAGGAAGGGTGCGGGGAGTGGGGGTAGGATGCGGACGCGTTCCCAGCCAACCAGTCTCACCATGGCTACCCGGTCTCTCAAGCAGGCTACTACATCTACCAGGAGGCAAGTAACTTCATTCAGGGCCAGTTTATCCGCCTGGAGAGCCCACCGCTGAATCTGACCGAGGGCGCATGCGTCGAGTTCTCCTATCACATGTACGGGACATTTGGCTCACAATCGGAGCTAAAGGTTCTGGCCAGCCGCGGGACACAGGAGGATCTGCTTTGGGAGAGGACCCTGCCACAGAGCCATGCCTGGCTGCAGGGCTCGGTGACGGTACCAGCTTTGGACCAGATCACTCGGGTGAGTAACTATCAGAGGCCCTGAAATATGCGTCTGCGTGGCCCAACGCTGGGGCCTGTTTCCCCTCCACGATGCAGTGGGTGGAATTAAGTGGAGTGGGTCAGGGAAGACTCGGTGGGCCAAGTGGCCGTCACAAGAAGCTATGGGAGTTTGGCAAGATGGGTGGGTTTGAAGTTGCACACAGGGTAACAGGGCACAATTCCCGAAGGATATCTAAGCGATCCTTTGGTGCAGCAGGTACAGCCAGCACCTGAGTTCCAGCGACCCAAGTTCCATCCCGACCTCTGGCTCTGCCTCTGTATGCGTGCGCACGTGTGTGTGTGTGTGTGTGTGTGTGTGTGTGTGTGTGTGGACTTTGCATGTTCTCCCAGGACTGTGTGGGTCCCCACCCCCCAGGTGCTTCAGGTTCCTGTCACTTCCTAACGCCACATGCGGTCGATGGGTTAATTACCCCGCCCCAGTGTGTGAGTGCCAGGGCTGATTGAGTGACGAGGTGGAGTTACGTCACTACAAAAGGAGGTGTACGGTGCTCTATCCCTCCGCTAGCCTGCGGGTCAATCCTGGGCAGGTGTAGCACCTGCTTAGCTCCCCCTCCCTCAATCAGGGTGACGTGAAGCCATGAGAGCCGGTGGTGGATGGTTCAATGAGCAGCTGGTGTATATCGCAAGCCCTGGTTATGTGACCACTGACGCCAGGCAGACAATCTCTGAAGAGTGTTGATAATGGCTGGGATCACCTGTCTTGTAAAGACACTGCCCAGAAGAAGGCAATGGCAAACCACTTCTGTAGAAAAATTTTCCAAGGGTGATCCTGGTCACGGATGGACCATGATCGCCCAGATCATACAACACGGCACATAATGACGATGAGCGTGAGTGAGGGGTAGAGCCAACGGGAACGTGGGAGAGTGAGATGAGGTGGGTGTAAGTAAATGACTGATGGTCCAGCATAGTCTGGTTGGGCCTAGTCACAGGACAATTTACAATGACTAATCAACCTTTGGGAGGAAACCATTGCACCCGGGGAACATACAAACTTCTTTCAGACAGTGACAGGAATCGAACCTGTGCACCGATACCGTGCAGCGTTGTGGAACTTCAGGCTTTTGTACCTCCTGCCCAATGGCAGCAGTGAGAAGAAGGCATCATCCAGATGGTGAGGGTCCTTGATGATCGGTTCTTCTTGGTTCAGACACTATCGATGAACGAAATGTGGTTGGGAGGTGAGGTGTTACCTTGGAGATGACATTTTAAACCAAAGCACTGCCTGTTTGCTCAAGGCCCCAGCATGTTCCCTCAGAACTTGGAGTCCTGGCCAATAATTATCTTACGGTCAGCACTTCTCAAAAAAGAACAAGTTTACCCAGACATTACCATATTGCAGCAACACACTCAAAGTGCTGTAGGAACTCAGCAGGTCAGGCAGCATCTATGGAAATGAATGAACAGTCAACATTTTGGGCTGAGACCCTTCTTCAGGACTGGAAAGGAAGAGGGAAGATGCCAGAATAAAAAGGTGGAGGGTGGGGAAGGAGGATAGTTAGACGGTGACGGGTGAAACGAGGTGGGTGGGAGAGGTCAAGGGCTGGAGAAGAAGGCAGCTGATAGGAGAGGTGAGAGGCCCATAGGAGAAAGGGAAGGAGGTGGGGCACCAGAGTGGAGGTGATGGACTGGGCCATATCCACTACTTTTTGTAGGATTTTCCTACAAGATGTAGAGGAGACCACATTGGGAGTACCTACAGATTTGTAGGTGAAGTGTTGCCTCACTTGGAAGGGCTCTTTGGGAATGGAGGTGAGGGAAGAGGTAAATGGGCAGGTGTAGCATTTCTGTCCATTCACCTCCTCCCTTGCTTCGATATGTGCCAGGAGGGAGATTAGTGAGGAGGGATGAATGGACAAGGGAATCATGGAGAGAGTAATCCTTGTGGAATGCAGAGATTGGGGCAGAGGTAAAGATGCATCTGGTGTAAAGATGTAAAGATGTCATCCAGTGGTAGGTGAGGACAAGAGGAACTCTATCCCTGCTAAGGCAACAGGGAGATGGGGTGAGCGTGGATGTCCAGGAAATGGAGGAGATTCAGGTGTCTTGGGTGACACCAGCAGACTTGCTTGCCATGGTGTCTGACTGGCAACTGAAAGTCGATCTGGGCAAGCAATTGAAGTTCCCTGACTTCATCACATCATCATCCCTGAGGCTGGTCATTCTTTCAGAAACCTCGAAGCAGGTGGTCATGGTAGAGCTGACTGTGCCTTGGAAAGACCAGTCTGAGGAGGCGTTGGAGCATAAGAAAGCCAAATGCCAGGAGCTGGTGGAGCAGTGCCAGGCACAGGGGTGGAGGGCACAATGCCAGCCTGTAGAGGTGGGGTGCAGAGGTTCTGTTGGCTGCTCGCTCTGCAGAATCCACTCTCTCCTTTTCCTAATATGGCTGAGGATCAAGAGGTGCTAGGACACAAGCCGGGGCCTGATCAACCCCGGCTGAGTCGCCTGGATGAGTGTGTCTGATGCAGGAAGACCCGAAACATTCCATGACCCCAGGTTACATCACAGACGATGTGTCCCAGTGCGTCCTAGGATGTATCTCAGCAATCTGGGATATTTGCTGAGGAATATGAAATAGCTGAAGCCTTGTTTAATTTTCTTCCAACAGTGTAAACCGAGGAGGGAGAAATGACCTAAATTGTCACCACCATCCCAAGCCTGTGTCTAATGATTCTGTACGGAGTCTCACTATTCTTAATTAATGAACAGGAAGCTTGTTATCCAGCTGAGGGGGAAAGAGGCAGCCTGCTGTGCTAATAACGTCCATGTAACTTTCACACAGACTGCTCTCATTGGGAGGGGGAGAGAGGGAACACTCTGGTCAACAGTTAACCCAAGACTGCTCTCAACCTATGATAATTATCAAAGCATTGCTCCCGTGGGAGGTAAAAGCTAATGTTCCGTTTCTCCCTTTACCTGAGTTGTCCCACCCTACGGCAGTGGGAAAAGCCTGCCTGCATTAACCCTGTCTATACCCCTCATAATTTTGTATACCTCCTCTCAATCTTCTACGTTCCAAGGAATAAAGTCCTAACCTGTTCAATCTTCACTTATAACTCAGGTCCTCCAGTCCCGGCAACATCCTTGTAAATTTTCTCTGTCCCCTTTCAACCTTATTTACATCTTTCCTGTAGGTAGGTGACCAAAACTGCACCTTTGCACCACTGGGACATTTGGGGCAGGTACGTGGATAGGGAGGGATGTGGGCCAAATTCAGATGGATGGAACTTGCTTAGATAGGTTTCCCGATCAGCATGGGTGAGATGGGCCGAAGGGCCTATTTCTGTTCTCTATGACTCACAGGTTAGGGTTAGTAGGTTGTGGGCATGCTAAGTTAGCACCAGCATGGTGACATTTGTGGGCTGCCCCTACCCATCCTTGCTGATTTCGATTTGATGCCAATGATGTATTTCACTGTATGCTTCGATATACATGTGACAAGTAAACCTAATCTCTACAATATTTATCCTTATAATACTTGATAAATATATCCAGCACCAACAGGAGTAGGGAACTCCACCTCTGGGTGGCACAGTAGTGTAGTGGTCAGCATAGCTCTTTACGGTACCAGGGATCAGGGGTCAATTCCGGACACTGTCCGTACATTCTCCCGACTGCATGGGTTTCTTCCAGATGTTCCGGTTTCCTCCCACAGTCCAGAGACGTACCAGTTGGGAGGTTAATTGTTCATTGTAAATTTAGGCTGGGGTTAAATTGGGGGATTGCTGGACGGCAAGGCTCCAAAGGCCTGAACGGCCTATTCCGCACCGTATCTCAAGAAATATAATGATTAAAAACAACATTTGGGTAGAAGCTGTACTTAAGCCTGGTGGCAGGTGCTTTCAAGCTTTTGTATCCTCTGCCCGATGGGAGAGGGGAGAAGAGAGACCGTCTGGGGCGGGCGAGTGTGGTCTTTGTGCTGCCGGCTTTCCCAGGAAGGTTAGACTGAGATGGTGGAGAGGGGAGGCTGGTTTCCATGATGGAACTGTGTTCACGACTCTCTGCAGTTCCTTGCGGTTTTGGGCACAGCGATTGCCACACCAAGCTGTGAAGCATCTGGACAGAAAGCTTTCTGTGGAGCATCTGTCATGGCAAACAGAGCAAAGCAGGCTGCATAGTCCCCCAGTTACAGAGAAGGCGCAGTGTACTTAGAAGAGAAAGGTGCAAGAGGCACGATGAGCTAGGTAGGGAGATTAAGAGTTCGTCTTTGTCCTACAAGAGGTCTATTTAAAGGTCCAATAACAGCGGGACGCAAGCTGTCCTTGTGCCCGGTGGTGTGAGCTTTCAGATCTTCTGTATTTGCCATCCTTGTCCTTGTAGCCTGTAGAGGTCAAAGGGTTTCGAAGTGAAAGAAAAGTATGTTGGAATAGGACCATAAGACATAGCAACAGAGGTAGGCCAATCAGCTCATCAAGTCTGCTGTGCCATTGGCTTTCACCCTCATTCTGCCTCCCCCCCACCCCGTTACCTTTGACACCATGCCTAATCAAGAACTTATCAACCTCCAGCTTAATGACTCAATGACTTGGCCTCCACAGATTCTCCACCCTCTGGCTAAAGAAATTCCTCCTCAGCTCTGTTCCAAAGTCTTTCTACTCTGAAGCTGTGCCCTCTGGCCCTAGACTCTCCTATCAATGTACACTCTATCTAGGCCTTTCAATATTCGTCGGTTTCAATGAGAATCTCCCACCACCCCCACACCATTCCTGCGAGTACATGCCCCAAGCGATCAAATGCTCCTCATGCATTAACCCTATCATCCTTAACCTCTCCAATGCCAGCACATCTTTTCTTTGATAAGAGGCTGAAAACTGCTCGCAATACTCCAAATGCAGACTGACCAACACCCTCATAAGCCTCAGCTTTCTAACATCCAACACTCCGTACCACAACCCGATGTGCCGGATTATCAGAGTTACTACGGAGGCAACAACTTCTGGGAATGATTGGGTCTCTTTCCCTGGGTGCAGTGAGTTACTTCGATGCCTGCCGGTGTCTGACCAGTTCACCCCTCCCTGACTGCATGGTCTTGCTGACTGAGAAACTGTCGTCTGAAGCCAAGCACTGTTGGGTATAAGCAGGCATAACCATTACAGGTTGTGAGGACTGAGAGCGTCAAGGTCCTAGGAGTGATAGCCTTTCCAGGTTGGACCAGCTAGAAGCCTTAGCCAAGGAAGCTCACCAACCCCTCCGCTAAATAAGTATTGCACATCCCTCACTTCCTCTCATGGATGCATGGTGGCTTGGTCTGGTAACTGTTCTACACATGATTACAAGAAACTGCAGAGAGTTGTGGACAGCTTGGCACATCACCGGAACCAGCTCCCCACCCCCGGACCTCCAAGGACTCAGTCTACACTTCCCGCTGCCTCACTAAAGCTGCCAACATAATCATAGACCCCTCCCACCCTGGACATTCTCTCTTCTCCCCCATACCATCAGGCAGAAGATACAAGCGCCTGAAAGCCTGTACCACCAGGCTCAAGGACAGCTTCTACCCCTCTGTCATCAGGCTCTTGAACAGACCTGTAGTTCAATAAGATGCACTCTTGGCCTCACAATCTACCCCATTATGATCTTGCCCTTTGTCGTTTACCTGCACCACACTTTCTCTGTAGCTGTTACACCTTATTCTGCGTTGTTGGTGTTTAACCTGTTCTAGCTCCATGCCCTGTGTGTCTCAATGCCCATTACCTCCCTCTGGTGCCCTTCCTCCATGCTCCACTCTCCTCTCCTATCAGATTTGCTCTTCTTCAGGCCTTTACCTTTTCCACCTATCGCCTTCCAGCTTCTCACTTCGCACCCCTCCTCCACCCACCCAGCCACCTTCCCCCTTGCCTTGTTTCACCTATCACCTGCCAGCTTGTATACCTCCCCCCTCCTTATCGTCTTCCCCACCCCCTTACTTTCCAGTCCTGATGAAGGGTCTCAGCCCAAAACATCGGCAGTTTACTCCCCTCCATAGATGCTGCCTGACCTGCTGAGTTGCTCCAGCATTTCGTGTGTGTTGCTCTGGATTTCCAGCATCTGCAGAACCTCTCATGTTTAGTCTAGAGCTGGTTGCAACCTATACGTTGTTCATTATAAATCTTCCTGGCAGTCTCGACATGGGCTCAGAGCTCACGCTAGATAAATGTCAATTACACCTAACTTCCACACGGATAGGTTTGTCAGCAATTCCTTTAGTTCACAGCTCGCTCTCGCCAAGCTCATTACCAGTCTTCAGATTCATCTTCCACACAGACAGCCACGAAACACAGAAAACCATTTAAAGATAAACATAAAACCCCCAGCGGACAAAAAAAGAACAAATCATAGAAACAGCAAACAGCACAGAATACAAAACACCAGATCACAGCAACATCAAAAGAGTCCAGGCTCATTCAGTTCAGTCCAGTGCCATGTCTCCCACAGTCTGCTGGCTAGTCCGCCCTGATCAAAATCACACAAAACAAAGAAAAGGAGGAACCAGAAGCACATCATAACATAGAGACACAATTTGGCACAAATATGCTTTAAAAATACTTAAAATAGCATTAAATTTACGTCAGTCCCAACTCAAGCAATAAGAACTGCATTTGAGTCACAGTCACACAGTGTGCCTGAATGAGGAATGAAAAAAGAGGGAAGGGAGTGGGGGAGAAATTACCAGAAGGTAGTTCATGATATGATGTCTTCTTTGTTGTTATTTTGTGTGATTTTGATTGGGGCGGACTGGCTCTGTGTCCCACAGTCACCACAGTGCGAATTTGAACTAAACTGAACATTCCTAAACTGTTTCAAGGACTCTATGGTTTGGTATTTTATATTCTGTATGTTTTTCACTCATTTTTTTCTCATTTACGTGATTTGTTTCTTTTTGTTTGCATTTTGGGTGGTTGATGTTTCCTTTGAACAGATTCTACGTGTTTCTTTGTTTCGTGGCTGTCAGCAAGAAGACGAGATTCAGGGTGTGCACTGCATACATACTTTGATAATAAATGTACTCTGAAGCTTTGAAGTTAAGATAGACACATGAGTAAGCAGGGAATGGAGCGTGTGTAGGCAGAAGGGATTTGAGCATTAAGATGGTTCAAATGTTTTATTTTAATATCAGAGAATATATTCAGTATACAACCTGAAATTCTTACTCTTCTCCGACACAATACAATATCGTGGACCAAGTTCCCTGTTCTTGTGCTATGCTGTTCTATGTTATATTTCTTTAAGGTGGAGGTAGAGAAGCACTTGAATGATTGAGGAATTGAGGGAGAATGGGAAACCTGGCTCAGAGTAGGAACTGAGATCAGTGTAGGTTAGCCATGATGACACTGAAGGGCCCAGTTGCCTTCTCTGGCTCCTGTTGTGTTTATGTCAGGCTGCGAAACTGCGAGGAGGATTTTGCATTAACTCTCACTTGCAATTCTTTTGCCCCTGACAACGCCAGGTGATCTTCCAAGCTGAGCGAGGTTTATGGGAAGAGGCCGACATCGCGGTGGACAACATTGCCGTGGTTTCTGGGCCTTGTCCAAGTGAGTGAGGTTGGACCACACACACACCTACACACACGTTTACGCCTTCATGTGCATTGACAGACTGTGGATGGACAGAAACTGTTGGGTATGGGGGCCCCAGAGAAAGCATGTGATTGGGTTATATGGAACATATCTAGAACCTATTCTGTTCCCTATTCGGGTGACCCTTTCACACCTTCTCCTCTTCCCGCACCCTCATGACCTGCCCATCACCTCCCTCTGGATTCCCATCTCCTTCTCTTTCTCCCATGGTCCACTCCCCTCTCCTATCCGATTCCTTCTTCTCCAGCCCTTTTCCACTTTCCACCTATCACCTCCCAGCTTCTCTCCTCCCCCACAAAGCTACCTTCTCCATCACCTGGTCTCATCTATCACCTGCCAGTTTCTACTCCTTCCCCCCACCCCACCTTCTTTGCCATGAGCCCTACTGTCCTCTGCGGCAAGCGGTAGAGCGTTGGGATTCTAGGTTTCTCGAGTACCTGCATTTACTAACTGTTGTCTTAACGAGAGTCGTTAAGCCTTTGTGCTTTCTGTTTAATCTTGTCACGTTAATTGTGACTGGCACGGGTTTTCCGCATCCGGTGATTATTTAATGCGGACTCCCGTTTAGCACTCATGGCGGAGCGCAGGGTATGCTTCGTCGCACGGTGTTGCTCAGTGGTGCCGCTGATGCTCTGTTGAAATTCCTGTGTATAATCTCTTGTTTCTGTCTCCACACAGTCTTCTGTTCCTCCACACCGGGGTTAGTTGTTGCAAGCGCTCACTATGACATTTTTATTCTGGTTTCTGCGTCCCCCGCCGTTCCTTTCCAGTCCATCTGAAGGCTCTCGGCCCGAAATGCCGACCGTTTACAGCCTTCCATAGATGCAACCTGACATGTTGAGTTCGTCTGGTGCTTTGTGTGTTGTACTAAATAATTGCAAGCGATATTCTCTGAAGCTTTGACCATTAAGGGAAATCATTGTGTCTCTGACTCTCTGCCCTCATTGTCTCGTTCTGCACAGCTTGTATCTACGGCTGCGACTTTGACAAGGACCAGTGCGGTTGGACCACCAAAACGCTCGTGGGAAGTGCCGATGATGAAGGCTGGACACACGGAAGCAACCACCTGACCGACTTCACCAAACCCGGCTGTGAGCACTCACTCTCTCCGGTCGTTTGCCAGATGCCGGCCTCTTGAAGTTTACGGATTTGGGCACATAGTTCTGTGGGAGCGTTTGGGAAGATCTCCAGAGGGGGAGTTGTGGGCAAAGTTGGAAACTTGTACTCGTCTAGGATGGTGTTGAATATTGGTTGCTTGGGTTGAAGTGTTTGATGTTGTGGTGTTCACCGAGCTTGGCAATTAGCTTGCCGATGTTTAATCACCGGTCAAGGTGACATCTTCAGTGCGCATTTGCTGGTGTTTCTCTCTGAGAGTCCTCGTGTTTGTATAGCTTCTGGCACAGACAAACACGAAGCAGGCTCGAGAATTTTAAGAGTGCCATCTAAGAACCCCTAAAAGCCAAAGAAACATGATCGAATAGAATTCAAAGGTCAACTGAAGAGATAGCCAATCGAGGAAAGCGAATGGGGGCCTAAATAAACACGAGCACTCCCAGAGAGAAACACCAACAACTGGGCACTGAGGATGTCATCTCGACTGGTGATGAAACATCTGCAAACTAATCACCAAGCTCGGTGAACACCACAACATCGAACCTGTACTGGTCTAAATTCTGCTCCCCCTCTGTTCCAGTTGGCCACCACATGTTGCTCAATTCGGAATTCAATCAACCTGGACACAAATTCCACTTGAAGAGTCCACAAGTCAGTTCCACAGGGTGCCTCTCTATGAGTTTCTATTATTATCTGTATGGGAATGCAACAATGGCTTTAAACATCTACGCTGAACCTCAAGGTGAGTATGAATGGAGTACCCAAACGTGTGCACATGTACTCGGGGTGTGATCCACTAGTGCAGACGTGAGCATACGTGCAGTCGCATTTATGCACATGCTTATAAGTGCATGCATGGAGGATGCAGATAGAGGTGCAAGCACAAGTGTTCACACATGCATGCACTGGTATGAACAGGAATGCAACACTTGAAGTTAGACCATTAGACATAGGAGCAGAATTAGGCCATTGGGCCCATCGTGCCTGCTCCACCATTTCATTCATGATGGATCCAATTTTCCTCGCAGCCCCAATTTCATGCCTTTCCCCCACACCATCCCTCTCTCCCCCACACCACCGCTCCCTCCCACCATCCCGTATCCCTTCACACCCAGAGCAATCAAGGATATATCAACCTCTGCCTTAAGTGTACATACAAATGTGGCCTCCGCAGCTATCTGTGGCAAAGAATACTACAGATTCACCATTCTCAGGCTAAGGAAATTCCATCTCACCTCCATTCCAAAGGGACGCTCCTGTATTCTGAGGCTGCGTTCTCTGGTCTTAGACTCTCCCACCATAAGAAACATCCCCTCCACATCCACTCTGTCGAGGCTTTTCACCATTCGATAGGTTTCAATGAGGTCTCCTTCTGAATTTTAGTGAGAAGAGGCTGAGAGCCATCAAACATTCTTCATATGACAAGTCATTTAATCCTGAAGTCATTTTTGTGAACCTCCTTTGAACCCTCTCCAGTTTCAGCACATCCTTTCTTAGATAAGGGGCCCAAATCAGCTCACTATACACCAAGTGAGTCTTTTATAAAGCCTCAACATTACACCCTTGCACACATTTGTAAACACATGTTCTTCAGTATTCAACACACTCCATTGTACACACACACATTCTCTCATACCCTCTCTCTCATACACATACTCACACCCATCCACACTCCCATCCCTGTAATGCCCCTAGAGGATTGTAACATGGAAACAGTGAGTTGCTGGTCTCCACACTCGTTGTTGCCGGAGCGATTTCTCTCTTCCTCGTTAGACAGAGATACCCGAGATGTCTGAGAAACCAACGTGCTGGGTTGAGGATGGTAGTTTCTGATGGACTCTAGATCAAGGTCTGTTTCAGGAGCTTTTGCTGTTGTTGCATTGTGGAGGAGGGAGGGAGTTCGGAGCTTCTGCAGCCAAAATTATGTGGGGAGGGGGCAGGCAGGGTTGCTGTTTTTTGCTGCTATATGAGCATGGGAGGCTGTGGGGGGCTTTGCGGTTCTGATGTTACCGTTATTCATTCTTCGGGTTTTCTTCCTGTTTTGTTGATGTCTGTGAAGAGTAGGAATTTCAGGTTGTATACTGTATACATTCTCTGATAATGAATTGAACCATTTCAACCATCTGATAAACACATGCTCTCAAAAGCATGTGCGCGCGCGTGCGCGCACGCACACACACACACACACACACACACACACGCACAGCCACACACACACACACACACACATACACACACACACACACACACACACACACGCACAGCCACACACACACACACACACACA
This sequence comes from Mobula hypostoma, assembly GCF_963921235.1. NCBI lineage: Eukaryota > Metazoa > Chordata > Chondrichthyes > Myliobatiformes > Myliobatidae > Mobula > Mobula hypostoma. Next base: position 113,915,321 of record NC_086101.1, read on the forward strand.
TACACACACACACACACACACACACACAATCACACTAACATGCACAAATGCACATGTACAATCACACTCACATTTGTACACACACACTTGCACACACTAACACATGCACATGCCTGCATTATGTACTGACTGAACACAGCAAGACCTGCCCTTTCACTTGTGTGTACACGCTAACTGCATCTCCCTCCTCCCCGTACACGCAGACCCCATCTCCCTCCACTCCATAGGTGCCGACTCCACCTCCCTCCAATTACTTAAGAAGGGGGCAAGAAAGCAAAAGGGAAATTATAGACCTGTTAGCTTGACATCGGTGGTTGGGAAGTTGTTGGAGTCGATTGTCAAGGATGAGGTTACAGAGTACCTGGAGGCATATGACAAGATAGGCAGAACTCAGCATGGATTCCTTAAAGGAAAATCCTGCCTGACAAACCTATTACAATTTTTTGAGGAAATTACCAGTAGGCTAGACAAGGGAGATGCAGTGGATGTTGTATATTTGGATTTTCAGAAGGCGTTTGACAAGGTGCCACACATGAGGCTACTTAACAAGATAAGAGCCCATGGAATTACGGGAAAGTTACATATGTGGATAAAGCATTGGCTGATTGGCAGGAAACAGAGAGTGGGAATAGAGGGATCCTATTCTGGTTGGCTGCCGGTTACCAGTGGTGTTCCACAGGGATCAGTGTTGAGGCCGCTTCTTTCTACATTGTACATCAACGATTTGGATTATGGAATAGATGGCTTTGTGGCTAAGTTTGCTGATGATACAAAGATAGGTGGAGGGGTCGGTAGTGCTGAGGAAACAGAGAGTCTGCAGAGAGACTTGGATAGATTGGAAGAATGGGCAAAGAAGTGGCAAATTAAATACAATGCTGGAAAGTGTATGGTTATGCACTTTGGCAGAAGAAATAAATGGGCAGACTATTATTTAAATGGGGAAAGAATTCAAAGTTCTGAGATGCAACAGGACTTAGGAGTCCTCATACAGGGTACCCTTAACGTTAACCTCCAGGTTGAGTCAGTAGTGAAGAAGGCGAATGCAATGTTGGCATTCATTTCTAGAGGAATAGAGTATAGGAGCAGGGATGTGATGTTGAGGCTCTATAAGGCGCTGATGAGACCTCACTTGGAATACTGTGGGCAGTTTTGGTCTCCTTATTTAAGAAGGGATGTGCTGATGTTGGAGAGGGTACAGAGAAGATTCACTAGAATGATTCCGGGAATGAGAGGGTTAACATATGAGGAACGTTTGTCCGCTCTTGGACTCTATTCCTTGGAGTTTAGAAGAATGAGGGGAGACCTCATAGAAACATTTCGAATGTTGAAAGGCATGGACAGAGTGGATGTGGCAAAGTTGTTTCCCATGATGGGGGAGTCTAGTACGAGAGGGCATGACTTAAGGATTGAAGGGCGCCCATTCAGAACAGAAATGCGAAGAAATTTTTTTAGCCAGAGGGTGGTGAATCTACGGAATTTGTTGCCACAGGCGGCAGTGGAGGCCAAGTCATTGGGTGTATTTAAGGCAGAGATTGATAGGTATCTGAGTAGCCAGGGCATCAAAGGTTATGGTGAGAAGGCAGGGGAGTGGGACTAAATGGGAGAATGGATCAACTTATGATAAAATGGCGGAGCAGACTCAATGAGCCGAATGGCCAACTTCTGCTCCTTTGTCTTATGGTCTAATGGTCAATCCGTACACGCGGACTCCACCTCCCTCCTCTCCGTACGCGCCGACTCCGCCTCCCTCCAATCCGTACGCGTTGACTCCGTCCCCTTCTCTCCGTAGGCGTTGATCCCATTTCCCTCCAATCCGTACACACGGACTCCGCCTCCCTCCAATCCGTACACGCGGATTCCGTCTCTCTCCCCTCCATACACGCGGACTCCATCTCCCTCTTCTCCGTACACGTGGACTCCGTCTCCGTCCTCTCCGTACATGTGGACTCCATCACCCTCCTCTAAGTACACGCGGACTCCGTCTCTCTCCTCTCCATACACACGGACTCCATCTCCCTCCTCTAAGTACACGCGGACTCCGTCTCCGTCCTCTCCGTACGCACCGACACTGCCTCCCTCCAATCCGTACACGTTGACTCCGTCCCCTCCTCTCCGTACACGCAGGTCCGTCTCCCTCCAATCCGTACACGCTGACTCTGCCTCCCTCCTCTCTGTACACGCGGACTCCGTCTCTCTCCTCTCCATACACGCGGACTCCGTCTCCGTCCTCCCCATACACGCGGACTCCGTCTCTCTCAAATCCGTACATGCGGGTCCGTCTCCCTCCTCTCCGTACACGCGGACTCTGCCTCCCTACACGCGGACTCCGCCTCCCTCCAATCCGTACACGCGGACTCCGTCTCCCTCCAATCCGTACACGTGGACTCCGTCTCCGTCCTCTCCGTACACGCGGACTCTGCCTCCCTCCAATCCGTACACGCGGACTCCGTCTCCGTCCTGTCCGTACACGCGGACTCCGCCTCACTCCTCTCCATACACGCGGACTCCGTCTCTCTCCCCTCCATACACGCGGACTCCGTCTCCCTCCTCTAAGTACAGGCGGACACCGTCTCCCTCCTCTCCGTACACGCAGACTCCATCTCCCTCCAATCCATACACGCGGACTCCGTCTCTCACCTCTCCATACACGCGGATTCCATCTCCCTACTCTAAGTACACGCGGACTCCGCCTCCCTCCTCTCCATACACGCGGACTCCGTCTCCCTCCTTTAAGTACACGCGGGTCCGTCTCCCTCATCTCTGTACACGCAGACTCCGTCTCCCTCCTCTCCGTACATGCAGACTCCATCTCCGTCCTCTCCATACACACGAGTCAGTCTCCCTCCAATCCGTACACATGGACTCCGTCTCCCTCCTTTAAGTACACGCGGGTCCGTCTCCCTCATCTCTGTACACGCAGACTCCGTCTCCCTCCTCTCCGTACACGCGGACTCCGTCTCCGTCCTCCCCATACACGCGGACTCCGTCTCTCTCAAATCCGTACATGCGGGTCCGTCTCCCTCCTCTCCGTACACGCGGACTCTGCCTCCCTACACGCGGACTCCGCCTCCCTCCAATCCGTACACGCGGACTCCGTCTCCCTCCAATCCGTACACGTGGACTCCGTCTCCGTCCTCTCCGTACACGCGGACTCTGCCTCCCTCCAATCCGTACACGCGGACTCCGTCTCCGTCCTCTCCGTACACGCGGACTCCGCCTCACTCCTCTCCATACACGCGGACTCCGTCTCTCTCCCCTCCATACACGCGGACTCCGTCTCCCTCCTCTAAGTACAGGCGGACACCGTCTCCCTCCTCTCCGTACACGCAGACTCCATCTCCCTCCAATCCATACACGCGGACTCCGTCTCTCTCCTCTCCATACACGCGGATTCCATCTCCCTACTCTAAGTACACGCGGACTCCGCCTCCCTCCTCTCCATACACGCGGACTCCGTCTCCCTCCTTTAAGTACACGCGGGTCCGTCTCCCTCATCTCTGTACACGCAGACTCCGTCTCCCTCCTCTCCGTACACGCAGACTCCATCTCCGTCCTCTCCATACACACGAGTCAGTCTCCCTCCAATCCGTACACATGGACTCCGTCTCCCTCCTCTCCGTACACGCGGACTCCATCTTCCTCCTCTCCGTACACGCGGGTCCATCTCCCTCCTCTCCGTACACGCGGATTCTGTCTCCCTCCTCTCCGTACACGCGGACTCTGTCTCCCTCCTCTCCGTACACGCGGACTCGGCCTCCCTCGTCTCCGTAGACGCGGACTCCACCTCCCTCCTCTCCATACACGCGGGTCCGTCTCCCTCCTCTCCGTACACGCGGGTCCGTCTACCTCCTCTCCGTACACGCAGGTCCGTCTCCCTCATCTGCGTACACGCGAATTCCATCTCCCTCCTCTCCGTACACGCGGGTCCGTCTCTGTCCTCTCTGTACACGCGTGTCCATCTCCCTCCTCTCCGTACACGCGGACTCCACCTCCCTCCAATCCCTACACGCGGACTCCGTCTCCCTTCTCTCCGTACACGCGTGTCCATCTCCCTCTTCTCCATACACGCGGACTCCGCCTCCCTCCTCTTCGTACATGTGGGTCCGTCTCCCTCCTCTCCATACACGCGGACTCCGTCTCCCTCCTCTCCGTACACGCGGACTCCGCCTCCCTCCTCTCCGTACCCGCAGGTCCGTCTCCCTCCTCTCCGTACACGCGGGTCCGTCTCCCTCCTCTCCGTACACGCGGACTCCGCCTCCCTCCTCTCTATACACGCGGGTCCATCTCCCTCCTCTAAGTGCATGCGGACTCCACCTCCCTCCTCTCCGTACACCCGGGTCCGCCTCCCTCCTCTCCGTATACGTGGACTCCACCTCCGTCCTATCCGTACACGCGTGACCATCTCCCTCCTCTCCGTACACGCGGACTCCATCTCCCTGCTCTCCGTACACGCGGGACCGTCTCCCTCCTCTCCGTACACGCGGACTCCGTCTCCCTCCTCTCCGTACACGCGGGTCCGTCTCCCTCCTCTACATACACGCAGCCTCTGTCCACGTCCTCTCCGTACACGCGGACTTCATCTCCGTCCTCTCCATACACGCGGACTCCGTCTCCCTCCTCTAAGTACACGCGGACACCGTCTCCCTCCTCTCCGTACACGCAGACTCCATCTCCCTCCAATCCATACACGGGGACTCCGCCTCCCTCCTCTCCGTACACGCGGACTCCGTCTCCCTCCAATCCGTACACGCGGACTCCGTCTCTGTCCTCTCCGTACACGCGGACTCCGTCTCTGTCCTCTCCGTACACGCGGACTTCGTCTCCGTCCTCTCCATACACGCGGGTCCATCTCCCTCCTCTAAGTGCATGCGGACTCCGCCTCCCTCCTCTCCGTACACGCGGACTCCGCCTCCGTCCTATCCGTACACGCGTGACCATCTCCCTCCTCTCCGTACACGCGGGACCGTCTCCCTCCTCTCCGTACACGCGGACTCTGTCCACGTCCTCTCCGTACACGCGGACTCCGCCTCCATCCTCTCCGTACACGCGGACTCCGCCTCCATCCTCTCCGTACACGCGGACTCCGTCTCCCTCCAATCCGTACACGCGGACTCTGTCTCCGTCCTCTCTGTACACGCAGACTCCATCTCCGTCCTCTCCGTACACACGAGTCAGTCTCCCTCCAATCCGTACACGCGGACTCTGTCTCTCTCCTCTCCGTACACGCGGACTCAGCCTCCCCTCCTCTCCGTAGACGCGGACTCCACCTCCCTCCTCTCCGTACACGCAGGTCCGTCTCCCTCCTCTCCGTACATGCGGGTCCGTCTACCTCCTCTCCGTACACGCAGGTCCGTCTCCCTCCTCTCCGTACACGCGGGTCCGTCTCCGTCCTCTCTGTACATGCGTGTCCATCTCCCTCCTCTCCGTACACGCGGACTCCACCTCCCTCCAATCCCTACACGCAGACTCCGTCTCCCTTCCCTCCGTACACGCGTGTCCGTCTCCCTCCTCTCCGTACACGCGGACTCCGCCTCCGTCCTATCCGTACACGCGTGACCATCTCCCTCCTCTCCGTACACGCGGGACCGTCTCCCTCCTCTCCGTACACGCGGACTCGGTCCACGTCCTCTCCGTACACGCGGACTCCGCCTCCATCCTCTCCGTACACGTGGACTCCGCCTCCATCCTCTCCATACACGCGGACTCCGTCTCCCTCCAATCCGTACACGCGGACTCTGTCTCCGTCCTCTCCGTACACGCGGACTTCGTCTCCGTCCTCTAAGTACACGCGGGTCCGTCTCCCTCATCTCCGTACACGCAGACTCCGCCTCCCTCCTCTAAGTACACGCGGACTCCATCTCCCTCCTCTCCGTACACGCAGACTCCATCTCCGTCCTCTCCGTACACACGAGTCAGTCTCCCTCCAATCCGTACACGCGGACTCTGTCTCTCTCCTCTCCGTACACGCGGACTCAGCCTCCCTCCTCTCCGTAGACGTGGACTCCACCTCCCTCCTCTCCGTACACGCAGGTCCGTCTCCCTCCTCTCCGTACATGCGGGTCCGTCTACCTCCTCTCCGTACACGCAGGTCCGTCTCCCTCCTCTCCGTACACGCGGGTCCGTCTCCGTCCTCTCTGTACACGCGTGTCCATCTCCCTCCTCTCCGTACACGCGGACTCCACCTCCCTCCAATCCCTACACGCAGACTCCGTCTCCCTTCCCTCCGTACACGCGTGTCCGTCTCCCTCTTCTCCGTACACGCGGACTCCGCCCCCCTCCTCTCCGTACATGTGGGTCGGTCTCCCTCCTCTCCGTACCCGCGGGTCCGTCTCCCTCCTCTCCGTACACGCGGGTCCGTCTCCCTCCTCTCCGTACGCGCGGACTCCGCCTTCCTCCTCTCCATACACGCGGGTCCGTCTCCCTCCTCTCCGTACACGCGGACTCCGCCCCCCTCCTCTCCGTACATGTGGGTCCGTCTCCCTCCTCTCCATACATGCGGACTCCGTCTCCGTCCTCTCCATACACACAGACTCCGCCTCCCTCCTCTCCGTACCCGCGGGTCCGTCTCCCTCCTCTCCGTACACGCGGGTCCGTCTCCCTCCTCTCCGTACACGCGGACTCCGCCTTCCTCCTCTCCATACACGCGGACTCCGCCTCCCTCCTCTCCGTACACGCAGACTCCGCCTCCCTCCTCTCCGTACCCGCGGGTCCGTCTCCCTCCTCTCCGTACACGCGGGTCCGTCTCCCTCCTCTCCGTACACGCGGACTCCACCTCCCTCCTCTCCATACATGTGGACTCCGTCTCCCTCCTCTAAGTACACGCGGACTCTGTCTCCCTCCTCTCCGTACACGCGGACTCTGTCTCCCTCCTCTCCGTACACGCGGACTCCGCCTCCTTCCTCTCCGTACCCACGGGTCCGTCTCCCTCCTCTAAGTACACGCGGACTCTGTCTCCCTCCTCTCCATACACGCGGGTCCGTCTCCCTCCTCTCCGTACACGCGGGTCCATCTCCTTCATCTCCGTAGACGTGGACTCTGTCTCCCTCCTCTCCGTACACGCGGACTCCGTCTCCCTCCTCTCTGTACACGCGGGTCCGTCTCCATCCTCTCCATACACGCAGACTCCATCTCGCTGCTCTCTGATAATGACTCATCTTCCCCGTGTTTTAGGATCTTCAGGAATGTCACTTCTTCTCAACATTAAAAACCAAACTCAGAAGTGGACCGAAGCACGGGCAGTTTACTGCGGATTATCAATGATTAAGGTAAAGCATCAGGAGGAACTGAAGGTGGGGAAGCAGGTGGAGGCAGCCAGTATTTAAGGAATAGTCTGCACTCTTGTGTGTTAAAGGGACTGGGTACACTGGGATATTAAAGGGATGGGGGCGCTGTGGGACATTAATGGGACAGGGGCACTGTGGGATATTAAAGGGATGGGGTACTGGCATATTAAAGGGATGGGGAGCAGTGATGTATTAAAGGGTGAGGTAAACTGCAGGATATTAAAGTAGGGTATTAAAGGGATGGAGTACACTATGAGGTATTAAAGGGATGAGGTGTAGTGTGATGTATTAAAGGCCTTTCTGCCCAACTCACTCGGGCTGCACAAGATGCCCATCCAAGCTGGTCCCACTTGCTTGCATTTGACCTATTTCCCTCTAAAGCTTTCCTATCCAAGAGTCTTTTAAATCATGTTCATATACCTGCCTCAAACACTTCCTCTGGTGGCTAGTCACCCTCAGGACCATTTGAAACCTCTGGCCTCTCACCTTCAACCTATGCCCTCTAGTTTGACTGCATTCATGATTTTATGAACGTCAATACGTTCACCCCTCAGTCTCCTATGTTACAAGGAATAAAGTCCAAACCTGCCCAACCTTACTGTACAACTCAGTCCCTGAAGCCCTCGAGCATTTTCTTTTCATCCTTTCCAGTTTAATTACGTTTTACAGAGTGACCAAAACTGAATGCAACACATTCCCACATGTCAATCCCTGGCCTCCTCTTATGCCACGATGAGGCCACCCTCAGGGTGGAGGTGCAACACCTTGTATTCCATCTGGGTACCCTCTGAACCTGATGACATGAGCACTGATTTTTCTGTCCAGTGAACAAAGTGTCCTCCCCTGCTTGCTCTATTCCCCACTCTGACCTTTATACTTCCCCCTGGGTTGTCCCCTCCTTCCTTTTCTCCTATGACCCACTCTCCTCTCCCATCAGATTCCTACTTCTCCAGCCCTTGACCTTTCCCACCCACCTGGCTTCACCTATCACCTTCCAGCTAGCCTCCTTCCCCTTTCCCCACCTTTTTATCTTGGCGTCTTCCTCCTTCCTTCTCAGTCCTGAAGAAGGGTCTCAGCCCAAAACGTCGGCTGTCTATTCATTTCCATAGATGCTACCTGACCTACTGAGTACCTCCAGCATTTTGTGTTTGTTACAATACGTAATTCAAATATGTCCTCACCAATGACTATACAACTGAAAAATACTGTATATCTCAACTTCTGACTGATAGAGGCCAGGGTGCCAAACCTAGTCTATGTGGGAAGTTACCTTCAAAGAACCATCCACTTGTACACTGATTCCATCTCCTCTAGCACGGAATTCCACCTACCATCCAGCATGAAAGTTTGAGGTGTGGGGCATTCTGAAATGATGGGAGATCTTTCTGCACTTTCCTTTAAATTCCAGCTGTAATATTTGGGGTGGAGGTGGACAAACGTTCATAGGTCAGACAGGGTGGGGGCAGACAGATCAGTGATCTAATCTGATATAATTCTTCGTCTAGTTTGTCTTTGAAGGTGTGGTAGGACAGAAGACTTCTGAAATCGCAGTGGACAAAGTCTGTATTGTGGCCTGCGACGGTATGGAACTGTTCAAATAATCTCACCTTATTTCCAAAACTCTACACTACTTACAGAATCAGGTTTAATATCACTGGCATATGTTGTGAAATTGTCAACTTTCTCTAATAATAGAGGGAAAAAAACTGAATTACAGTAAGCATATACTGAATTGATTGAACTGCTTGTCATATGAAGAGTGTCTGATGACTCAGGGCCTGTACTCAATGGAATTTACAAGAATGAGGGGTGACCTCATTGAAACATATCACACGCTGAAAGGGCTTGATAGAGTAAATGTGGGGAGGATGTTTCCTATGATGAAAAAGTCTAAGACCAGAGGACACAGCCTCAGAATAGAGGAGTGTCCTCTTAGAACGGAGATGAACAGTGATTTCTTTAGCCAGGGAGTGGTCAATCTGTGGAATTCTTTGCCACAGGCGGCTGTGGATGCCAAGTCTTTATGTATATTTAAGGCAGAGGTTGATAGATTCTTGATAGGTCAGGGCATGAAGGGATATGGGGAAAAGGCAGGAGACTGAGGCTGAGAGGGAGTTTGGATCAGTCATGATGAAATGGGGAGCAGGCTCAATGGGCCAAATGGCCTGATTCTGCTTCCATATATTATGGTCTTATATATGTATATTAAATAGTTAAATTAAGATACACAGTACAAAAACAGAATTTTTTTTAAAAAGTAGTGAGGTAGTGTTCATGGGTTCAATGTCCATTCAGAAATGGGATGGCAGAGGGGAAGAAGTTGTTCCTGAATTGTTGAGTGTGCGCCTTCAGGCTTCTGTACCTCCTTCCTGATGGTAGCAATGAGAAGAGGGCATGTTCTGGGTGATGAAGGTCCTTAATGATGGACACCACCTTTCTGAAATACTGCGCCTTGAAGATGTCCTGGATACTACGGAGGCTAGTGCCCAAGATGGAACTGACTGAGTTTACAACTCTCTGCAGCTTACTTCGACCCTCTGCAGTAGCCCCCACCCACCCACCCCCATACCAGACAGTGATGCAGCCAGTCAGAATGCTCTCCATGGTACATTTGTGGAAACTTTAGAGTTTATTTTAGGTGATAAACCAAATCTCCTCAAACCTCTCATGAACTACAGCTACTGTCTTGCCTTCTTTATAGCTGCATCAATATGGTGGGTCCAGGTTAGGTCCTCAGGACAATTGACAATGTTCTAAGGCAGGAGTTCCCAACTTTTTTTTATGCCATGGACCCCTTCCTTTAACCGAGGGGTCCGTAGACCCCAGGTTGGGAATGCCTGCTCTAAGATCTCTGTACTCCTTCAGTCTAGCATGGTCAATTAAAGTCATTCCACTGTGACACAGACCCACACCTCAGGGTTCAGTAACAACTTCAAAGTTCAATGTAAATGTATTATCAAAGTGCATTTGTATTCATTTTCTTGCAGGCATTCTCAGCAAATCCATAAAAGAATAACAACCATAACAGAATCAGTGAAAGACCGCAGTGACTTGGACATTCAACCAGACTGCAGAAGACAACAAACTGTGCAAGTACAAAAAGAAAGAAATAATAAGAATAAATAAATAAGTAATACGTATCAGTATCGTGAGATGAAGAGTCTTTGAAGGTGAATCCATGGATTGTGGGAACATTTCAATGATGGGGCGAGTGAAGTTATCCCCTTTGGTTCAGGAGCCTGATGGTTGATGGGTAGTAACTGCTCCTGATCCAGGTGGTATGAGTTCTGAAGCTTCTGTACCTACTTCCTGATGGCAGCAGTGAGAAGGGAGCATGTCCTGGGTGGTAGGGGTCCCTGATGATGGATATTGCTTTCCTGTAACAGTGTTTTATGTAGATGTGCTCAATGGTGGGGAGGGCTTTACCCATGATGGGCCATATCCACTAACTTTTTGTAGGATTTTCCATTCAAGGTCAAGTTCTATCCCTATCTCCATCAAAATCTTGAACCAACCTGAAAAAACCTTAATTAGATTATTAGATTAGATTAGATTAACCTGAGAGAGATCAGAGGAGAATGGTCAGGCTAGTTCAAGCTGATAGAGAAGTGACTGTAATGAGCTATCTGTGCCTGTCAGGGTTTGCAGGAGGTATGGGGCTCTGTGACTTTTACAGCACCTGAGATGGTTAATTGTTGTTTAATGAGAGTCGTTAATCATTTAGCATTCTTTGTGTTTTCCTTCAGCAAATCACTCTTTGAAATGCCGTTTCCGGAAGCTTTCTGTTTAAGCTTATGTTATTAAGTTTATGTTGGTAGGCTCTCTGATTCGGTGCTACCTGTATTATTTAAGTGGATGCCCGATTAGCGCTAATGACGGGGTCCTAGTTTTGGGAATGTTACTACATGCGGTGTTGCTTGGCTGAACCATCGATGTTCTTTTGGAATTATGGTGAATAATCATTGTAATATTCCCACAACCTCTGGACTCATTTTCAAGAATGCTTCATCTTACAGTCTTGATGCTTATGGCTTATTTATTTATTATTATTATTATTTCTTTCTTCTTGTATTTTGCACAGTTTGTTGTCTTCTGCAATCTAGTTGAATGCCCACGTCCGTGCGGTCTTTCATTGATTCTGTTATGAGTATTATTCTTTTATTGAGTATGCCATCAAGAAAATGAATCTCAGGGTTTTCTATACATTACTTTGAACTTCGAATAAACCCTTGCAGCCGTCTCTGCATCGAAATCTCTCTTTACTCCACACTTGGGTTCCGATATTTCCAGCGAGCATTGTGACACTAGCTCGAATAACCACAGACTAGAACAAACTGTTGGACCTTGAAGTGGATGGGCTACAGCAGCAGAAGACTATCAACACAATCTCAGCGGCCACCTTACTAGGTACAAGGGGCAGCTGATAAAGAGGCTGCTGAGTGCAGGCTTGTCATGCATTGTTCCATTCCCGTAGAATGCTAATTTTCATGGTGTTTACACCATGGGTGAGATTGCAGGCGTGGCATCCGGAGCAGTATACAAAAGTGCTGGAAGATCTGAAAGGTTCAGGCAGCATCTGTAAGGGGGTGCGTTCAGGCGACATTTTGGGTCCAAACCCTTCATCCAATCCAATCTAAATGAAGGGTCCCAACCCAAAACATCGACTGTCCTATTCCCCCTCCACGGATGCTGCCTGACCTGCTGAGTTCCTCCACTGCTTTGTGTGTTGAACTTGTTAGAAATAATACCTCCTGCTGCTAAGTCCCTAATCACTGGTACCCTCCCCATTCCTTCTCTCTCCCTCTGAATCGTGGGGGGGGGGGGTTAACAATTGACAACAATAAGGTGCAACAGTGTTGCAGTGGGCAGGGCCACCAGCTCACAACTCTAGGACCCCGGGTTCGCTCCCCACCTCCAGCGCTGTGCGTGTGTGTGTGTGTGTGTGTGTGTGTGTGTGTGGCTGTGCGTGTGTGTGTGTGTATGTGTGTGTGTGTGTGTGGCTGTGCGTGCGTGTGCGTGTGTGTGTGTGTGTGTGTGTGTGTGATTGTGTGTGTGCGCGTGTGTGTGTGTGTGTGTGTGTGTGTGTGGGGCTGTGCGTGTGTGTGTGTGTGTGTGTGTGTATGTGTATGTGTGTGTGTGTGTGTGTGTGTGTGTGTGTGTGTGTGTGAGACCGTGTGAGTTTTGTCGCCCCGCTGGGTGCTCCATTTGCCTCCCACATCCCAACAATGAGCATGGTCAATGGGTTAATTTCTCCCCCCCCCACTTCCACCCCCCGTGTGAGCAGTAGAGACCAGGGAGGGCGTTGATGGGAATGTGGGGAGAATAAACTTCGAGCAGAGCAAATGGTGGTTGATGTTCAGTGTAAACTTAATAAGACCATAAGACCTTCAGATAGAGGAGCAGAATTAGGCCATTTGGCCCATCGAGTCTGCTCCACCAATTCATCATGGCTGATCCATTCCCCGCTCAGCTCCGATCTCCTTGTATACTTCTTGCCCTAAATAATCAAGAATCTATCAACCTCTGCCTTAAGTATAGCCAATGACTTGACCTCCATAGCTGCAACAAATTCCACAGATTCTCCACTCTGTGGCTAAGGAAATTCCTCCTCGTCTCCGTTCTAAAAGGATGCCCCTCTATTCTGAGGCTCCTCTATCCTCTGGTCCTAGATCCTCCCACCATTGGAAGCATCTGCTCTATCGAGGCCTTTCCATATTAGATGGGTGCCAATTAGATCATCTCTCATTCTTCTGAATTCCAGTGAGTGACAGGCCCAGAGCCATCGAACGCTCGTTATATGAAAAGTCATTCAATCCTAATGGGCTGAAGGCCTGCATCTCTCTCTGACTCAGTTCGGCAGGTGGTGCAGTCCCCTTGGCTGGTTTTTCAGTGCCTCCAAGTGCACCCAATGCTGCCCCACCGCTTTCAGTTCATTGCCGAATACGCACTCTCTGCTTTTAGCCACCCTGGGACAGGTACTCCCCGGGGACAAGGGTCCTCTTGCAGCTTTGTAACCATAGCCGGACCTCGTGCAGTCAGTTTAACCTCTCCATACTGAACAGCACATTCAAAGTTCAAAGTCCATTTATTATTCATTATATAACCTTGAGATTTGTCTCCTAACAGGCAGCCACCAAACAAAGAAACCCAAAAGAACCCATTCAAAACAAGACTGTCAAACACCCAGTGTGCAGAGAGAGAAAATAAACAGGTCAGGCAAACAATAACCACAAGCAAATAGCACTCTTAACTGAAGTGTGCAAAGAGAGCCACTCAGTTCAGTGCAGAGCCAAGTCGTAGAGCAGCGATCTGACCAGCCATTGCTGGCCTCGGCCCCACCCCCACCCTGACCTTTTCAATCTGGCCCAGCAACTAAGTCAACGTCCAAACATTGGGTTCATTCACCTCAGTCCATTCTGAGGCCAGGTCCTCACTGCCTCGATTCGGCCTGTATCCGACCTTCGGATTTAGCCCAGCGCTTAAGTCTCCGTCTAAACATTAGGTTCATTCGCTTTGGTATGCTCCAGTGCCCGGACCTCATTGTGGATTAAGCTGACAGGTGACGATATTTACATTCTTCCTTTTACATCAGTTCCAGGTACAACAACCACAGAATATACGACAGTATCAACCACAGAATCTCCACCTACAACAACCCCAGAATCTCCACCTACAACAACCCCAGAATCTCCACCTACAACAACCCCAGAAACTACACCTACAACAACCACAGGATATACAACGGTATCAACCACTGAAACTACAACTGCAACAACCCCAGAATCTCCACCTACAACAACCCCAGAATCTCCACCTACAACAACCCCAGAAACTACACCTACAACAACCACAGGATATACAACAGTATCAACCACAGAATCTCCACCTACAACAACCCCAGAATCTCCATCTACAACAACCCCAGAATCTCCACCTACAACACCCACAGAATCTCCACCTACAACAACCCCAGAATCTCCACCTACAACAACCCCAGAAACTACACCTACAACAACCCCAGAAACTCCATCTACAACAACCCCAGAAACTACACCTACAACAACCACAGGATATACAACAGTATCAACCACAGAATCTCCACCTACAACAACCCCAGAATCTCCACCTACAACAACCCCAGAAACTACACCTACAACAACCACAGAATATACAACGGTATCAACCACTGAAACTACAACTGCAACAACCCCAGAATCTCCACCTACAACAACCCCAGAATCTCCACCTACAACAACCCCAGAAACTACTCCTACAACAACCACAGGATATACAACAGTATCAACCCCAGAATCTCCATCTACAACAACCCCAGAATCTCCACCTACAACAACCACAGGATATACAACAGTATCAACCACAGAATCTCCATCTACAACAACCCCAGAATCTTCACCTACAACAACCCCAGAAACTACACCTACAACAACCACAGGATATACAACAGTATCAACCACTGAAACTACAACTGCAACAACCCCAGAATCTCCACCTACAACAACCCCAGAAACTCCACCTACAACAACCCCAGAAACTACACCTACAACAACCACAGGATATACAACAGTATCAACCACAGAATCTCCACCTACAACAACCCCAGAATCTCCACCTACAACAACCCCAGAATCTCCACCTACAACAACCCCAGAAACTACACCTACAACAACCACAGGATATACAACAGTATCAACCACAGAATCTCCACCTACAACAACCCCAGAATCTCCATCTACAACAACCCCAGAATCTCCACCTACAACAACCCCAGAAACTCCACTTACAACGACCCCAGAAACTACACCTACAACAACCACAGAATCTCCACCTACAACAACCCCAGAAACTACACCTACAACAACCCCAGAATCTCCACCTACAACAACCCCAGAATCTCCACCTACAACAACCCCAGAAACTACACCTACAACAACCACAGGATATACAACAGTATCAACCACAGAATCTCCACCTACAACTCCCACAGAATCTCCACCTACAACAACCCCAGAAACTACACCTACAACAACCACAGGATATACAACAGTATCAACCACAGAATCTCCACCTACAACAACCCCAGAATCTCCATCTACAACAACCCCAGAATCTCCACCTACAACAACCCCAGAAACTCCACTTACAACGACCCCAGAAACTACACCTACAACAACCACAGAATCTCCACCTACAACAACCCCAGAAACTACACCTACAACAACCCCAGAATCTCCACCTACAACAACCCCAGAAACTACACCTACAACAACCCCAGAAACTACACCTACAACAACCCCAGAATCTCCAACTACAACAACCCCAGAAACTCCACTTACAACGACCCCAGAAACTACACCTACAACAACCACAGAATCTCCACCTACAACAACCCCAGAAACTACACCTACAACAACCCCAGAATCTCCACCTACAACAACCCCAGAAACTACACCTACAACAACCCCAGAAACTACACCTACAACAACCCCAGAATCTCCAACTACAACAACCCCAGAAACTCCACTTACAACGACCCCAGAAACTACACCTACAACAACCACAGAATCTCCACCTACAACAACCCCAGAATCTCCATCTACAACAACCCCAGAATCTCCACCTACAACAACCACAGAATCTCCACCTACAACAACCCCAGAATCTCCATCTACAACAACCCCAGAATCTCCACCTACAACAACCACAGAATCTCCACCTACAACAACCCCAGAAACTACACCTACAACAACCCCGGAATCTCCACCTACAACAACCCCAGAAACTACACCTACAACAACCCCAGAAACTACACCTACAACAACCCCAGAATCTCCAACTACAACAACCCCCGAAACTACAATGACAGCAACCCTAGAACCTCCAGCTCCTTCAGGTATGTCAAATCCAAATCCAACTGCAATGTGTAGCATCCACCGTAGTTAAGGCCGGCCTTTGTGGGTAACTAGAATCTTCACAAACAAGTTAGTAAAAAACCTAAAGATAACACTGAGAATTTTAAAGAGCGGGTATGGGTTTGTAAAAGGCATTGTTTGACTAACCAACCCAAATCGCTTTGTAAACATGTGAAAAATCTGCAGATGCCGGAAATCTAGAGCAATATGCACAAAATGCCAGAGGAACTCAGCATGCTAGGCATCGTCTATGGAAATGAATAAACAGCTGACGTTTCTAGCCGAGACCCTTCTTCAGGTCTGAAAAAGAAGGGGGAAGATGCTAGAATGAAAAGGTGGGGGGGGGAGGGAAAGCTAGGAGGTGATAGGTGAAGCCAGGTGGGTGGGAGAAGTAAAGGTTTAGAGAGGGAGGAATCTGATAGGAGAGGTGAGTGGACCATAGGAGAAAGGGAAGGAGGAGGGGACCCAGGGAGGTGATAGGCAGGCGAGAGGCCAAAGTGGAGAATAGTTAAAGTGACAGAGAAGATGGGTGGAGGAGAGAATGTGTTCATATGCATTTTTAAAGTGTTTGACAAACTATGTAAAAGAATGATTAACAGTGCTGATTATTATTTAATTATTTTGAGATCCAGTGCAGAATAGGCCCCTCTGGCCCATTGAGCCACACCACCCAGCAACCCCTGACAGCCTCAATTTAACCCCGACACAATCATGGGACAATTTACAAGGATCAATTAGCCTACTAACCAGCACATCTTTGGACTGTGGGAGGAAATTGGAAGAAATCCACAGAGCCACGGAGAGAATGTACAAGCTCCTTACAGTAAATCAATCAATCTGATTTTTGCCCAATAGGTTCCTGCATTATCTCTGGAGACCCTCATTATATCACCTTTGACAACAGGAAGTTCACCTTCTTGGGTACCTGTACTTATACCCTTACCAGGACTTGCCAGAAAGGCACAGGTACGTACGGTCAGAAGAAATGGTGTGGTATATCAGTATTAATGTCTTGTTATAGACCATAGAACATGGGAGTAGAGTTAGTCCAGAGGAACATCAAATCCACTCTGCCCTTCCATCACGGATGGTTTATTATCCCTCCCAACCCTGTTCTCCTGCCTTCTCCTTGTAACACTGGACAACAAATTTTTCCAAAAGTGTTGATTCCTCAGCATTTTTTTTTCCATTATGATAGACCGCTTGAAGCTGAACGCAAATGTCATTTCAGACAATTTGTAACACTTAGGAATTTGGAAAAACAAGAAATTAACTTTTATTGAATATAATGCGTTTAATTGCATAACGGTGCTGACACTTTGCAATACTTCAACTAAGCTAAAAGTGTTTTGTTGATGATTTTCTTTTGTACTCAGTGTTTGAGGCTTCTCGCTTTAAGACTCCAACAATAATCAGTTAACGTTGATGGATTCCAGTTGCACTGATACCGTTTCTCCATGACCGCAATGTCCTGGTGAAACCTTTCACCGTGCTCGTCACTGACAGCACTGAATTGCAGGGAAGAAATATAAATGGGAATGCAGAAAATGAACCTTTAGTGACATGTTGCACTTCGTGGTTTTGTGTGCTTGAAGCATGTTGCCAACCAACTGCACGTAGTTTGGTGCTGTGTAGTTGCCAAGAAAAGTTTCAGCTATATCCTTGAATGCCTTCAATGTGATTTTCTCTGGTCGCACTAGAAGTTCTTTGAATTGCCTGTCATTGATGACCTGTTTGATTTGTGGACAAACAAAAATTCCTTCCTTAATCTTGGCATCAGTAATTCTGACTTGAATTATGAATTGAAATGACAAATATAGGTGATTTCAATAAAATGATGCGTGATATGGAAACTTCACAGTGATTTTCATGATTAGTAGCCCAAAATCCATAAGATGCGCCCAAAAGTATTCAGTAAGCAAAATCTTTGTGTCCAGTATTACATCTGATGCCCTTACTAGAATATAAAAGCAAGGACATAATGTTGAGGCTTTATAAGACATTGGTGAGGCCTCACTTCAAGTATTATGCACAGTTTTGGGCCCCTTATCAAAGAAAGAATGTACTGACATTAGAAAAGGTTCAAAAGAGGTTCATGAAAATCATTCCAGGATTGAAAGGCTTGTCATATGAAGAGTGTTTGATGGCTCTGGCCTGTATTCACTGGAATTCAGAAGAATGAGGGAGAGAACTTCATTGAAATCTATCGAATGTTAGTGGGTGTGGAGAGGATGTTTCCTGTGGTGGGCACAGAGGGCCAGGGGCACAGTCTCAGAATCAAGGGATGTCCATTCAAAATGGAGAAGAGGAGGAATTTCTTTAACCAGAGGGTGACGAATACGTAGAATTTGTTGCCACAGGCGGCTGTGGAGGCCAAATCATTGGGCATATTTAAAGCAGAGGTTGATAGATTCTTGATTGGTCAGGGCATGAAGAGAAACGGGGAGAAGGCAGGAGATTGGGGCTGAGAGGGAAATGGATCAGCCATGATGAAATGGCAGGGAAGACTCGATGGGCCAAATGGCCTAATTCTGCTCCTATGGCTTCTGGTCTAATGTGAGTCCTGAGTCTCCTGTACTTTCCTCCTGATGGCAGCAGTGAGAAGAGAGCATGACCTGGCTGGTAGGGATTCCCGATGATAGATGCAGCTTTCCTGCCACAACGCTTTGTGTAGATGTGCTCAGCAGAGGGGAGGGCTTTACCCCTGATGGACTGGGCTGTATCCACTACTTTTGATAGGATTTTCCATTCAAGGCCATCTGTGCTTCTACACCCGTCAGCACCATGTCCTTCGGGCCACGCTGTCTGTGCTAGCCCCGACTCATCCCCTATTCCTCAAAGCATTTCCTATCCACGTACCAATCGACATGACTTTTATGTGTACCAGCTCCACCACTTCCTCTGGCAGCTCTTTCCAGATACGGACCACCCTCTGACCTCCAGAAAACCCTCCCCTTTCAGTTTAACCCTGCTCCCTCTAGTTTTAGACTCCAATGGGACCCTGAGAAAAAAACCATCCATCCTCAAGAATTTATAAATCTCTAACATGACCCCTCAGCCTCCTACGCTCCAAAGGAAAAGGTTGCAGCCTATTCTTCGTATAACTCAAACCCACCATCCTGGCAGCACCCTTGTAAGTCTTTCTGTACTCTTTCCAACTTAATCTGTACGTCACGGGCGCAGGGCAACTGGTGCATCTTGTGCTTGTTGGTATGCACATCTTGGAATGTCCAGCTGAGTGTGTATCTGCACCAGAGTGCCGTATTTCCAATGTGTGTGTGTGTGTGTGTGTGTGTGTGTGTGTGTATGTCCACACTTTTATATGTAAAACTGGACATCTGTCTGTGTGTGTGTCTCTCTCTCTCTCTGTCTATTTCACAATTCTCTCCTTCTCTTTTTTCCTATTTTTACATTATTTCCCCCATCCTTCTCTCTCTCCCTCCTTTCTCTCCCCTCTGCTTTCTCTCTCTCCCTCTTACAACCTTCCTGCCCCTCTCAAATATCCTTCCCCCTCTCTCTCCTCCTCTCACTCCTCTCCTCTTTCTCTCCCTCCCAGTCTCTCTCCTCCTTCCTCCTGTCTCTCTCTCTCTCTCTCTCTCTCTCTCTCTCTCCTTCCCCTTCACTTTCTCCACCCTCTCCTCTCACTTTCTCATTCTCTCTCCCCCTCTTCCCCTGCCTCTATGTTTCTTCCTGACCCTGCTTTGCGCTTTCCCAGGGCCTGGGTTCATCTCGTGACCCTGCTTTGTTGTTGTCTAGGTCCTTGGTTCACAATCGAGGGGAAGAATGAAGAGAGGGGTCTTCCTGGAGCAACCTACCTGAGGAAACTCTACGTCACCATCGACGGCCTCACCATCACTCTGATGAAGAACAGGAGGATTCTGGTTTGTTTTGCTGCACTTCCAGTTCGAGGGCTCTTGCCCGACCAGGGGACCAGTTACCTGAAGCAGTTTTATCTAGTCTGATGAAGGCATTTGGACTTAAGGTCAAACCAAGGTCAAAAAACGAGTCACTCAGAAAGTCAGACAGCATCCAAGGAGAGGAATAGTTTACACTTTTCCATAGATGCTGCCTGACCTACAGAGTTCCTCCAGCATTTGGTGTGTCTTGCTCTCCTTCCTTACCCAATCTGGGCTGCCGGTAACCCCTGCCCCTTCCCCCTGGGCTCAGCCTAGAGCCAATCAAGTAGTGACCATAAATGTCAGCATTGCCCCGTCCTGTGAACGTCTACATTTTTTCATGCGGAAACAGATGTTGAAGCATAATACTGGCCGTGGAGTTAGTGTTCTCCTCCCAATGAATTCTCTGTAGGTAATGGTTATTGAATTAATTCTTGTCCGCAACTCATTGACCTGCCCACTCTGCTGATTTACGGGTTAATGACAGCAGTGGTATCTGGTGTCCCCGCAGAACATAGAACAGTACAGCAGGAGAACAGGTCCTTTGCCTGTCGTGTCTGTTCCAACCATGATAACAAATTCAATTCAATCACGGTCTCTGTCTCTCCATTTCCTGCATACGTGCCTGTCTGAACGCCATGATCCTACCTGCCTCCACCACCACCCCTGCCAGTCTTTGCCAGGTGCCCACCACTCTGTCCAAAAGTAACTTGCCTGCACATCACTCTTTCCTTTCTCACCTGAAATGTATGTCCTCTAGTAAAGAAAGATTATCTTCATTTGTCAAATATATAATACTGTGTAAAAGTCTTACATATATACATCCAAGGTCTTTTGCAGAGTGCACACACTCTCTCACACACACACAAACACACACACACAATCACATACAATCACACAAACACACACACACACTCTCACACACACACAATCACACACTCACACACACGCACTCTCTCACACACACACAAACACACACACACACACACTCTCACACACACACAATCACACACTCACACACACAATCGCTCACACACACACAATCACACACACATACACACACACACTCTCACACACACACAATCACTCATACACACACACACACACACACACTGTCTCTCACACACACAAATCTCACACACACACACACACTCTCTCTCTCACACACACTGTCTCTCACACACACAATCTCACACACACACACAATCACTCACACACTCTCACACACACACACACACACACAATCACTCACACACACTCTCACACACACACACACACTGTCTCTCTCACTCACACACACACAATCACTCACACACACACTCTCTCTCACACACACACATACACACACACACAATCACATACACACACACACACACACACACACACACACACACACACACACACAGTGCCTAAGACTTTTGCTCAAGACTATATTTGTCAATGTGGAGCAGAGAGCGATTTTGTAAATCTGGTGGGAGCAAAGGATGTTGGGAATGGTGAGGGTGGAGCGTCACGGGAGGGGTGTGGGACAGGTGGCAGAGAAGGAGTGCCAGGGACAGGGTTGGAGGGATGCGGGGGTAATGCAGGAGCAGACACACCCAGCCCTGAAACACCAGGCAAGTTACAATGACCAATTAACCTGCTAACCAGTAGGTATTTGGACTGTGGGAGGAAACTGGAGCACCTGGAGGAAACCCACGCGTTAAACAGATATCAGAATTGAGTTCCAAACACCAACATCCAGAGCTGTGATGGTGTCACGTTAACCACTACGCTAGCATAGCGCCCTTTAGATGTAGAGTCCTAGAAAGTGAGTCCTTAGCAGAGAGAGATTTCGATGGACAGATGGGATGAAGGATTGGAAGGAGGAGTGGAAGGAAATCGGAGTTAGGGAAAGAGAGAAAGTGGCTCAGGGGAACAGGAGAACTGGAAAAGGAGAGGAGAATCAGTAGGAGATTTGGGAGGGGAGGAAATTGATGGAGAGAGAAGGAGAGAGGGAATTGGAAGGAGAGAAAGAGGGTTAGAATCTGAAGGAGAGAAGGTAGGATTGGGAGGAAGGGGAAATCAGAAGGGGAGAGAGAAAGAGAGGGGGAGAGACAGAGGATCAGAGGAGAATTGGAAATGGGGAGAGAAAGAGAGAGATTGAAGGAGAGAGTGGATTATATGGAAAGAGGAGGAGAGAGGGAGAGATAGGAGATGGTGAGGGAGAGGAGAGGGGGAGGGAGAGAGAGAGAAGGGAGGGGGAGAGGGGGAGAGGGAGAGAGGGAATGAGGGAAAAGAGGAAGAGGGGGAGAGAGGGGGAGAAGAGAGAGGGGGAGAAGAGAGATGAGGGCTACCTGAAATTGGAGCATTCAATGTGTTACATCATTGAGCTGAGGACAGAGACTTTCCACTTTGAGGTGTTCAGACACTGACTGATCTTCTGATTGTAGGTGGACCAGAAAAGGATTCGTCTGCCGAAAACCGTGGGGCGCGCCCACCTCTCTCAATCCGGCCAGTACGTGATTGTCAGCACCGACTTTGGGCTGCAGTTACAATATGACGGGAACCACTTTGTGAAGATACAAATCCCATTGTAAGTCCCATCGTCACAGCTCGACGTCCCCAAGTCTATCTCATTCAGGCCAGTCTCCTCCACAAAAGGCCAATCAGCCCATCGGGTCCATTCTGGCTCCCTGGTTGTCACCTCGTCAGCCCCATTCCCCCTCTTTCCTCCCCTGTAAATAACAATTTGATCTCCCTGACATCTGCTCAACAGCAGCTCTTTCTTTGCTGTGCCATCAATTTACATTACTGCAGAGTCTCAACCTTAAACGTTGACTGTCCAGTACCCCTCACAGATGCACTATATCCAGACATGGCCTTTCCGTTAGGGAGGAGGTACAGTACAATGCAGAAGTCTTAGGCACATATACACAGCTAGGGTGCCTAAGACTTTTGCGCAGTACTGTATTTATCAACGTGGAGCAGAGAGTGAGTTTGCAAATCTGACAGCAGACATCCCACCTCTCCTGGAAGTTCCGGGAGTCTCCCGCATATTAATAGTGGCTCCCTGATGCCCGCAAATTATATACAATGTCCCGGAAATCAATTTTTTTGAGAGAGAGAGTGACCACGAGAGAGAGAGCGAGATAGAGAGTGCATGCACGCGAGAGAGAGAGAGCATGAGAGAGCAAAAGAGGGAGTGTGAGAGAGAGCGTGAGAGAGAGAGCGAGCAAGAGCGACTACGAGAGAGCGAGAGTGCGCGCAAGAGAGAGAGCATGAGAGAGCAAGAGCGACGAGAGAGAGAGAGCGTGAGAGAGCGAGAGAGAGAGCGAGAAAGAGCAACCACGAGAGAGAGAGCAAGAGAGAGCGCGCGCAAGAGAGAGAGCAAGAGAGACAGCGCGAGAGAGAGCATGAGACAGAGAGTGAGAGAGAGCGAGCGAGAGCGACCACGAGAGAGAGAGCCAGATAGAGTGTGCGCGCGAGAGAGAGAGAGCGTGAGAGAGCGAGAGAAAGAGCACGCCATGGCAGAGTGTTCCAAAAAAAGAAAATATAAAACGTACGTCACCCCAGACTACACTAAAGTGTACCCCTGCCTAACAGGGGTCAAAATAATGACAGTGCTGCTCGCTGCACTGTTTGCAACAGTGACTTTTCTATCCCCCATGGTGGGTTAAGACTGTAAAAGTCATGTTGAGGTGAGTTTAACGGGTGTCATTCGTTCATTAGCATAGCTAACGTTATTTAAACTAGCTGGCTAGCTGCTAAGGAGCTACTCTATTGCAGACATCCCACCTCTCCCGGAAGTTCCTGGAGTCTCCTGAAAATTGATGGTGCTACCTCCCTGAAATGAGTTTTTGCAGGGTGGGATGTCTGTGACGGAAGCAAAGGATGCTTGGAATGGTGAGGGTGGAGCACCATGGGAAGGGTGTGGGACAGGTGGCAGAGAAGAAGTGCCAGGGGTGGGCGGGCGTGGTGTGGGTACAGACACACCCAGTCCTGAGACAAGTCTGCCCATTATCCTTTCACAGGTGCTGCCCAACCTGCTGAGTTTCTCCATCACCTTGTTTGTCACAGTCAAGTTTACTGTCACCTGCATAGGTCCATGTATGCCCAGGGGCAATGAAAAGCTAGCTTGCCACAACATCACAGTCTCAGAGTGTCAGAGACACAAAACGCACAAGGAAAACAAAATTAACATAAATTACACACAATTTTTACCAAGACAAACCCAATTAGAACAAAAAAAAGCCCATTGTCATTCACGGCTAAAGTTGTGCTGATTGATACAAGAAACTGAGAGAAGGTGACTTGGCCAAGATGGTGGGTTTGGTCCAGAAGACAGTATGGCCAAGATAGCAGGGATGGTCCAGATGGTGGCATGGCCCAGATGGTGTGAATGGTCCAAATGACAGCATGGCCAAGATGACAACATGATCTGGATGGATGATGGGGATGGCCCAGATGGTGCGGATATTCTTGCTGTAGTTTCTATCTTCGTGCTATCTGTTCCTCCACATTCCAGCATCTGTGTCTTCATAATGTTGCCAAGAAAGTACCAGAGGAACTCATCGAGTCAGGTAGCATCTGTGTAAGGCTGAAGTGTCAGGCCAAGACAGTCCAGGTGAAGGGTCTTTGACTCAAAGTGTCATTTACCCATTTCGCTCCACAGATGCTGCCAGACCCACTGAGTTCCTCCAGTGGATAGTGTATTGCTCCAGATTCTAGTGTCTGAAGTTTCACGTGTCTCCATAAAGTGCATCTCGACTATTTTGAAATATCTTTGCAAGCTCTCAGTTCGTGAAGAGTAGATACACACAGATCCTGAGAGAAGTTCACGTTGTGACCCTGTTCAGAGACCCAGGGAAGTTCTAACCTGGCAGTCCGACAGTGATCCCAGCCCTTGCCCATCTCGTAAAGGTCTCTCTCTGTCCCCTTCAGCTCCTACAAGGGCAAGATGTGCGGTCTGTGCGGGGACTTCAACGATAACCACAGTGATGACTACCGAAAGCCGGACGGCACAATGGCAGTAAACGATACTGTGTTCGGAGACAGCTGGAAGACAAAGGACGATGAGGATGATAGGTGAGGATGGAGGTGGGGGTGGGGGAGGGGAGGGAAGGTGGTCATCAGCCACTGAGCCCTGGAACAGAACTGGGCTCAATAATCAGGTATTCAGAGGACAGGTGGATTTTCCAGACTATTGGATATTAATTCCGAAAATATTCCAAGAGTTTTATTTCAGTGGCTACACAGTTCATTAGTTTTCCAGATGACCCAGTAATTTGTAAGGATGTGCCATAATATGGACCCCAGAGATTTCCAAAGGAGGGAGGGAATGGTGTCCCAGTGAGTTTGAACTGGAGTCTGTGTGTCAGACGGAGGGTGGACCCTGGTCTTTGTGTGTCAGAGGATCGGAGACCAGATGCAGTGTAGTGGTTAGCACAACGGTCTACAGTACCAGCGTCCGGGGTTCATTTCCTGTCGCTGCCCGTAAGGAGTTTGTACGTTCTCCCCGTGACTGCGTGGGTTTCCTCTGGGTGCTCCGGTTTCCCCCACAGTCCAGTCAGTAGGTCAGCTGGTCATTGTAAATGGTCCCGTGATTAGGCTGGGATTAAATCGGGGCGGAAGGGGGATTGCCGGGTGGCGCAGCCCAAAGGGCCTATTCTGCGCCGTTTCTGAATAAAATAAAAAGTTAAAACAAAAATTAAATGTAAAATAATAAATGGCAGTTAGCGTGACGCGATTGCAGCTCAGGCACAGTAGCTCAGAGATCAATCCCAGCGTCATCTATACGGAATCTCTGTACATCTCCTCCGTGACCGCGTAGGTTTTCTTTGGGTCCTCCCGTATCCTCCCTCGTTCCAAAGGTGTACGTGTTAACAGATTAATTGGCCACATGGGTGCAATTGGATGGCACAGACTCGTTGGGCTGGAAGGGCCGTGGACAGTGCTATATCTCTAAATTAAATTCATTAAAATTTGAGAAAAAACAATCCTCCCAAAGTAGAGCCACTGAGCAGTTGACAAACCAGGCATGTCCGTTCCTGAAGTCAGCCCACATCCAAGTCTGGCTACCACCCATCAGTAACACAAGTCCCTCTCTGTGTTCCAGCTGCCGATCGATTGACCCTGTTCCGTGCAAGGACGAGATCTACGACAAGGTGACCGGGCCTGACCAGTGTGGTCTCATTACTGACCCAAATGAACCATTCAGGTAATGGGAGCAAGCATCAGTCAGGGATAACTCCTTCTGCCATGCACATAACCAGGAGTCTCTCAGGGATGGTGTCTGGAATTGTGTCAGTTTCTCAAGGATTGTCCGAGGGTCTTGGGGATGGTCTACAAGGGTCTCTGTGACGGTTTCAGTATTTTGAATATTGTGTCAGAGTCTCAGGAATTATCTGAGGACTTCTGTGACAGTTTAAGGATTTCAGGAATTGTTTAAGGGTCTTGGAAATTAAGGGTCTCGGAAATTGTGTGCAAATCTCAGGGATGATCCGAAGGTCTCAGGTGTGGTCTGGAGGTCTCACAGATGGTCTGAAAGTGTCAGTGATGATCTGAGGGTGTCTGGGATGGTCTACAAAATTCAAGGATGTTCTAAGGATGCTCGGGGTAGTCTGGGGGTCTCAGAGATCATCTGCGGTTCCCAGGAATTGTAAGGGGGTATCAGAGATGGTCTGAGTACGCCTGATGACGTTAGACATGGACAGACATTTTTAGCTCTCAGGGCTAACATTGGCTGAACCAAGAGTTGAATGTTGTTGGAGACTCCAGTAGGACTAATCAAAGGAAAATCCATCGGTGTTTCAAGGTGACATGACCCCTCTTCCTGCACAACCCAGATACTTTGGCATTGTTTTGGCTGATTCACAGCCCACTTTATCCTTATGATGCTGAGGTAGATCTGAGGTTGTGCTGGGACACATCATCAGTGATGCAACCTGAGGTCATCGGGTGTTTCGAGTCTTTCAACATCAGACACTCTCACCCAGGCAACCCAGCCAGGGTTGACCAGGCCCTGGCCAGTCTCCTCCCCCCCCCGCCCCGCATTGGTCCACGGGTCACACCTCCTGATCCATAGCCATCTGGAGCCTCTCTCAGCAGCCTCTGTGACGGTCCTGATGGCTCTTTTCTTTGCAGTCCCCATAATGCCAAGGAGAGAGTAGGTTCTGCAGTGTGAGCAGCCAGTAAAACCTCTATAGGCTCGCATCATGAATGACGCTAAGCCACATTCACGATTCATCGACCCCTCTCCCATTAACCAGTACTGTCCTTTAGCCATTGATTGGAACCCAGCTGATCACTGAGCCCATTTTTCCATTAATGTAACACATATGGTAGACCAATTCAGCATAAGAACAGATTGTCAGTGTGGTCCATGATGTCAATTTAAACTAATTCCATCTGCCTGTTCACATTCCATATCCCTCCATTCTCTGCCTGTTCACGTGCCTGTCTCATCATCATATAACGTGTGTAATCATGGTCTTTCCATGACCATAATTGTTCTCAGGCAAATTTTTTTACAGAAGTGGTTTCCCATCACCTAGACTGACTATTGTTGTTTTGTTCATGGGAGCTTACTGTGTGAAGCTTTGACTGCTGGCTATCCTACAACAATGATTGACTGTAAGGAAATTTGGGATACTTCAAGATGTATTCATCCATATGTGTCGTATGATGTGGGCGATCATGGTCTTTCCATTACCACGATTGTTCTTGGCAAATTTTTCTACAGAAGTGTGAAACCCCCTTTTTACTGCGTGTCTAGAGATGCTGCTCGTTAGCCCCTCACTGGACTCAGCGTTGAGAAAACTACCCTTCTCAAACTCCATACGTCTAGGGTCAGTATAACTTGGGTCCCACCAAAACCCGGAAGTTGGGATGTCTCGACCACTCGAACCCCGATTGTGCAAATACTCTGTAAATACTGCCGCCACACAATTAACTGTCTGGAAGGAGTAACAGATCATACACTGCATACAATTATAAAGGAAGTATATTTACAAATCTTGGACTTTATCAAACAGTTTGATATATAAAAAGGGCCCACTACAGTTACCCTAGTCCAAATGTGCACATAAGTTGGAGATCATCTTGATATTGTCTGTAACTTGTGTGCTGGACCCTCCGTCTGCGTGAAAGCACACACCATCTTCTTATGTTGCTCGAAATCTATCTTGAACAAACGGGCTCCCCCGTGGGAATATTGGCCCTTCCTCCTTGAAGCCATTCATCTGCACAAAGTAACACACATCAAAGTTGCTGGTGAACGCAGCAGGCCAAGCAGCATCTGTAGGAAGAGGTGCAGTCGACGTTTCAGGCCGAGACCTTTCGTCAGGACCTCTTCCTACGGATGCTGCTTGGCCTGCTGCGTTCACCAGCAACTTTGATGTATGTTGCTTGAATTTCCAGCATCTGCAGAATTCCTGTTGTTTTCGTCTGCACAAAGTACCTTGTGCAAAAGGGACGGCATCCTCGGCCATCTTCCCTCCTGTCTTCACCCAGCTCCCAGCAAAAAGACCTCGGCCCACACCAGTGTCTGTCACAAAAACCTCTCCACCCAGCATTCTCTAGAGCTTTCTCCCAATTCCACCATCCTGATTGGCTGACACAACAGTGCTAAACTGAACAGCGTAGCCCCTTATCTTTAGCTCAAACCCAAACATGCTAAAAGCAGAACAGACTGCTCTCACAGAACTGTTAAAATGAAATACCTACAGTATAGCAGTAAAAATCTTAACCAAGGCATTACAAGTGATTTGCTTTTGCACTTTTCTGGGAAAGACAGGTGACCCCAGCCATGATCAGTACTCTTCAGAGATTGTCTGCCTGGCATCAGTGGTCACATAAACAGTACTTGTGATCTGCACCGGCTGCTCGTACGACCATCCACCACCCGCTCCCATGGCTTCACGTGACCCTGATCTAGGGGGGAGGGGCTAATCAGGTGCTACACCTTGCCCAAGGGCGACTTGCAGGCTATCAGAGGGAAGGAGAGCCTTGCACCTCCTTCGGTAAAGATGTATCTCCACTCTGCCACCCAGATGTCTGTCTAAAGTCCTCAGATGTTGCTATCATATCTGCTTCCATCATCCCCCTGACCAGTCTGTTCCAGGCTCACACCACTTTCAGGTTTAATATCACCGGCACATATTGTAAAATTTGCTGTCTTTGCAGCAGCAGTACAATGTAATACATAATAATAGCGAAATGACTCTGAATTACTGTAAGTGTGTATATATAAAATAGTTACATTAAATAAGTAGTACAAAAACATAAATAAAAATGTAGTGAGTTTGTGTTCATGGGTTCAATGTCCATTTAGGAATCTGATGGCAGAGGGGAAGAAGCTGTTCCTGAATCATTGTGTGTGTGCCTTCAGGCTCCTGTACCTCCTCCCTGATGGTAGCAATGAGAACAAGGCATGTCCTTGGTGATGGGGTCCTTTATGATGGACACCACCCTTTTGAGGCATCTCTCTTTGAAGATGTCCTGGATACTAGCAAACCCATCAGCGACACCCATCTCCCCTCCATGGACTCTGTCTACACTTCTTGCTGCCTCAGTAAAGCAGCCAATATAATCAAAGGCCCCTCTCACCATAAACATTCACCCTTCTTCCTTCTCCCATCTGGCAGAAGATAAAAGAGCCTGAAAGCACATACCACCAGGCTTAAGGACATCCTCTATCCTGCTGTTCCAACTCTACTAAACTCTACTCTCGTACCCTGGTACAGTAAGTTGGACTCTTGACCTCATCGTGGTCTTGTGCTTTATTGTCTCTCTGCAGTGAAATTTCTCTGTAACTAGAGTCATAGAGTCATAGAAAATTACAGCAGAGAACAGCCTCATTGACCCATCTAGTCCATGCCGAACCATTTAAACTGTTTAGTCCCATCACCCTCTCTGACACCATAGTCCTTCATACCCCTGCCATCCATGTACCTATCCAAACTTGTGTTAAACCATGAAATTGAGCTTGCATGCACCACTTGCACTGGCAGTCCATTCCACACACTCACGGACCTTCTGAATGAAGAAGTTTCCCCTCATGTTCCCTTTAAACTTTTCCTCTTTCACCCTTAACCCATGACCTCTAGTTGTAGTCCCACCCACCCTTAGTGGAAAATGCCTGGTTGCATTTACCCTATCTGTACCCCTCATAATTTTGTAAACCTCTATCAAATCTCCCCTCAGTCTTTTATGCTCCAAGGAATAAAGTCCTGACCTGTCCAATATTTCCATATAACTCAGCTCCTCCAGACTCAATAACATGCTTGTAAATTTTCTCTGTATTCTTTCAACCTTATTTACATCTTCCCTGTAGGTAGATGACCAAAATTGCACACAATACTCCAAAATAGGCCTCACCAAAGTTTTATACAGCTTCAACATAACATCCCATCTCTGGTACTCAATACTTTGATTATGCATTCTGTTATTGTTTTCCCTTGTATGACCTCAATATACTGTTGTAATGAATTGATCTGTATGGATGGTATACTTCTACTGTACCTCAGTAAATGTGATTAATCGATTTAACCAGATGGGCCCCATGTTATTGATAAGTTGGAGAACTGTGTACCCAGGCGACTGGGTCAATGAAGGCTCTCGGCCCGAAACATCGACTGTTTATTCCTCTCCATAGAACATCGAACAGCACAGCACAGAAACAGGCCATTTGGCCCACAGTGTTGTGTCGAACCAGCTAAAAAGTAAATCAAAAACATCCAAGCACTAATCCCTCCTACCTACCTTGAGGCTTTATCCCTCCATCTTCCTCACATCCATGTGCTTATCCAAACATCTCTTAAAAGCCTCTAATATATTTGCCTCTACCACCGTACCAGACAGCGCATTCCAGGCATCCACCACTCTGAGTAAAAAAACATCCCCCTTGAACCTACCACCTCTCACCTTCAATGTATGCCCTCTGGTATTAGACATTTTTACCCGGGGAAGAAGATACTCCTGCTGGCGGTTGGGGCAGCAATGAAGGTCCTCCATCTCTGGTGGTGTTCAGGGCTTCCTTCATCATGTCAGTAGCTTCCTCTCTGTTTTCACTACTGTCAGTCATGCAAGTCCCGGGTGGAGACTCAGGAATGCCATCACACTCAGATGTAGAAGGATTCTTCATTGCTGTTTCCATAACAATTTTGTTTGACCAGTCAGGGTTGTTAACCTTGAGCTGAACCCCCGAACCTGGAGGACTGGAGGACCACTCTTAGTCTGGCCTCTACCCTTTGACCTGCTCGGCATGGTGACCTTACCAAGAGCCAAAGCATAAAGCCCTGACTCCAGCCAACATAGCTCTCTGGGTCACTGAGGCATGCAAACCTCCAAATCCAATGACAACTTTGTGGTCCTCTTGGAGGTCATGATAGCACACACCCTCTAAACCAGGCAGCGTCCTGGTAAACCTCTTCTACAGCCCCTCCAGAGCCTGAACACCCTTCCTATAATGGGGTGACCAGAACTGTATGCATCTTGACCTCCTGAGTTCCTCCAGCTTTTTATGTGTGTTTGGGATGAGCCCGGGATAAAAGTTTGTTCTGTTTTGCAGAAACTGCATCCATGTCGTGGATCCCAAACACTACTTTGACAACTGCGTGTATGACATGTGCCAGTTCCAGGGGCTCCAAGATCCCCTCTGTGACCATCTGCAAGCCTACACAGATGCTTGCCAATCCGCAGGGGCAACCGTTGACAGCTGGCGAACCCCTGGCTTCTGTGGTAAGTCAACGTCAACTTTGTTATCACGTGTGAGCGCATGTGTGCACAGGTGCAGTGAAAATGTTACATAGCCACATAGCATCAGATACACAAGGTTCACTTACAAAAAAGTTCAATGTAAGTTTAGCAAGAATCAGAATCGGGTTTATTATCATAACATATGTCATGATATTTGTTGTTCTGCAGCAGCACAGTGCAATACATACAAATTACTATAAAATTATAATAAGAATATATAGTAGTACTACATATAGTTCTATTATATAGTAGTTATATATATATATATATAATACTATGTAAAAAGTTTTAGGCATACTATAATAGTAATGATTTTATGTACTGCACTGTACTGCTGCTCCAAAAAAAAATGAATTTCATGACATATGCGAGTGATGATAAACCTGATTCTGGTATAAGTCTCTATTGTGGACTGAGAGTGGGAAGGGGGCAGGGAATCGTGGTTTGGAAAAGGGGAAGGGAGAGGGGAGGGAGCAGGAAGCACCACAGAGACATTCTATAACGATCAATGAAACACATATTTGGAATCAAGTGACCTTGCCTGGTGTCTGCTTCAGGAACCGTGTCATCTACAAGCGGACTAACCGCGTCATCTACAAGCGGACTAACCATGTCACCCTCATTGTTGTCCAAATCATTAATATAAACAGCATCGAACCCACCACCGACTCCTGTGGCACATTTGGAATTAGAATTGGTTTATTGTCGCCTGTACCGAGATACAGTGATAATCCTGTCTTGCATGCTGTTCATACAGATCGGATCATTACACAGTGCATTGAGGATGAACAAGGAAAAACAATAATAATGCAGAATAAAGTGTAACAGCTACAGAGAAAGTGCAGTGCAGGCGGACAATAAGTTACAAAATCACAACAAGATAGATTGTGAGCTCAAAAGTCCAAAGAAAAGCTCAAGCAAATAAGGTGCAAGATCATAACGAGGTAGATTGTGAAGTCCAGAGTCTGCTCGCTACAGGCTTCCAGTCTGAATGAAAACCCTCCGTTACCACCCATTGTCCGTGACAGTCAAGCCAATGTTATGTCCACTTGTCTAGCTTACACTGGGTCCATCCAATCTAACTTTTAGGATGGTAAACACAAAATACTCTGCAGATGCTGGGGTCGAAGCAATGCGCACAACATGCTGGAGGAACTCAGCAGGTCGGCCCGAAACATTGACTGTTCATTTCCACGGATGCTGCCCAACCTGCTGAGTTCCTCCAGCGTGCTGTACGCGTAACTTTTAGGATGAGCGTACCAAGTGGTAATCCTGCCAAAGTCTTTATAGACAACTTCTACCACCCTTCCCTCATCCATCCTCTTGGTCACCTTGATATTAGTATTGGTTTATTATTGTCACATGTACCAAGATACAGTGGAAACCTTGTGTATACAGATCAATTCATTTAGTGCATTGAGGTAGAACAAGTTAAAACAATAACTATGCAAATTAAAGTGTAACAGTTACAGAGAAAGTGCAGGCAAATGATAAGGTGCAAGATCATATCGAGGAAGATTGTGAGGTCAAGAGTCCAAAATATTTATATTGTATCTGCCTCCACCACCACCTCTGACAGCACATTCCAGGTAAAAATAAATTAATAAATAAATAATTTGCCCCACTCATTTCCTTTGAACTTACCCAGTATATCATGGGTAAAGCCCTCCCCACCATTCAGCACATCTACATGAAACACTGTCATAGGAAAGCAACATCCATCATCAGAGATCTCCACCAACCAGGCCATCTTCTCATTGCTGCCATTAGGAAGAAGGTACAAGAACCTCAGGACCCACACCACCAGTTTCAGGAACGATTATTACTCCTCAACCATCAGGATCTTGAACCAGAGGGGATAACTTCACTTGCCCCATCACTGGACTCTTCCCACAACCTATGGACTCACTTTCAAGGACTCTTCATCTCATGTTCTCAATATTTATTGCTTAAATATTTATTATTATTATTTCTTTCTTTTAGTATTTGCACAGTTTGTTTTATGCACTCTGGTTGAACACCCTAGTTGAGCAGTCTTTCATTGATTCTGTTATGGTTATTATTCCATAGATTTATTGAGTATTTGTTGAAAAAAAAATGTGTGTATGTGTGTGTGTGTGTGTGTGTGTACTTTGATAACAAATTTACATTGAAGTTTGAACTCTAACCTTAAATTTTGACCCTGGGAAAAAGATACCGGGTGTCTACTTTACTCTGTGCCTCTCCTAACATTAAAGCTGCTATCTGATCTCTCAGCCTCCACCACTCCAGAGAAAACAACAAAAAGTCTGTCCAATGTCTCATTATAGTACATGCCCTCTCATCAGCATCCTGGTAAAATTCTTCTTGTCTCTCTCCAAAGCCTTTGCAAAGTCTACACAACCTCTCCTTGTAATTCACATGCCAAATCCAAGCAACGTCCTGGTAAATGTTGATAAATCTTTTTTACAACCTCTAAAATGCTCCTCTTTTCTCTGCCTCCTCTACCACCCCTGGCAGTGCACCCACCACTCTCCCTGTAATTTACCACACATCTCTTTGGAAATTATCCCTTTCACATAAAGTCTTAGACATTCTGACCCTGGGAAAAAGATATTGGCTGTCCACTCTCTCTATGCCTCTCATTATCTTATTGGTGAGAAACAATTTTCCACGGCGAACCTGCACTGCCTAGCCCTAATCCGCCCTTGCCTTCTCAAGTGCATGTAGGCCCTTAGCTCTCTGTACCTCCTGCTTCAGAAACTGATCGCATTCTGTTCTGTCTCAGCTCCAGACTGCCCGCCCAACTCACACTACGATCTCTGCGTCAGCCTGTGCCCTGCGACCTGCACCCAGCCCAGCGGGGGCAGGTGCCAGAGCAAGTGCGTAGAGGGGTGCGCGTGTGACTCGGGGTACGTCCTCAGTGACACGGAGTGCGTCCCTCTCTCTGACTGTGGCTGCACCGACGACCAGGGCGACTATCACATGGTGAGTAGCTTTATCAGTCCAGCTGAAACCAACCCCCACCCCCGCACTGTGTCACTGAAGTGAGGGACATCCCCAAGCCCCTCCTTATCTGGAGCCCACAGTGTCAGAGGCAAGGTTCTAGCATAGATAGAAGATTGGCAGACTAGCAGAAGCCTGAGAGTGGGGGTAAAAGGAGCCTTTCAAGATGGCTGCCGGCACATAGTGGTGCCCTCACTTGGAGTATTGCGAGCAGTTTTGGGCCCCTTATCTAAGAAAGGATGTGCTGAAACAGGAGAGGGTTCAAAGGAGGTTCATGTGAATGATTCTGGGATTGAAAAGCTTGTCACATGAGGAGCGCTTGATGGCTCTGGGGCTCGATTCATTGGAATTCAGAAGAGTGAGGGGTGACATTGAAACCTATTGAATGTTGAAAGGTCTCAATAGAGTGTATGTTGAGAGGAGGTTCCCTATGGTGGGGAGTCTAAGACCAGAGGACGCAGAAGTCTTTTTGTATATTTAAGGCAGAGGTTGATAGAGTTTTGATTAGTCAGGACATGAAGGGATACAGGGAGAAGACAGGAAATTGGGGCAGAGAGGGAAAATGGATCAGCCATGATGAAATGGTGGAACAGACTCGATGGGCCAAATGGCCTAATTCTGCAGCTGTATCTTATGGTCCTATCTGGATGAAGGAACCCATGGTGTTGTGGCCAGGATAGCAGGAGGGAACAAGTGGCAAGTGGTATCAAGGAGACAAGGAGACTGCAGAGGACTTGGACGCACTAGGAAGGTGGCAGATGGAATCCAGTGTGGGAAGTGTAGGGCTGTGTACTTTGGCTAGAAGAACAAAGGTGAAAACTACTTTCTGAATAGGTTGAAAATGCAGAAATTGGATATGCCAAAAGACATGGGTTCAGCCTTCCTTTAAGGTTAACTTGCAGGTCGAGTCAGTAGGAAGGAAGGTAAACGCGATGTTAGCTTTCTTTTTGAGAAGACTAGAATATAAGCAAGGATGGACTTCCAAGGCTTTATGAGGCACTGGTCAGATTGCATTTGGAATATTGTGAGCAATTTTGGGCCCCTTATCTCAGACAAGATGAGCTGGCCCGGAGAGCGTCTGGAGGAGGCTGACGAGAATTATCTTGGAAATGAAAGGGTTAATGATGTGAGCTGGGTTTGATGTCTCTGGGTCTCTGCTCGGTGGAGCTCAGAAGGATAAGGCAGGAAACTTGTCAACACGTCTTGGATACTGGAAAGTCTGGGTAGAGTGGATGTGGACAGGATGTTTCCACCAGTGGGAGAGTCTAGGACCAGAGGGCACAGCCTCAGAATAAAGGGATGCCCTTTTAGAACCGTGGAATTTGTTGCCACAGATGACTGTGGAGGCCAAGTCATTGTGTATATTTAAGGCCGTGGACAGTAGGTTCTTGATTGGTAACAGGGTTAAGGGTTTTGAGGAGGGGAATGGGGTTGAATGAAAAGCTATCAGCCATGATTGAATAACAGAGCAGACTTGATGGGCCGAAAGGCCTAATTCTTCTCCTGTTTTGGGGTGAAGGAGCCTGAGAGGTGACTTGACAAGAGGCAAAGAAAGAGTGGACAGCCAACGTCTTTTCCCCAGAGCGGAAAGAAATGGCCAACACCAGAAGACACCTCTTAAGGTGTTCCCGCCTTTTTTTAAGCAAGGGGTTCGTGGACCCCCAGGTTGGGACCCCTGGAAGCTGCCTGTAGGAAAGTTTAGAGGAGATATCAGAGATAGCTTTCTTTTGGTGGAGTGCGCGGAACGCACTACTGGGGGTGGTAGTAGAGTCTGGTATGTTTCAGAGGCTCTTAGATAGGCGTGTGGGAGAAAGAAAAAATGGACAATTGTGGGCTGGGCAAGAAGGAAGAGTTAGATTGATTGTGGAGTAGGGAAAGGGTGTTACAGCACGATGGGCTGAAGGGCCTGTACTATGCTGTAAAGCTTGATGTCCTATGTCACCCCTCTCATGTGCTTGACCTTCCTGGTTGTTTCAGTACTGAACCGTTCTATGTGGAGGACAATGGAATCCAATCTCCCAATCAACATTCCACCTCTTCTCTTATAGTGATGGGACGAGCTTCAAAATCCTTTCCCCCTCTACCCCTCTGAGAGCTGGAGGATGGGACTGGGATGCCACCTGGGAGTGCCTGGCCATGGTGCCTTCTGCAGTCGAAGAGCTGGTGCAAGCTGGCCATCCTGTGGGTTCGCTCCAGTTGGGATGGGGGAGGGTAAACTGGGTCATGTGCGCCCATGGGTGCAGAAGCTCGCAGGGGTGGAGGGGGGTGGGAGACAGGAGGGGCTGATTGGGGGTGGGGGTAACAGCAGGAGTGATGAGTGACAAGGGTCTCTGTCCAACCATCCATCCCTAGATCAACGAATTCTGGTACATGCCCAGATGTTCAGAGATCTGCACCTGCATCAGCCCCGAACATGTGAATTGTATGAAAACCAAATGCTCAGATTTGGAAACGTGCGGTCTGCAGGATGGGGTCTACGGCTGTCATCCCAAAGGTGAGCACTTTCCAGGAATATGGGCACAGGGCTGGGATTCTGGGAGTCTAAATGATGAGGATTTGGGGAGCGTGGACAGGGAACTGGGGAATTAAACTACAGGGATTGGGTCAAAATTCTGGGAACGTGGGTACAGGTCTGGGAATGTGAACAGAGTGGGCAAAGGGTCACGGAGATGGGGAACATGGGCACGGCTTGGGAACGTGGGCACGGATATGGGAATGTAAATGGAAGGGGAAAGGGGATGTGGATAAGGTTGGGAACGTGAAGGAAGGTTCGGGGAATGTGGATGTGAGTTGGAACATCGATACGGATCTGAGAACATGGGCACAGAGCTGAGGAACAGGAGAAACAGGTCTGGGAATGTGGGCAGGGAGCTGGAAGGAGAATTGGAGAGGGGAACAAGACCTGGAGCAACTCAGCCACAGCAAAGTGCAAGGGCAGGGCCAGACTTGAGGGACCATATTTCCCTCCGTTCTGAAGCATGGTGGGTAACCGGTGGTGGGAGAGGAAGAGAATGCAGATGTTGAGGGAATGACATTGGGCAAAGACCTTTGCAGAAGCAAGGGAGATTGCCTCTCCCCAACCCACAGATCCAATAGAATCAGAAAGAGATTTATTATTGCTGGCAGACTGACCATAAGACCATAAGATATTGGAGCAGAATTAAGCCATTCAGTCCATCGACGATGCTCCACCATTTGACCATTTCCTTCTCAACCCCAATCTCCTGTCTTCTCCTTGTAATCTTTCGCACCCTGACTAAACAAAAAGCTATCAACCTCTACTTTAAACACACTCAATGACTTGGCCTCCACAGCAGCCTGTGGCAACAAATTCCACAGATTCACCACCCTCTGGCTAAAGAAATTCCTTCCATTCTAAATGAGTGTCCCTCTATTCTGAGGCAGTGCCCTCTGATCCTAGGCTCCCCCACCATAGGAAACATTCTCTCCACATCCACCCTATCTAGGCCTTTCAACATTCAATAATTCTCAGTGAGATCCCACCTCATTGTTCTGATTTCCAGAGAGTACAGGCCCGGAGCCATCACATGCTCCTCATATGATAAGCCTTTCATTCCTCGAATCATTTTTGTAAACCCCTTTGAACCCTCTCCAATGTCAACGCGTCCTTTCTTAGATAAGGGGAATTTGTCTTATAGAGGGAATATGCCGTCGAATTTGTTGGTTTGCGGCAGCAGGAGAGTGCAAGACATTAAAAAAAATACTATGAGTTACAAAAATATATAAATGGTGCAGAAGACGATTAATGAGGCAGTGTTCACGGACTTGTGGAGCATTCAGAAATCTTATGGTGGAAGTGAAGAAGCTCTTCCTAAAACATTGAGGTAAGTCTGCAGCCACCTGTTCTTCCTCCCTGATTGTACTGGCAAGAAAAGGGCATGTCCCGGGTGGTGAGGATCTTTCATGATGGATGCCGCCGTCATGAGTTACCAACCCCTCCCTTCCACTGAAAATGTTCTTGATGGTGAGGAGGGTTATGTCCATGATGGATCTGGCTGAGTCTATTACCATCCACAGCCTCTTGCCTCTTGCTCTTGGAGCCACCATACCGGGCAGTGCTAAAAGAGAAAATATAAAGTACCGAGGAAGTAGCAAGCTGCCATGTATGGGTGGCCTCCAACCTGATGGCATGAACATCGATTTCTTAATCTTCCAGTTCTCAATTGTCCCCCCATCTCCTTCACCACTTCCCATTCCCATTTCCTCTCTCACCTTATCTCCTTACCTGCCCATCACCTCTGGTGCTCTTCTCCCTTCCCTCTCCTATCAGATTCCCCCTCCTCCAGCCCTTCATCTTTTTCACCAATCGACTTCCCAGCTCTTTACGTCACCTCTCCCCCTCTCCCGGTTTCACCTATCACCTGCCACCTTGTACTTCTCTCTCCCTTCCCCCACCTTCTTACTCTGACTTCGTCTCTTTTTTTTCCAGTCCTGATGAAGGGTCTCGGCCCAAAACATCGACTGTTTATTCTTTTCCATAGATGCTGCCTGGCCTGCTGGGTTCCAACAGCATTTTGTGCGTATTACTTTGATTTCCAGCATCTGCAGATTTTCTCTTGTTAGTGAGGTGGAGTTCACGGATTTAAAGTCTATTCAGAAGTTTGATGGCAGAAGGGAAGGAGCCATTCCTGCACAGCTGAGTTTGTGCCTTCAGAACCTCCTTCCTGATGGTAGCAATGTCCTGGGTGATGGGAGTCCTTAAGATGGATGCTGCCTTTCTGAGGCATGGCTCCTTTAGTGAGAAACCAAATCTCCTCAAAATCCTAATGGTTGTATTTATGGTCTTGGCTTGAGTGGACTGACTCCATGTTCTGATGCTTCGTTGCAGGCCGTGAGATGTGCTCTGCTTCTGGGGACCCTCACTACAGGACATTCGACAAGGTCTACTACGACTTCATGGGAAATTGTACCTACACCTTCTCCAAGCCCTGCAGCCCCATCCCAGACCTGCCACACTTCAACGTGGAAACCAGCAATGAGCACCGGGGAAGGAACACCCGGGTCTCCTACGTCAAAGCTGTCCATGTGGACATCTACAACTATAATGTCACCCTGGCAAAGGGCCGACAGGTCATTGTGAGTATTGCCATGGTCCCCATGAGCGCCAGCCATTCTTCTCCCCCCAGATCTCCGTACCTACTCTGTGCCTTCGGATCCCCTTCTGAAAGGCCTAGTGCCAGTTTACAAACCCCCCCCCCACCCCCCGCCTGTGACAATCTGTCACACAGCAAGATCCCACAGCGGGCAGGTTGACTGTTTTGGCTGGGGGAGCTCCGGGACACTAGTGGTGGAGATGGTTCTTGGAGTCTTAGAACACTACAGCACAGAAACAGGGCCTTTGGCTCATCTTTGGCCAGCCTTTCCTTCTGCCTGGTCCCATCCACCTTTCACCTGGACCATACCCTCCAAATTTATCCAAATTCACAACTGAACCTGCATCTACCCCTTGCGCTGGCAGCTCGATCCATACTCTCGCTGCCCTCTGTGAAGAAGCTCCCCCTCAGGTTCCCCTTAAAGATTTCCCCTTTCACCCTACACCTGTGACCTCTAGTTTTAGTTTCACATGGAGAAAACCCACGTGGTCATGCGGAGAATGTACAAACTCTTTACAGGCAGTGACAGGAATTGAACCCGGGCCGCTGGTACGATAAAGTGTTGTGCTAACCCCTACACTATGGTACCGCTATCTTAACAAGAGCTTGAATCACCAAGGTGGACAAGATGATGAATTTGAATTGACTTTATTTCTTACATCCTTCACATAAATGAGGAGTAAAAATCTTTATGTTATGTCTCTATCCAAATGTGCCATGCACAATCATAGTAATTTATAATGATTTATAATAAATAGAACAGTCAATGTAGTATAGAAATACACTCAAATCAGCGTGAGTTCATCAGTCTGATGGCCTGGTGGAAGAAGCTGTCCCGGAGCCTGTTGGTCCTGGCTTTTATGCTGCGGTACCGTTTCCAGGATGGTAGCAGCTGGAATAGATTGTGGTTGAGATGGCCTGGGTCCCGAATGATCCTACAGGCCCTTATTACACACCTGTCCTTGTAAATGTCCTGAATCATGGCAAGTTCACAACTACAGATGTGCTGGGCTGTCCGCACGACTCTCTGCAGAGTCCTGTGATTAAGGGACATACAGTTCCCATACCAGGCAGTGATGCAGCCAGTCAGGATGCTCTCAATTGTGCCCCTGTAGAAAGTTCTGAGGATTTGGGGGCCCTTACCAAACTTCCTCAATTTTCTGAGGTGAGAGAGGCGCTGTTGTGATTTTTTTCACCACACAGCTGGTGTGTACAGACCACGTGAGGTCCTCAGTGATGTGGATGCTGAGGAACTTGAAGCTGTTTACCCCCTCAACCCCAGATCCATTGATGTCAATAGGGGTTAGCCCATCTCCATTCCTCTTGTAATCCACAACCAGCTCCTTTGTTTTTGTGACCTTGAGGGAGAGGTTGTTTTCTTGACACCATGTGTCAGAGAGATGACTTCTTCCCTGTAGGGCACCTCGTTATTGTTTGGGATAAAGCCAATCAATGTAGTGTCGTCAGCAAACTTAGTTAACAGATTGGAGCTGTGCGTGGTGATGCAGTCATGGGTATACAGGGAGTAAAGGAGGGAACTCAGTATGCAGTCCTGAGGGGCTCCTGTGTTGAGAGTCAGAGGAGTAGAGGTGAGGGAGCCCCCTCTTACCACCTGCTGGCGATCTGGCAGGAAGTCCAGGATCCAGCTGCACAAGGCAGGGTCAAGGCCGAGGTCTCTATGCTTCTTGTCGAGCCTGGATAGAACTATGGTGTTGAACACTGAACTGTAGTCCAAGAACAGCATTCTCATA
Organism: Mobula hypostoma; assembly: GCF_963921235.1. NCBI lineage: Eukaryota > Metazoa > Chordata > Chondrichthyes > Myliobatiformes > Myliobatidae > Mobula > Mobula hypostoma. The sequence continues at coordinate 113,957,019 of NC_086101.1, forward strand.
TAAGTATCCTTCTTCTCCGGAAGGTATGTAGAGCAGTGGCTATTGCATTGTCTGCCGATTGGTTGTGTCGACAGATGAATTTTAGGGGGTCCAGTTTGGGTGGTAGCAAGCTTCAGATGTAATCCTTGACCAGTCTCTCAAGGTATTTGTGAGTGCGACAGGATGTCAGTCGTTCAGGCATGTTACCTTGGACTTTTTTGGTACAGGGACAATGGTGGATAATTTGAAGCAGGAGGGCGCTCTACACTGGGAGAGGGAGAGATTTAAAATGTCAGTAAACACACTTGCCAGTTGTACTGCGCACACCCTGAGTACCCACCCTGGGATGCCATCCGGTCCAACAGCCTTGTGACTGTCCACTCATTGGAAACATCTGCGTACCTCAGCCTCAGAGATGACCAGGTTGCAGGTTGTAGTGGTACCCTTCCTTGGAGGCTCAGAGTTAGTGACATCGAACCGAGCGTAAAAGCGATTGAGCTCATCAGGGAGAGAGGCCGCGATGTTGGTGGCACCACGACGTTTGGTTTTGAAGTCTGCGATGGTATGCAGCCCTCACCATAAGTCATGTGTGCTGTTCGTTGTGAATCTTGACTCAGCCTTCTCCCTATATTGTTGTTTCGCAGCCTTGATAGCTTTGCGCAGATCGTAGGTGCTTTTCTTGAGCTCTAGTTGATCGCCAGCGATGTAAGCTCAACGTTGTGTGGTAAGTGCTGCTTGCACGGAACTATTGATCCGGGGTTTCTGGTTCAGGAATACCCTGACCGACTTCTGGGGAACAACATTGTCAATGCACTTCCAAATGAAGCACATGACTCCATCGGTGAACTCGGAGACATCCTCATCATGGAGGACATTCCAGTTGACGTCATCGAAGCTGTCCTGCAGCATGGAGGCCGATTGGTTGGACCAACAGTGGACGGTTTAAACTATGGCCGCCTCTTGTTTCAGCTTCTGCCTGTACGTCGGCAAAAGCAGGATCGAAGAGTGATCTGATTTTCCAAAAGCTGGTCGAAGGAGAGCTTTGTAAGCATTGCGGAAGGAAGTGTAGCAGTGGTCAAGTGTTGATGGGTTCATGAAGCATTCAGGTGTCTGATAGCGGAGGAGAAGAAACTGTTCAAGAACGTTGAGTGTGTGTCTTCAGCCTCCAGTATCTTCTCTCTGATGGTAGTAATGAGCAGAGGGCATGTCCCAGATGATGAGGGCCCTTATGATGGATGCCACCTGCTTGAGAAAGTGCCTTTTGAGGGCGTTCTCGAGAGTGGGAGGGTTGTTCTCATGAAGGAACTGGCTGGGTAAACAACCTTCTGCAGACTCCTGTGACCTGCACACTGGAGCCTCACCTGCAGGCTGTCTTGCCACCGGTCAGAATGCACAACACGATACATCTGTAGCTACTTGCTAGTCTCTGGTGACATACCGAACCTCCTCAAGTTCCTAATGAGGAGCTGGCAAATGGGGTAAGTGTTGATGGCTGGCATGGACGAATTGGGCTGAAAGGGCTGTTTCCCTGCTGTCCGACGCCGTGAGCTTCCCTGCTTCCTGGGTGAGCAAGTTACGGTCAAACCGGCAGGTGACAGGTGACAGGTGACCCACGATGAGGGGGTTAGTCAGTAGGTGGCACTGTTCATACGCACCATTTCACTGCAGCGGTCCCCAACCACCGGGCCGTGAGGCAGTCAGCTGCACCTTTCCTCATTCCCTGTCACGCACTGTTGAACTTGAACATAGGGTTGCCAACTGTCCCATATTTGCCGGGACATCCCGTATATTGGGCTAAATTGGTTTGTCCCATACGGGACCGCCCTTGTCCCGTATTTCCCCTGCTAAGGTAGAGCGTTCCTATGAAACCTTTCGTGCCGAAATGGTGTGAAGCGAAGAAGCAATTACCATTAATTTATATGGGAAAAATTTTTGAGCATTCCCAACCCAAAAAATAACCTAACAAATCATACCAAATAACACATAAAACCGAAAATAAATAACACTAACTTATAGTAAAAGCAGGAATGATATCATAAATACACAGCCTATATAAATGTAGAAAAAATGTATGTACAGTGTAGTCGGGAAGATGAAGGCAAAACCGATTTGTGGGGGAAAAAAATCAGCACGTACACACATGCGCACACAGGTGACCGCGCAAGGCTTCGTGGTCATGGTAGTCTTTCCTGGGGTAAAGTGTCCCAGGATTTGACTGCTACTTTTGTCCCTTATTTGGGAGTGAGAAAGTTGGCAACCCTAACTGTAAAAGACATGTTGAGGTGAGTTTAACCCTACTTGAACACCCCCCCGGGTCGGCCAGTCCGCTAGAATATTGTCAATATTAAACCGGTCCGTGGTGCAAAAAAGGTTGGGGACCCCTGATTTACAGTACCGTGCAGAATTCTTAAGCACACATTTATATAGCTAGGGTGCTCACTACTGTAGTAATTGTATGTATTCCATTGTACAGATGCCCCCCCCCCCCACAAAATACAAAACTCATGACATATGTGAGTGATGATAAACCTGATTCTGACATGGGTCTCTATTGTGGACTGAGAGTGGGAAGGGGTCAGGGAGAGGGGAATCATGGTTGGGAAAAGGGGAAGGGAGAGGGGAGGGAACGGGAAGCACCAGAGAGACATTCTGTAATGATCAATAAACCAATTGTTTGGAATCAAGTGACCTTGCCTGGTGCCTCAGGGCTGGGTGTGTCTGCTCCCCCACTCCCCTCCGCTCCTGACACTCCTTCTCTGCCACCTGACCCACACCCCTCCTGCAGTGCTCAAACCTCGCCATTCCCAACATCCTTTGCTCCTGCCAGATTTACAAACTCGCTCTCCACTCCACGTTGATATATAAGAGCCCAAGACATTTTCACAGTACTGTTCACTCTCTGAGAGGGAGCATTGGCTGTACCCCCCGTTATGGAAGCTGCCCGACCTGCTGAGTGTTCCAGTATTTCCCCTGTCTTGAAATCTAATGGTGTTCTTCAACCCTGACTCCTACAGGTGGAAGGGAAGTTGGTGCACCCCCCCATCTTTCTGGAAGACAAGCTGCAGATCCGCATCAGTGGGGGCTATGTCTCACTGGAGACTGCGTTCGGCCTGAGGGTGCGCTATGACGGGAACCACCGTGTTGACCTCACCGTCCCATCATCCTACGCGGGACACCTCTGTGGTCTCTGTGGTAAGCTTCGTGGGCAAATGTGCCCTCCCACCTGCCGCTTTGCCGAAGGGTTAAATCACAACAGTTCAAAGCCAAAGTTCAGACTACATGGCACCACATACAACCCTGAAATTCTTTATGGTCTTCTGCCATGCTTATTGCCAAAAGACCATAAGAAATTGGAGCAGAATTAGACCATCGAGTCTGCTCCACCATTCCATCATGGCTGATTTATTATCCCTCTCAAACCCATTCTCCTGCTTTCTCCCCGTAACCTCTGATGCCCTTATTAATCCAGAACCTGTTAACCTCCGCTTTAAATATACACAATAACTTGGCCTCTACAGCCATCTATCACAATGAATTCCTAATTTCTTCACCCTCTGGCTAAAGTAATTGCTTCTTACCTCTGTTCTAAATGGTCATCTCTCTGTTCTGAGACTGTGTACTCTGGTCCTAGACTCCTCCACTATGGGAAATATCTTCTCCACATCCACTCTATTCAGGCTTTTCAATATATTTTAGGTCTCAAAGAGATCCCCTTTCATTCTTCTAAACTCCCATAAGTACAGAGCTAGAGCCATTAAATGCTCCTCATACATTAACCTTTTCATTCCCAGGATTATACTCGTGAACCGTCTCCAGTTTCAGCACATCCTTTCTTGGATAAAGGGCCCAGAACTGTTCACAATACTCCAAGTGAGGCCTCAGCAGTACTTTATAAAACCTCAAAACTACATCCTATCACAAGTCCTGGTTTTGCGACCACTGGTGCCAGGCGGGCAATCTCTGAAGAGTATTGGTAATGGCTGGGGTCACAAATTTCTGGGATCTTTCTCATAAACTTCTCTAATGCGAGCACATCCTTTAGCTTTGAGCCCAAAAGCAAGGATGCAAGGCTGAGGCTTTATAAGGCACTGGCAAGGCCTTACTTGGAGTACTGTGAGCAGGTTTGGAACCCCTCTGTAAGCAGGTTTGGAACAAAGGATGTGCTGACGTTGGAGAGGGTTCAGAGAAAATTTGCAAGAATGACTCTGAGAATGAAAAGCTTGTCATATGAGGAGTATTTGATGGTCCTGGGCCTGTTTTCACTGGAACTTAGAATGAGAGGGGATCTCATTGAAACCTATCAAATATTGAAAGGCCTAGACCAGGGGGTCCTGACCTTGTTTATGTCATGGGCCCCACCATTAAGCAAGGGTTCTGTGGACCCCAGGTTGGGAACCCCTGGCCCAAAGAGAGGATGTTTCCTATGGTGGGGGAGTGTAGGACTCAGAATAGAGAGACGTCCATTTTGAACACAGATGAGGTGGAATTTCTTTAGCCAGAAAGTGGTGAATCTGTGGAATCTTATGTTCTTATCTTATAATACTAGGGGACTGTTCAGTTCTCTTGTAAAAGTGGGGTAGAACTGTCCTTGAGCCTGGTGGTTTGTGCTTTCAGGCTTTTGTATCTTCTGCCCGATGGGAAAGGGGAGAAGAGAAACTGTCCGGGGTGGGTGAGGTCTTTGATTAGGCTGGCTGATCTACTGAGGTAGCGGGAAGTGTAGACAGAATCCACAGAGAGGAGACTGGTTTCTGTGATATACCACGCTGTGTCCACAACTCTCTGTAGTTTCTTGATTTATTATTGTAACACGTACCGAGGTTCAAAGAAAAAGGTAAGCAACACACACAGAGTACTGGAGGAACTCGGCAGGTCAGGCAGCACCTACGGAGGGGAATAACCAGTCGAAGTCTTGGCCTGAGATCCTTCTTCAGGACTGGAAAGGAAGGAGGCAGAAACGAGAATAAGAAGGTGGGGGAGGGGGAGGGGTAGAGGACAAACTGGCAGGTGATAGGTAGGACCAAGTGAGAGGGAAGTTTGAGTGTGGGAGGGGTTAGCGAAGTAAGAAGCTGTGAGGTGATAGGTGGAAGAGTTGAAGGGATGAAGAAAAAGAAATCTGATAGGAGAGGAGAGTGGACAATGGGAGAAAGGGAAGGAGGAGGGGCACCAGAGGGAGAAGAGAAGGGTTGAGAGGGGAACCAGAATGGGGAATGGAAAAAAGACAGAAGGTGCGGGGTCGGGGTGGAAGGGGCAGAAATTCCCTGAAGTTAGAGAAATCAATATTCATGCCATCAGGTTGGGGCTAACCAGACAGAATATACAACATCTTTTGTGTTCATGATGAACTAGATGTTGTGCATACAATCCTTATGAACCAATTCACAATAAAGGTGCACTGAAGTAGTACAAGGTACGGCAGTGCGATGCTTTACAGCACTGGGTTCAATTCCCGCCACTGTCTGTAAGGAAATTGTACGTTCTCCCCGTGACTCTCGGTGCTCCGGTTTCCAGCTACAATCCAAGGACGTACCGATTGGCAGGCTAATTGTAAATAGTCCTGTGACTAGGCTAGGGTTATATCGGGGTGGGGTGGGGGTGGATGGGGGACAGTTGCTGGGCGGCGCGGTGTGACTCAATAAATAAACACAATGTCAGACTGCGGGATAAAGTATTACAAACTGCAGTGAAGTGGATAGGACAGACTGAAAGGGCCAAATGACCATCTCCCGTAGCATTTGATATCTTACTATGCTGTGAATGCAGGAAACTACAATGGGATCACATCCGATGACAAACGCACGCCTGACGGTCAGGACGCTGGCAGCTTTGAAGATTTTGGAGCCAGCTGGCTGGTGCCAGGAACCTCTACACAGTAAGTGCAGTTTTTAATTTACTTATCAGAGATCAGCCTGGCAGATGCTGCATTCTCAAATCCAGATGCTTTTAGGACTCCTAATAAATATAAGAAGCCCGCCTCCTCGTTGTGTGGATTGAAGGTCCTCCACTAGATCTGTCCATCACCCTGAGCTCAAAGAAAAATTACAGGCAATGATCTACCCAGTAACCTTCAGAAGCTTTACTGCTTAATTAAGACCATAAGATATAGGAGCAGAATTAGGCCATTTGGCCCATCAAGTCTGTTCCGCCATTTCATCATGGCTGATCCATTTCCCTCTCAGCCCCAACCTCTTGCTTTCTCCCTGAATCCCTTCATGCCCTGACTATTTAAGAATCTATCAGCCTCTGCCTTAAATACTTGACCTCCACAGCCGCCTATGGCAACGGATTCCACAGATCCTGCCAATAGAAGGGGCAAAGGCGGGTTACAGGCGCCTTAAAACCAGTCAGATGGGGCTCGTCAGCCTGGATTAGCAGCTCATCCAGGAGACGGAAATCTCTGATCTCAAACCTCTGCTACCTTGCGGCTATTCCCACACAAGAGAAAGGCTTCAGGAGTAAACTCAGAGAGAAAAATCCAGAGCTGGGGTCTCTAAGGCAGTCCTACGCTGAGTTCAACGCTGACAGGCAACTCCTGTGATGCCACTGGTGCCAAATTGTATCGCCAGTAACCCACCTTTGCCCCTTCTCCTGTCACTGGAAACAATTGCACCGGGCTTCGTAGCTAAGCCACACATGAAGGCCAGGAGCAGGACCTGGTTGTCAGAGGCTATTTGAAGTGCACACCATTAGGAGCATTCAACAGGTAATGGGAACTTGTCCCCACTACCTCCACCAGCAATGCCAACTTTAGGAAATAGATGTACCATAGAAAGTATTGTGACAATGGCCATCTCAGCCAGGGGCAGCAACTGGACTGTGTGAACCTGCAGAGAGCGATAAACATAACTCAGTCCATCTTCACAGAGGGCTGCTTCAAGAAGACTCACAGTATCACCAGTCCTGATGAAGGGTCATGGCCCAAAACGTCGACTGCTCATTCCCCTCCTGGATGCTGTCTGACCTTGCTGAGCAGTTTGTGTGTGCTGTTTCAGATTTCCAGCATCTGCAGAATGCATCTTGGCCAAAGGAGCTTGAATGGCCAGATACCCAGACTCATAGGTGGCGGGGTGGAGATGCGTCTCTACCAGAGGAGGTGTCAGGAGCTCCTTCCTCCGCTAGCCTGCGGGTCACCCTTGGGAAAGGTGTGCCACCTGTTTAGCTGCCCGCCCCCCCCCACCCCACCCCACCGATCAGGGTCACGTAAGGACATGGGAGCAGCCGGTGCATATCACAAGTCCTGGTTATGTGACCACTGACGTCACACAGACAATCTCCGAAGATTATTTATAATGGCTGGGGTCACCCCTCTTGTAAAGACTCTGCTCAGAAGAAGGCAATGGCAAACCACTCCTGTAGAGCAATTTTCCAAGAACAATCATGGTCATGGAAAGACCCTGATCACCCATGGCACATAATGATGACAATGATCGAGACTCAAGAACAGCTTCTTCCCTGCTGCATCAGAGTCCTGAACCGGCCACCTCCCTCACATCCGCTTCCCAATGGCGCTGCCATGTTCTCAGACTCTTAAATCTACATCCTTCGTTATCGTCACTTTAGCTTTTCTTTTCCCACTACAGATTGCACCATAATCTCAGCACCGTTCTGCTGTTTTGTGATCGTCGTTGAGTTTATTGCTGTACAAATTATTACCATGAACTCTGTTTAATCATTCAGCTTCACACAAGCAAGGGGTTTCATTGCACCCTGGTGTATGTGACTATAAATCAAACTGACTGATGTGACAGAGCCCAGCTCTGTGTTACTGAAATCTCTCATACACAGGTCCCTAATACAGTCTGAAAGTACCTTGTCATATCACTATGTGCCGTGTCGTGTGACGTGCGAGACATCTCAATTCCACTCTCAAATCTTTAGCTTTGGCTGAATTATTCTGCCTTTTCCGGGCAGGGAAAGCATTTCTCCCAGTACTCAATTTCAAATTTCTTTATTATTGTTCACCATCATCATCATTTCGTGCCGTGTTGTATGATGTGGGCAATCATGGCTGTTCTCGGCAAATTTTTCTGCAGAAGTGGTTTGCCATTGTCTTCTTCTGGGCAGTGTCTTTACAAGACGGGTGACCCCCCAGTCATTATCAATACCCTTCAGAGATTGTCTGCCTGGCATCAGCGGTCACGTAACCAGAACGTGACATAAGACCATGAGGTATAGGAACAGAATGAGGCCATTCGGCCCATCGGGTCTGCTCCACCATTTCATCACGGCTGATCCATTTTCGCTCTCAGCCACAACCTCCTGCCTTCTCCCCGTATCCCTTCATGCCCTGGTTAATCTAGAATCTGTCAACCTCTGCCTTAAAAACACCCAGTGACTTGGCCTCGCTGGCTGCTCGTACGGCCATCCACTGCCTGCTCCCATGTGACCCTGGTCGGGATGGGGGTGGGGGGTGGCCAAGCAGATTCTACACCTTGCCCAAGAGTGACCTGCAGACAGGTGGAGGAAAGGAGCACCTTACACCTCCTTTGGTAGAGACGTACCTCTGCTCTGCCACCCAACCCTCATACATAGGTCCCCAATAATGTCTCTTTTGGTCCGTCAACACAACCGTAATAGTGGAGAAGGCACTATCGTGATTATATTATCTGAGCTGCTTAAGGAGAGCTAATCTGCCCCAAAAATTGCTAGCCAACTTTTATCGATGTGAGGTAGAGAGCATACTGACATACGGAATGACCGTGTGGGACTCTAGCTGCAACAAGACAGATCACAAAGCACTCCAATGGGTGATTAAGACAGCTCAACACATCACCAGGACACAGTTACCAGATCCGGAGACAATCTACAACTATCAATGCCTACTGTGCACTCGTAATATCATTTAAGACCCATCCCATCCTGGACACTGTCTGTTCAATCTCCTGCCAGATGGCAGGAGATACAGAAACATCTTAGCCAAGACAGTGAAACTGAAAAACAGCTTCTTCCCGAGGGCTGTTGTGCAGCTGAGTAATGCTGCACTCTGGCTTACCAATGGTCTTTGAGTGCTATGGACTATTAAAGTCACTTTTTTAAAATTGAGCTATACTGCATGCATTGTAAATATCTGTTTTCACGGACTGGAGTAGCACCACCATCTCATTGCCTTGAACAATGACAATGAAGTCCTATTCAGTTCTAACCACCAGTCAGATAGTGACTATTTGCAACAAGGGACATTGTAACCACTGAAGATTTGTGGGCTACTTTCAGCAAACTGTGGGTTTGCATCCCAGCATATTACTGATGGGGGAGTTGTCAAGGGAAGTGGTTACAATCTCTCTTCAATGGTTCAATGGTTCCACTTAACATCAGAGAATGTATACAGTATACAACCTGAAATTCTTACTCTTCACAGACGTCCACAAAACAGAAGAAAAACCCCAAAGTATGAATGACATACCCCAAAGACTTCGCCCCCTCCCACGCACAAGCAAAATCATCAACCCTCCCCCTCCCCCCACTTGCACCAACAAAACCATCAGCGCCCCCACCACCACCCACCATACAAGCAATAACAAAGCCCCTAAAGACCGTGATCTAGAGTCCATCAGAAACTACTGTCTATCCCAACACTACGACACCTCTCTCTCTTTCTCTCTCTGGTGAGGGAGAGAGATATTGCTCCTGCCTCAGCAAGAGGGAGACGCTCATTCGAGTTTTCCTGACTGAAGGGCCTTCTTTCGACAGTGGCATACACTGCTGTCTCAATGTTACAATCTCCCGGGACACTTCAGTCAGTGACACTGGCAAGAAGCTGGGTCATCCAAAGGACTGCACCCCGAGAGCGCACGCCTTCCAGTTCACAAGGCGAGTTCCGAGAGTGAGAGCCAACGCCATGCAGAGCCACAGTTTGAGCGCAGCTGCAGATCACGGACTCCGACAGGACCCCTGCCACCTTGAAAAGGCAGAACAAGACATGAGAACAGGAGACTTAAACTGTTTCACCGGTGAACTGGAAGAGGTCGCCCAGGTCCGCAAAAACCTCTGGTGCCCTTGTTGGGAATGGTCACGATCTGATTGGTGGTTGGGAGCCAAATGTCCATTGAGTGTCCCATGCGAAGTCCCCTTCAACATGTGCACCCATCATGTCCCAAAGCTTCTAACACTGTTTTCCCTGTGTTGTTTTCAGGTGCACACACGACAGATCCCCTCCAGACTGTGACAACGACAAATTCAAGGAGCCCTGGAGCTGCGGATTCATCAAAGACCCAAAAGGTGGGAGATCGGGAGCAGTGCCGGTGATGGTAGTGGGGACGTGGGCCTCGTCTAGCCCGCGGGTGTTCGACAGATGGGGTCACTGGAACCAGTGACTCCATCTTACAGGGTCCTCACGCTGACGCGAACCTAAAGAAATGTGGCACTCGGGAACCATTGGGATGCGTTGACTCATTCCAGTAGGAAATCGGAATCAGGGTTAAACTCATGGACATATGTCATGAAATTTGTTGTTTTGTAGCAGCAGTACAATGCAAGACATACAAAAATACAACAAGTTACTGTACTGTTTAATCTGATTAAGTATCTGTACCTCAATGTCCCAGTGGCTACTGGCGGGGGGGGGGGGGTCCATCAGTGTGATTGCATCCTTCCTATTCCTGGTTTAGAGGACATGTGCTGTCAGGAGAGGCTGGATGAACTTGGATTGCTTTCTCTGGAGCTGAATCTGAGGGGAGATCTGATAGAGGTTTATAGAATTATAAGAGGCATAGATAGAGTAAACAGAGTATCTGTTTCCCAGGGTAGAAATGTCTAATACCAGAGGACATTCATTGAAGGTGAGAGGGGGCAGGTTCAAAGGGGATGTGAGGGGTAAGTTTTTTTACTCAGAGAATGGTTGATGACTGGAATGGTGGTAGAGGCAAATAAATACATTAGAGGCTTTTAAGAGACGTTTGGGTGGGCACATGGATGTAAGAAAGATGGAGGGCTATGGACATGATGTGGGTAGGAGTGTGGGTGTTTTGATTTGTTTTTTAGCTGGCTCGGCACAACATTGTGGGCCAAATGGCCTGTTCCTGTGCTGTACTCTTCTACGTTCTAAATAAATAGAGCAAAAAGGGAACAGGGAGGTAGTGTCCATCGGTTCATGGACCACTCAGTAACCCGATGGCAAAGGGCAAGAGGCTGTTCCTAAAATGCTGAGTGTGCATCTGCAGGTCCCTGACAAGGTATGTCGCAAAGAGTGAGGATCCTAAACTAAACCTTGGGGTACACTGACTCAATCCTACGGGAATGAGACACTACTGACTCAGCCAATGCCTGGGTCGTTGGGATATACTCTCATAACCAGTTAGGAATTAAACATTTGTCCCGGGATATTTTATGCCATTAATGACTCCCCTCTTGAGGCAGCTCAGCAGGGTGCGTTTAATTTTGAGTCTTATCTCTACGGGCCCCTCCCATGAGCACAGCAAACAGATTACTTTACTGTTAATGCGACAAGCGTGTTTATTATTTTTCGAGCACTTACTTTCGATTCTGTTTCAAAGGTCCTTTCCGTGTGTGCAATAAACGCGTTCCTGTGGAGCAGTACTTCAAGGACTGTGTGTACGACGTGTCATGCGGACCGCACGACGAGGTGGTATCTCTGTGCTTTGCCCTGCAGGCCTATGCAGATGCCTGCGCCCAGGCTGGTGTTTCTGTCAGCTGGCGGAACAAGACCTTCTGCCGTGAGTAGCTGGACCATGCTCGCAGCTGTTTTGGGGAGTGTTGGCAGACCCTCCTTCTGATACAGTGTCAAATCGTAGACCGTGAAACGTGGAACAGTAGAGCAGAGGAACAGCCCTTCAGTTCACCGCGTCGGTGTAAACCATGGTGCCAATCCAAGCCCCTACCATATCCTCCCATTTCCTGCATATTACACCATAAAGTTCTGCTGCTATGTGCCATGTTGTATGACGTGGGCAATCATGGGTATTGGCAAATTTTTCTATACATGGTTTGCCATTGCCTTCTCCTGGGCAGTGTCTTTACAAGACGGGTAACCCCAGCCATTATCAATACTCTTCAGAGACTGTCTGCTTGTCGTCAGTGGTCACATAACCAGGACTTGTGATCTGCACCGGCTGCTCGTACGACCATCCACTACCTGATCCCATGGCTTCACATGACCCTGATCTAGGTACACAAGCCAGGTCAGTACAATACAGAGAGCAGGCTCCCCTCTCCACGCCTCTGGTGAACCCAAAGGAACGGCAGAACGATACAGTTTGGCACCAGCAGCGTCACAGGAGTTGCCATTCAGCATTGAACTCAATGTAGGACTGCCTTAGGGACTCCAGCTCTGGATTTTTCCCTCGGGGTTTACTCCCCAAGCCTTCCCCATGAGTGGGTACAGCTGTAAGGCAGCGGGATTTGAGATCAGAGTTTTCCTTCTCCTAGATGAGCTGCCAACCTCAGCTGATGAGCCCCATCTGCCCAAAGGAGCTGTTTTTAAAGCACCAGTGAGGTGCCTTCACCCCTTCTCCTGTCATTAGAAATGGTTCTGCCGGGCTTGAACGGATAAGCCACATGTGAAGTCCAGGAGCTGGACTTGGCCGTCCCAGGCTATTTGAGGTACATGTCATTGGCTGTGGGAGCTATGTCAACCTTAAGGAACCTTGTGGGTTGTTGAAGCTTTTCATGAGACAATAACAAGCCAATTGCAGTACCTTGCACTGATTTTCCTCTGTCCCCACAGCTCTCAGCTGTCCGGCGGGCAGTCACTATGAGTCCTGCAGCAACGCATGCCCTGCGTCCTGCACTGACCTGTCGGCCCCCAACGACTGCACCCACCCCTGCGTCGAGGGCTGTGCCTGCGATCCCGGCCACGTGCTGAGCGGGGACAGGTGCGTACCATTTGAACAGTGCGGCTGCGTCGACCCCGAGAGGAACTACCACCAGGTGAGTGCAACTGAACTCGGGTGGAGGGTTTGGAGCGGGGGGGGGGTTAGTTAGCGGGGGAGGTTTGTAGCTGGAAGGGTGAGAGTTACTGCTCAGTAGCACTACATCTGCTGACCCTCAGTCTGGACCCTCGCTCCTCGGGGAGGGAGACGTCACTCCCAGGAAGGTGCTGCAGAGTTTAACCAGAATGGGACTTTGAGGTGGAAGAGTTAAACCAACAAGGTTCATAGACTACACCTCCCATCAGGCAAAAGGTACGAGTGCCAGAAATCAGTGACCGCTAGCCTGAAGGGAAAACTCCATCTCACCGTTGTCAGACTATTGAATGGTCCCCTAGTACGATAAGGCAGACTTGAGGTCCTTACACCATTTTCTCTGCCTACACTGCACTTCCTCCGTAACAGTAACATTTTATGGTTTGATCTTTTCTCAGAATCAGAATCAGGTTTATTATCACCGGCATGCGTTGTGAAATTTGTTAACTTAGCAGCAGCAGTTCAATGCAATACATAATATAGAAGAAAAAACAAAATAAAACAATAATAAATAAATAAATAAATAAGTTACAGTATATGTATATTGAATGGATAAAAAAATCATGCAAAAAAACCCAGAAATAATATGTATTAAAAAAGTGAAGTAGTGTTCAAGGGTTCAATATCCATTTAGGAATCGGATGGCAGAGGGGAAGAAGCTGTTCCTGAATCGCTGAGTGTGTGCCTTCAGGCTTCTGTACCTCCTACCTGATGGAAACAGTGAGAAAAGGGCATGCCCTGGGTGCTGGACGTCCTTAATAATGGACGCTGCCTTTCTGAGACACCGCTCCTTGAAGATGTCCTGGGTACTTTGTAGGCTAGTACCCAAGATGGAGCTGACTAGATTTACAACCTTCTGCAGCTTCTTTCGGTCCTGTGCAGTAGCCCCTCCATACTAAACAGTGGTGCAGCCTGTCAGAATGCTCTCCACAGTACAACTATAGAAGTTTTTGAGTGTACTTGACATGCCAAATCTCTTCAAATGCCTAATGAAATATAGTCACTGTCTTGCCTTCTTTATAACTACATCGATATGTTGGGACCAGGTTAGATCCTCAGAGATCTTGACACCCAGGAACTTGAAACTGCTCACTCTCTCCACTTCTGATCCCTCCATGAGGATCAGTATGTGTTCCTTCGTCTTAACCTTCCTAAAGTCCACAATCAGCTCTTTCATTTTACTGATGTTGAGTGCCAGGTTGTTGCTTTGACACCACTCCACTAGTTGGCACATCATGACCAATCTGTCAAAACATTTCATCACTGTAGGTGTGAGTGTTAGTGCAATAGTCATTAAGGCAGCTGACATTATTCTTCTTAGGTATAATTGTTGCCTTTTTGAAGCAAGTGGGAACTTCAGCCTGTAGCAGTGAGAGGCTGAAAATGTCCTTGAATACTCCCACCAGTTGGTTGGTACAGGTTTTCAGAGCCTTACCAGGTACTCCATCAGGACCTTCCGCCTTGAGAGGGTTCACCCTCTTGTTCTACCTCAGTGCATTGTATAATGATCTGATCTGTATGGATGGCATGCAATACAAAGATGTTAACTGTAGTTTGGTGCATGGCTCAGTAATGAACCAATTTGCCCTTTCACAATTCCCTGGACACATGTAGTCAACAGGGCTTTCTGCCTATCGAGTACCTATTTACTGTCAGGCACACTATCATACCAATCCCACTTCCCCAGTTTCTACCCCTCACCAGCATACCAGAGGGACAATTTATAGTGGCCAATTAACACACACACACACACACACACACACACACACACAGTCGGGATCCAACCCGGGTCTCGGGAACAGTGACCCTATCCGGGATCCAATCAGGGTCTCCAGAACAGTGACCCTATCTGGGATCCAATCCCGGTCTCCAGAACAGTGACCCTACCCCGGGATCCAATCGGGTCTCCGGAACAGTGACCCTACCCGGGATCCAACCCGGGTCTCCGGAACAGTGACCCTACCCGGGATCCAACCCGGGTCTCCGGAACAGTGACCCTACCCAGGGTCTACACCACAACAATTTACCAACCCTTCGTCTGCGGCTTTCTGAAGTGAAAGTCGGGTCTACTGCCATTGCACAACTCCATGAATGCAAAGGTGGAATGGAAAACTTGCAACTACATCACAGGCATATCGATGCAGTTACAAAGAAGGCACAACATTAGGGGTTTGAGGAGATTTGGATTGTCACCAAAGACACTCACAAATTTCTACAGATGTAGTGTGGAGAGCATTCGAACTGGCTGCATCAGTGTCCGGTGTGGGGTGGGGGGGGGCAGGGGGCTACTGCTCAGGGTCGAAGTAAGCTGCAGAGAGTTGTAAACTCAGTCAGCTCCATCATGGGCACTAGCCTCCATAGTATCCAGGACATCTTCAAGGAGCGGTGCCTCAAAAAGGCAGCATCCATCATTAAGGACCCCATCACCCAGGACATGCCCTCTTCTCATTGCTACCATCAGGAAGGAGGTACAGGAGCCTGAAGACAATGGTCACTGAACCCATGAACACTACCTCACTAATTTTATATCAATTTTGGCACAACCAATATAATTTAAATACTATACATTTACTGTAATTCCATCTTTCTCTATTATTATGTATTGCATTGTATTGCTGGCATACAGAAAACAAATTTCATGACATATGCCGGTGATATTTAACCTGATTCTGATTCTGATATGCAGTATTCACAAGTATATATAAATTATACATAAATTTTACATTTAGGAACTGTAACAAAAGAGCTATGGATGGTGGTGAACCCAAATGTAGAGTAAAGTCTAGAATTAACTCAGACTCAAAATAAACAGGACAATACAACCAAAATCCAAAGGCAAAATTACAAACAGTAGAACTAGAAATGGAAATCCTGCAATTGAGAAGTGATATGCCCATGACGTATTGTGTTCAGTCTACAACTTCCTAAAGATCATAGGTTCCTACACATACAAGTTACTGTACCAGACCGTGATCTAATTAGGAGTTTGTTAGAATGTTCAGTGACAGGCCGGGCCTTTGACAAACTTCTATAGATGTGCAGTGGAGAGTGTATTGACTGGCTGCATCACGGACTTGTATAGAAATACCAAATCCCTTGAATGGAAAATACTACAAAAAAGGCAGTGGATTCGGCCCAGCCCAACACAGGTAAAGCCCTCCCAACCATCAAGCACGTCTACATGAAACGTTGTCACAGGAAAGCAGCATCCTCATCAGAGATCCTCACCACCCAGGCCATGCTCTTTTCTCACTGCTGCCGTCAGGTAGGAGGTACAAGAGCCTCAGGACTTGTACCACCAGATTCAAGAGCAGTCACTACCTCTCAACCATCAGGCTCTTGAACAAATGAGGATAATTACACTCACTTACAAGTCCATTGAAATATTCCCACAACCAATGATCTCACTTTAAGGACTATTTACCTCATTGTCTCATGTTCTCGTTATTTATTATTATTTACTTATATTTGGATTTGCACAGTTTGTTGTCTTCTGCACTCTGGTTGATCTTTCATTGATCCTGTATAGTTACTATACTATAGATTTGCTGATTATGCCTGCAGGAAAATGAATCTCAGGTTTTAATGCGGTGACATATATGTACTTTGAGAATAAATTTAGTTTAAAATTTAAATACTGACTTTGACTTAACCTACTAAGAAAGTAAAGATGTTGGTGCAACTTCCCTGTGATTCAAGGGTGATTTAATGCTCATTCAAGGACAAGGCGAGGATCTGAAAGCAAGGGCAAAGATTCTAACACCGTCCAGAAGCCAAACTGGTCAGTGATCACAGAGGGAGATGGGAGGGTGCAGGTGGCAATGGGAGATCAGACCCAGGGGAAAGTAGCAAGAGGAAAGACAGTACTGAAAGGACCTGCATTCCTGTTGTTGTCTGACAGATGGGAGAGAGCTGGTTCACCAACATGAACTGTACAGAGCGCTGCACTTGTACCGGCCCCAACAACATAACCTGCGAGCAATGGCAGTGCGGGATCTTGGAGAAGTGCGAGGTACAAGACGGGGTCCTGGACTGTCACACATTAGGTAAGTGGAGCAGTAATTAATTCTCCAAACACAGCAAGTTGGCTTCAGATTCACCACCGGTTATATCTTGACTGTCTGATTCTGTGCTTGAAACATTACTGCTCATGCCGTGGGATAATGAAGGGACAATATGAGGCGTAAAGGATGCTCTGTATCTAACCTGTACTGCTCTCTGCTCTGGAACAGTATAGAAGAAGTTTCACTCTGTGTCTGACCCTGGGAGTGTGTGATAGGTCAGTGTAGAGGGAACTTCACTCTGTGTCTGACCCCGGAAGTGTGAGATGGGGCACTGAAGAGGGAGCTTCACTCTGTGTCTGACCCTGGGAGTGTATGATGGGACAGTGTAGAGGGAGCTTCACTCTGTGTCTGACCCTAGGAGTGTATGATGGGACGGTGTAGAGGGAGCTTCACTCTGTGTCTAACCCTGGGAGTGTGTGATGGGACAGTATAGAGGGAGCTTCACTCTGTGTCTGACCCTTGGAGTGTGTGATAGGACAGTGTAGAGGGAGCTTCACTCTGTGTCTGACCCTGGGAGTGTGTGATGGGACAGTATAGAGGGAGCTTCACTCTGTGTCTGACCCTGGGAGTGTGTGATAGGACAGTGTAGAGGGAGCTTCACTCTGTGTCTGACCCTGGGAGTGTGTGATAGGACAGTGTAGAGGGAGCTTCACTCTGTGTCTGACCCTGGGAGTGTGTGATGGGACGGTGTAGAGGGAGCTTCACTCTGTGTCTAACCCTGGGAGTGTGTGATGGGACAAGTGTAGAGGGAGCTTCACTCTGTGTCTGACCCTGGGAGTGTGAGATGGGGCACTGAAGAGGGAGTTTCACTCTGTGTCTGACCCTGGGAGTGTATGATGGGACAGTACAGAAGAAGTTTCACTCTGTGTCTGACCCTGGGAGTGTGTGATAGGTCAGTGTAGAGGGAACTTCACTCTGTGTCTGACCCCGGGAGTGTGAGATGGGGCACTGAAGAGGGAGCTTCACTCTGTGTCTGACCCTGGGAGTGTATGATGGGACAGTGTAGAGGGAGCTTCACTCTGTGTCTAACCCTGGGAGTGTGAGATGGGGCACTGAAGAGGGAGCTTCACTCTGTGTCTGACCCTGGGAGTGTGAGATGGGGCACTGAAGAGGGAGCTTCACTCTGTGTCTGACCCTGGGAGTGTATGATGGGACAGTGTAGAGGGAGCTTCACTCTGTGTCTAACCCTGGGAGTGTGAGATGGGGCACTGAAGAGGGAGCTTCACTCTGTGTCTGACCCTGGGAGTGTGAGATGGGGCACTGAAGAGGGAGCTTCACTCTGTGTCTGACCCTGGGAGTGTATGATGGGACAGTGTAGAGGGAGCTTCACTCTGTGTCTGACCCTGGGAGTGTGTGATGGGACAGTGTAGAGGGAGCTTCACTCTGTGTCTGACCCTGGGAGTGTGTGATGAGATAGTGTAGAGGGAGCTTCACTCTGTGTCTGACCCTGGGAGAGTGTGATGGGACAGTGTAGAGGGAGCTTCACGCTCTGTCTAACGCTGGGAGTGTGTGATGGGACAGTGTAGAGGGAGCTTCACTCTGTGTCTGACCCTGGAAGTGTGTGATGGGACAGTGTAGAGGGAGCTTCACTCTGTGTCTGACCCTGGGAGTGTACGATGGGACAGTGTAGAGGGAGCTTCACTCTGTGTCTGACCCTGGGAGTGTGTGATAGGACAGTGTAGAGGGAGCTTCACTCTGTGTCTGACCCTGGGAGTGTGTGATGGGACAGTATAGAGGGAGCTTCACTCTGTGTCTGACCCTGGGAGTGTGTGATGGGTCGGTGTAGAGGGAGCTTCACTCTGTGTCTAACCCTGGGAGTGTGTGATGGGACAGTGTAGAGGGAGCTTCACTCTGTGTCTGACCCTGGGAGTGTGAGATGGGGCACTGAAGGGGGAGCTTCACTCTGTGTCTGACCCTGGGAGTGTATGATGGGACAGTATAGAAGAAGTTTCACTCTGTGTCTGACCCTGGGAGTGTGTGATAGGTCAGTGTAGAGGGAACTTCACTCTGTGTCTGACCCCGGGAGTGTGAGATGGGGCACTGAAGAGGGAGCTTCACTCTGTGTCTGACCCTGGGAGTGTATGATGGGACAGTGTAGAGGGAGCTTCACTCTGTGTCTAACCCTGGGAGTGTGAGATGGAGCACTGAAGAGGGAGCTTCACTCTGTGTCTGACCCTGGGAGTGTGAGATGGGGCACTGAAGAGGGAGCTTCACTCTGTGTCTGACCCTGGGAGTATATGATGGGACAGTGTAGAGGGAGCTTCACTCTGTGTCTGACCCTGGGAGTGTATGATGGGACAGTGTAGAGGGAGCTTCACTCTGTGTCTAACCCTGGGAGTGTGAGATGGGGCACTGTAGAGGGAGCTTCACTCTGCGTCTGACCCCGGGAGTGTGTGATGGGACAGGGTAGGGGGAGCTTCACTCTGTGTCTGACCCTGGGAGTGTGTGATGGGACAGTGTAGAGGGAGCTTCACTCTGTGTCTGACCCTGGGAGTGTATGAAGGGACAGTGTGAAGGTAGCTTTCCTCTCTGTCTGCCACTGGGAGGATGTGATAGGATGGTGTTTAGGGAATTTTATCCCCTAACTGTGTCCTAATTAGAAGGAGCCCTTCACATTGCAACGAGTACGAACAAAATCAAAGCATTGCACGAGGGCAAACTTCCCTCATAAACTCCGACACAGATTTCCAGAATAGTATTCCCCTTCCTCCAAGGAATTCTCATCCTAATTTCAAGCAAGTAATTGTTATTTAGTAAAAATAAGTTACAGAGAAATACATTGTTGGTTAGTCAACAATTAAAGAAGTGAGAGTTCAGGTTAAGATTCCAGATTTTAAGCAGCTAATTGTGTGAAGTATCATACTGCCACCTGTAGGAAGCGCATTACATTACAGGCACAAGTACTTCCTATTAGTCTGGACCCAAATGAAATGATGTCTTGCACCTTTGCTTTATTGGCCACCAGCAGAGCTTCCTAGTGGCCAAACCTTCTAATTCCAACTCCCATTTCAGTCTATCGTCTCTCTTGTGCCAAAATGAGGCCACACTCAGGTTGGAGGAGCAACACCTATTATTCCATCTGGAATATATTCCATCCAACCTGATGGCTTGAACATCGATTTCGCCTTCTGGTAAAATAATCTTTTCTCTCACCCTCCCTTCTTCGATTCCCCACCCTGGCCTCTTGCCTCTTCTCACTTGCCTATCATCTCCCCCTGGATCCCTTCCTTCTTTGCTTTCTCCTATGGTCCACTCTGCTCTCCTATCAAATTCCTTCATCTCAAGCCTTTCCCACCACTTGGCTTCACCTACCACCTTCAAGCTATCCTCCTTCCCCTCCCCTCATCTTTTTATTCCAGTGTCTTCCCCCTTCCTTCTTGATCCTGATGAAGGGTCTCGGCTTGAGACGTCGACTGTTCATTCCCCTGCATTGATGCTGCCTGACCTGCTGAGTTCCTCCAGCATTTTGTGTGTGTTGCTTCAGATTTCTAGCATCTGCAGACCTTTTTGTGCTTAAAATCAACAGAACGGTGCAAAGTCTGTAGTGTAAAAACAAATGCCAATGTGACAATAATGGTAGAATTAAGGTTCCAAGAACACGGCAGCGCCCCTGGGAAGAGAATGTGAGAGTGGCCATCAGGTTCAGGAGTGTGACAATGGTTGGAAGGAAGCTAATGTTCTACCTGGGCCTCTGGTATTCCAAGAATCTACAACTCAACCTCTTATGTACACCCTTCCCCCAGGCTTTACCTCCTGCCACGTGGCCGGCGATCCCCACTACTACACCTTTGACAAAGCCATGCATACCTTCCTGGGCACATGTACCTACATGCTAGTCTCCGTCTGCAATGCCACCATGGTCACCCCGTTCACCATCAGCGCCAAGAACGAGGAGCGGGGGATGAAGTACGCCTCCTACCTTAGCCAGATCAACATTGGCGTCCTCGGGCTGCAGATCACCCTGCAGAAGAATGGACAGATCAAGGTAAGTCTCGGAGGAATGCCTCTCCATTTGGCTCCGTTTTGTTCTCATCATCTGTACAGTGATATAGTTTGGAAAGTCTCAGTTATGAAGAATGCTGGGTCTGCTCACCCTGGAGTGGAAGAGGGGACACGATTGCAGTCTATAACATCAGGAGGGAAATAGATTAATGGCAGGAAATTTTTCCCCATATAGATATAGATAAAATTAAATAGATTTATGATGGGTGTGCGGAGAGACTCAGAGGGGATCTGAGGGAGTACCTGGTACACACTGCCAGAGAGAAAAATAATGATGATAATAATAATATTCATCATCATCATCATCATCATAGGAAAACTTGAAAGATTTGAAGAACTACACACAATAACATACAGTGCAGCATTGACAGCAGTGCAGTACAATGGCTCCAAAACAGAGGCACTCGTTAATAGAAACCAAAAACTGAGTGATGAAATGAGAACATCAAAATGGCAGAAGAGATTTAAAAAACAAAATTGAAACCTTAAGAGCAGAAATAGTTTGCCTATTGGAGTATAAAAAGGATAACCTGAGCAAGAACGTTAAGAGAAAAGCCAAGGAAATATAAGGTACACACAAGATGCGACCTAACCTAACAAAATCACTGTAGAGTTTATAGATACGCTAAAACAAAAGCCTGGAGCATACAAAACCAGACTAAATAGATACACAAAATGCATCAGATGAAGAAAACAGAATTATCGGTTCAGAAACAATGGAAAAGGTTTGTACAGGACATTGAAGCTGAATTTGACACGCCAAAATGTCACCAACCCTAGCACAGAATTGTCAACAAACACCGAGATAATGAATTATTGGTCTAATATCTGGTCAAACAGGGTGACACACAATCAAGAAACAAACTGGATAGGAAGGAAAAAGAACACACACACACAATTGAAATACCTAACATTACAATGGATATTCTGAAAGAGGTTATAAAAGATACCCACAACTGGAAAAGTTCTTAAAAATCCTGAAGAAGTGCCCGAATTTTTGACAGAAAAACGTCTCTTACTTAAAGGAGAAATCACAAATGACCCATCGAAATATTGCCCTGTTACTTGTTTACAAACTATATTTAAAATTGTAACATCATGTATCTCGCAACTAATCACCACTCACTTAGGTAACCACAAAACACTTACAAAAAAGCAGAAAGGGTGCTGTAAAGGTATGAAAGGATGTAAAGAACAACTGATAATAGACTCTAATTCCACATCAAACCCGGCGGAGAAGCAGAAAGCTTTCATGCGGCTATATCGGCTACCAAAAGGCATTTGACTCTTTCCCACACTTATGGTTAATAGAAGTTCTTAATATATATAAACTGCGCCCAATACTTATAAAATTCCTACAACATGTGATGTAGCATTGGCGTACTATAATCTCCCTAAGTGTGAACAACCGAAAACAAACACGCACCGTTATCAAAATACACTGAGGCATTTTCTGAGGCAGTTCTCAAGTCCACTATGGTTTTGTCTAGCTTTAACCCACTCTATAATTTACTGATTCAGATGAAAATTAGGTATCAAATCAGAAACAATGTAATGAACTATATCTTGACAGACCTTCTAGACATGGTGGATTTGGAATTATACGCTTCTTCATCAGTAAAGCTAAAGCAATTAATTCAAATAGTAGAACTATCTTCAAAAGGCTCAGTACTGGGACCCCAGTTGTTTACAATATATATTAATGACTTAGATGAGGGAATTAAATACAGCATCTCCAAGTTTGCAGATGACACGAAGCTGGGTGGCAGTGTTAGCAGTGAGGAGGATGCTAAGAGGATGCAGGGTGACTTGGATAGGTTAGGTGAGTGGGCAAATTCATGACAGATGCAATTTAACGTGGATAAATGTGAGATTATCCACTTCGGTGGCAAAAACAGGAAAACAGATTATTATCTGAATGGTGGCCGATTAGGAAAAGGGGAGGTGCAACGAGACCTGGGTGTCATTATACACCAGTCATTGAAAGTGGGCATGCAGGTACAGCAGGCGGTGAAAAAGGCGAATGGTATGCTGGCATTTATAGCAAGGGGATTCGAGTACAGGAGCAGGGAGGTACTACTGCAGTTGTACAAGGCCTTGGTGAGACCACACCTGGAGTATTGTGTGCAGTTTTGGTCCCCTAATCCGAGGAAAGACATCCTTGCCATAGAGGGAGTACAAAGAAGGTTCACCAGATTGATTCCTGGGATGACAGGACTTTCATATGATGAAAGACTGCATCGACTAGGCTTATACTCGTTGGAATTTAGAAGATTGAGGGGGGATCTTATTGAAACGTATAAAATCCTAAAGGAATTGGACAGGCTAGATGCAGGAAGGTTATTCCCAATGTTGGGGAAGTCCAGAACGAGGGGTCACAGTTTGAGGATAAAGGGGAAGCCTTTTAGGACCGAGATTAGGAAAAACTTCTTCACACAGAGAGTGGTGAATCTGTGGAATTCTCCGCCACAGGAAACAGTTGAGGCCAGTTCATTGGCTATACTTAAGAGGGAGTTAGATATGGCCCCTGTGGCTAAAGTGATCAGGGGGTATGGAAGGAAGGCTGGTACAGGGTTCTGAGTTGGATGATCAGCCATGATAATACTGAATGGTGGTGCAGGCTCGAAGGGCCGAATGGCCTACTCCTGCACCTATTTCTATGTTTCTATGTTTCCAAAAGATGTAAACATGAACTTCGGACTGGATAAGTGCAGAACATTAAACATAAAGAAAGGTGCATTCATCTAGTAGAATATAAAAGAGCAGCAGGATACAATGGATGAATATGAACTATATAATTCTCTGGAGTATCAACAAGCAAAGAAAATAGATCACGGTGCAATAAACAGAAAACTTTCAACAGAATGCAATGGCTTAAGAAAATCTGCCAAACGGGGCTCAACAGTAAAAATATAACAAAGGCAATAAACACTTTTGCTTTATCCAAACTAACAAATTTTTTGGCATGATATCTTGGTCCAAAACCAATCTGGAAAATGTACAAAGAAAAATAAGAACTGAAATGACAAATTTTAGAAAACATTATGTAGACTCAAATGTGCTTAGATTAACACTACCTAGGGTAGAAGGAGAAAGAGGAATAACAGACATTAAAAAATTACGCAACAGTCAGATAAAACTTCCAAGGATGTATTTTCATCAGCGAAAGCAGGATTCAGCAGTCCATGTGAGGGTATGCAATTCTGACAAGGAGTACACACCACTGAATTCAACCCAGAAAAATGAAGAAATTATCATACAGAAAAAAAAAGTTAACCAATGGAAGAGTGTGACCCACCATGGAAGACATCCCCATGATCTGAGCAGACTAGATGCTGACAAGGAAACATCAAATGCCTGGCTCAGAGATGGAGACCGCTTTCCAGAAGCAGAAGGGTTCCTTGTGACAAAACAGGACCAGGTGGTTAACACAAAACAAATTATCAAAAATACATAAAAGGACCAAAAAATTCAAGGTGATAAATATAGAAAATGGCAAAAGAAAGGAGAAACCATCCAATGCATTACAGGATCCTGGAGCAGTTTAACTCAATCTGATTACTTACACAGGCACAAACAAATGTCAAACATCATTCACCAAAATCTTGCTTTAAAATATAAATTCATAAAAGAAATCATACCTTACGATAAATGCAAGCCTAATCCCGTTTTAGAGTCAGAGTCCAACAAATTTTACTACAACTGATCCATTATTATAGATAGGACAATCCATAACAACTGTATGGATATAATAATAAACAAGAAAGAACAACTTACTTAATAGATAAAGCCATTCTAAACACACATAACATACAGAAATCAATAAGTGAAAGACACCAGAAATAGGCCGAATTAAAAGAGGAAATTGAAAGACTATGGATTATCAACATTGTCCCCATAGCAATATCTAAAACTGGTATCATCCCAAAGACACTACACAATAGCATTAAACAATTAGGGCTACACAGCAATATTTATGTAAACCTCCAGAAAGCCACAATACTAAACACCACTAGAATAGTCTGGAAGTTCCTAGCGATTGAGAAATGAAAGTGCTTGGCTATGCCTGTGCTTCAGGTTTTACCAACTTGAGTTGAGAAAAAATAAGAACTTTTTTTATAGAGCACTTTTCATACAGACGATGTAGTTCAACATGCTCTAAAATGGGATAAAATGCAAACATGAAAATAAAAGAAAATAAAAATGAACATGAAAATAAAAGACAAAATAAAAATGAACATGAAAATAAAAGACAAAATAAAAATGAACATGAAAATAAAAGACAAAAAGATGTTAGTTAAAAGCAAGGTTAAATAAATAGGTTTTGAGCTGGCAACTGAGTGTGCAGTCCTTATACTATTGAATTCCACAGTTTAGGAGCATAGTTCAAAAAGGCTGACCTGCCAATTATCTTTTGAGGCAACACACATCAAAGTTGCTGGTGAACGCAGCAGGCCAGGCAGCATCTGTAGGAAGAGGTGCAGTCGACGTTTCAGGCCGAGACCCTTCGTCAGGACTAACTGAAGGAAGAGTGAGTAAGGGATTTGAAAGTTGGAGGGGGAGGGGGAGATCCAAAATGATAGGAGAAGACAGGAGGGGGAGGGATGGAGCCAAGAGCTGGACAGGTGATAGGCAAAAGGGGATACGAGAGGATCATGGGACAGGAGGTCCGGGAAGAAAGACAAGGAAGGGGGGGGGACCCAGAGGATGGGCAAGAGGTATATTCAGAGGGACAGAGGGAGAAAAAGGAGAGTGAGAGAAAGAATGTGTGCATAAAAATAAGTAACAGATGGGGTACGAGGGGGAGGTGGGGCCTAGCGGAAGTTAGAGAAGTTGATGTTCATGCCATCAGGTTGGAGGCTACCCAGACGGAATATAAGGTGTTGTTCCTCCAACCTGAGTGTGGCTTCATCTTTACAGTAGAGGAGGCCGTGGATAGACATGTCAGAATAGGAATGGGATGTGGAATTAAAATGTGTGGCCACTGGGAGATCCTGCTTTCTCTGGCGGACAGAGCGTAGATGTTCAGCAAAGCGGTCTCCCAGTCTGCGTCGGGTCTCGCCAATATATAAAAGGCCACATCGGGAGCACCGGACGCAGTATATCACCCCAGTCGACTCACGGGTGAAGTGTTGCCTCACCTGGAAGGACTGTTTGGGGCCCTGAATGGTGGTAAGGGAGGAAGTGTAAGGGTATGTGTAGCACTTGTTCCGCTTACACGGATAAGTGCCAGGAGGGAGATCAGTGGGGAGGGATGGGGGGACGAATGGACAAGGGAGTTGTGAAGGGAGCGATCCCTGCGGAATGCAGAGAGAAGGGGGGAGGGAAAGATGTGCTTAGTGGTGGGATCCCGTTGGAGGTGGCGGAAGTTACGGAGAATAATATGTTGGACCCGGAGGCTGGTGGGGTGGTAGGTGAGGACCAGGGGAACCCTATTCCTAGTGGGGTGGCAGGAGGATGGAGTGAGAGCAGATGTACGTGAAATGGGGGAGATGCATTTAAGAGCAGAGTTGATAGTGGAGGAAGAGAAGCCCCTTTCTTTAAAAAAGGAAGACATCTCCCTCGTCCTAGAATGAAAAGCCTCATCCTGAGAGCAGATGCGGCGGAGACGGAGGAATAGCGAGAAGGGGATGGCGTTTTTGCAAGAGACAGGGTGAGAAGAGGAATAGTCCAGATAGCTGTGAGAGTCAGTAGGTTTATAGTAGACATCAGTGGATAAGCTGTCTCCAGAGACAGAGACAGAAAGATCTAGAAAGGGGAGGGAGGTGTCGGAAATGGACCAGGTAAACTTGAGGGCAGGGTGAAAGTTGGAGGCAAAGTTAATAAAGTCAACAAGTTCTGCATGCGTGCAGGAAGCAGCGCCAATGCAGTCATCGATGTAGCGAAGGAAAAGTGGGGGACAGATACCAGAATAGGCACGGAACATAGATTGTTCCACAAACCCAACAAAAAGGCAGGCATAGCTAGGACCCATACGGGTGCCCATAGCTACACCTTTAGTTTGGAGGAAGTGGGAAGAGCCAAAGGAGAAATTATTAAGAGTAAGTCTTTTGAGGCAGATTGTTTAAATTTAAGAGACTGGCGGAAGAGGACCTGAGAGCTCGAACAGGATTGTAATACAAAAGCAATTCTGTGATGTACTCCAGTACAAGACCATTGAGAGTTTTAAAAACAAATAAGAGAACTTTACAGTCAATTCCAAGAGATACAGTACAGAAAGCCAATACAGAGCAGCTAGTATGGGAGTGATATATTCCCTTATCTTGGTTTTGGTTAGAAGTCTAACAGCTGTGTTCTGAATGAGTTGATGTTTGTTTTGGAAGGCCAGTAAAAAGTGCATTGCAGTAATCTAGTCTATTCTTGGTCATAGTCATAGTCATACTTTATTGATCCTGGGGGAAATTGGTTTTCGTTACAGTTGCACCATAAATAATAAATAGTAATAGAACCATAAGTAGTTAAATAGTAGTATATAAATTATGCCAGTAAATTATGAAATAAGTCCAGGACCAGCCTATTGGCTCAGGGTGTCTGACCCTCCAAGGGAGGAGTTGTAAAGTTTGATGGCCACAGGCAGGAATGACTTCCTATGACGCTCTGTGTTGCATCTCAGTGGAATGAGTCTCTGGCTGAATGTACTCCTGTGCCCAACCAGTACATTATGTAGTGGAAAGATGGCATGCAACTTGGACAGCATCCTCTTTTCAGACACCACCGTGAGAGAGTCCAGTTCCATCCCCACAACATCACTGGCCTTACGAATGAGTTTGTTGATTCTGTTGGTGTCTGCTACCCTCAGCCTGCTGCCCCAGCACACAACAGCAAACATGATAGCACTGGCCACCACAGACTCGTAGAACATCCTCAGCATTGTCCGGCAGATGTTAAAGGACCTCAGTCTCCTCAGGAAATAGAGACTGCTCTGACCCTTCTTGTAGACAGCCTCAGTATTCTTTGACCAGTCCAGTTTATTGTCAATTCGTATCCCCAGGTATTTGTAATCCTGTACTAATTTGTAATCCTTGTCCTTGCTGGTAGAGGTGGAGTATCCTGGGCAAGTGTATTCTGTAGATGGCACAACCCTGCGAATTCTGTTTTCTGTGGTGGAGGGAAGGAAGGTTTAGGGCAGTGGACAGGGTCGCAGTCACACAGGCTACTCTTACCTAGCTGACGATAAGGGCCCTGAGGGTTGTTTCGGAGTGATCTCATTCAAGATGGTTGATATTGATCGTCAAGATGGTGGAAAGGCTTTGAGAAGCCATGAGGGGAGGACCCCACTCCTTCTCCCTGACCTGTTATCCTTGTCTCATAGCTGGATGACATGAAGATCAGGACACCATTCGAGGACAACGTGAGGGGCGTCAGTATCTACTCCACTGGCATCTACACCGTCCTGGAGACCACCTTCGGGCTGATGGTCAGGTTCGATGGCAACCACCACCTCGAAATTAAACTGCCAAATTCGTACTACGGGAAGGTAAGGAGGTTGTTATTGGGTGGATGGTGTGGGGGAATGAGTGGGGAGGTTAGAGAGAAAACACAGTATAGACCCTTCCAACCCAAGGAACCTACATCATCCAATTAAAGTTCAACGTACATTCAAAGTTCAACATTTGGTCACCTGGTTTAGTTTAATATCGGAGAATGTATAGAGTATACAGCCAGAAATTCTTACTCTCCACAGACATTCATGAAACAAGTCACCCCAAAGAATGAATTAAAGTACTATCAGAAGCCAGAAGCTCCCCTCCCCTCCCACACACACGCAGGGGCAGAAGCACCGACCTGCGTCACCCCCCACCCGACACCCCACCATGCAACGAATAGCAAAAGCCTCCAAAGAGACGTTGGTCTGGAGTCCATCAATAATCCAACACTTCGGTATCTCAGACAGAGTAAAGTAAATTATACCCACGTGACCTGTTAACCTACTAAACCGGACATCTTTGGAACATAGGAGGAACACCCGGAGGAAACCTATATGGTCACAGCTAATGGTGAAATTGAACCTGGATTGCTGGCACTGTAATAGCATTACATTACTATGTCACCCAAACACATCTGGGTCTCCTTGACTTTAAAACCCTTACTATCACAAGCTGACATCTCAGTAGAAATGGGCTGATCGATGATTATTCGGCATAAAGAAGGTGGACCGGAAGCTTTGGGGTTCCCCTTCACATTGTCCACTAGGACAACCTCATACCTTCTTTTAGCCCTCCTGATTTCTTTCTTAAGAGTTCTCTTTCATTCCTTATACTCCATAATCACCTCATTTATTCTTACCTGCCTATACCTGCTATGCACCTCCAGTATCACCAGGTTCAGACATGGCCCAAGTGCGGTGTGAGAGACACTGAAGCAGGTCGATAGTTCACAGACTTTAATGTGAACAGTGTTAAAAGGAAAAGAAAATGCTAGGCCAAACAGGGCCGTAAACTAAAGCTCTCAAATGGAAAACGAAGCCTACACTGCAGCTGAAAAGAACAACTAAGAATAAAACGAATACCGCTAGCCTTCAGAGTCAGATGACTCGACAGTCCAATTTCACTGGCAAGGCGGAATGCAGGCAGCGAAGAGTAGCTGTGTCCAAGTCTCAACAAATATTGTGACGGAATGAATGGAGTTAAATATTATCACAATGAAATAATAATTAGCTGACACGTGCATATTCACGAGCACGATTGCCGAATGTGATGCACTGCCGAATCCGTGGTTGTGACAAACAGGGCCTCAATATCTCTTGAAGACTTTCCAGATCCTTTCTGATACCATCAGATTTAGCCTTTCTCCTATTTGGTATCTCCAGCTGTGCACCAGACCTGTCTTTTTCCATATTTACTTTGAAACTAATACCATTATGATCACTAGACGCAAACTTCTGTCACCTGCCCTGTCTCATTCCCTAATAACAATCAAGTATTGCACGTGCTCTGGTTGGAACTTCTGCATAATGACGAAGGAAACTTTCAAAGATTTCAGAGGCATATTTAATGTCAGAGAAATGTATACAATATACATCCTGAAATGCTTTTCCTGAACACATTTGACAAATTCTATCCCATCTAGTTCTTTCACAGTATGGGACTCCCAGTCAGTATGTGGAAAGTTAAAATCACCTACTATCACAACCTTGTGTTTCTTGCAACAGTCTGCAATCTCTCTACATGTCTGTTTCTCTAAGCCCTGTGAACTGTTGGGTGGTCTGTAATATAGGCTTGTTAACCATTCTTATTTCTCATTTCCACCTGTGTTCTCTGCGGGTGGGTGATTCTGTGCGCTGGCGGGATTGAGGTGTTGGAGGCCCAAGTGCTTGAGGTATGGCGGGAGGGGCGAAGTCGTTGCACCGGCCAATCCCAGTGAGCCTCTTCGCACCTGTGTTTCAGGTGTGTGGGATGTGCGGCAACTTCAACAACGATGCCACTGATGATCTGCTCATGCCCAACGGTCTGCTGGCGAAAGGCGTCCCTCAATTCGGAAACAGCTGGCAGGTCAGAAACCGCGATGATGACGATGACGATGATGATGACGACAACGATGATGACTCTCGGTAAGTGAACAGGGGACAGACTCACCGTGTCCCCAAGCACAGATTAACCCAAGGATCAGTGCAGTTGACGTATACGTAGAAATACAAGCAATCCTGCAGATGCTGGGATCCAAAGCAAAACACACACACACACACAGGAACTCAGGAGATCAGGCAGCATCTATGGAGGGGAATAAACAGTCGATGTTTCAGGCCAAGACCCTTCATCAGGACTGGAATGAAAGTGGGCAGAAGCCAGAATAAGAAGGTGAGGGGGAGGGGGAGGAGTACAAGCTGGCAGGTGATAGGTAAGACCGGGTGAGAGAGAATTTGAGCAGGGGAAGGGTACGGAGTGAGAAACTGGGATGTGATTGGTGGAAAAGGTAAAGGGCTGAAGAAGAAGGAATCTGATAGGAGAGGAAAGTTGGCCATGGGAGAAGGGGAGGGAGGTGATGGACAGCTGAGGAGAAGAGGGGTATCAGAATGGGGAATGGAAAAGGAGAGAACGGGGAGGGGGGGAGTTAGAGAAATCGATATTCATCCTATCAGGTTGGAGGCTACCCAGGCGGAATATGAGGTGTTGCTTCTCCACCCTGAGTGTGGCTTTATCGTGGCTGTGGAGGAGGCCATGGACCAACATGTCAGAATGGACTGAGAAGTAGAATTGGAATGTGTGGCCACTGGGATATGTGATGGACAGCGTGAACAAAAGAGCCCTCACTTCAAGCTACGACCATGATTGGACAATCCATTTGACTAATAGTGGACTGGACTGGGACATCAGAGTGATTCCAAGCCAGCCAGTGGTGGAGCAGCCATAGCCCTTGATCTGAGCGACAGACAGTACTGTTGACTGTATAGCACATCCTCAGTTCTACACTGGTTAACAAGGCTGAGTGTCTGGGGTGGGACTGGGATTTAACAGCCTCCCACCCGGGAGGTAAGAGAGTGTTATCCCTGCCCACAAGAAACTGAATCTCAGGGTTGTATATGGTGACATATATCAAAGGTTCATTTTTATATCAGAGCATACAACCTGAATTTCGTACTCTTCACAGACAACCTTGAAACAAGAAACCTCCTGGAATGAATGAAAGAAACATCGAACTCCCAAATCCCCCTCCAACCAACCACCATGCAAGCAACAGTAAAAGCCCGCTCCCTCCTCTTTGATAATAAAATTTATTTTGACGCAGTGAAGTGTTGTATATGGATGGCATGCAAAACAAGGTTTTTCACTGTATCTTGGGGCATGTGACGATCATGTACCAATTTAATCCTCGTCAGCCTCACCTAGGTGGGACCCAGGACATTGGTGAGGGAGGGGCCGTGGGGTTAAAGTGTTAAGTCTCCTACTTTTACAAAGGAACGGGCAGCGATGGGAGGGAAGGGATGACCGAACCAGAGAGCGGTCCCTGCGGAAAGTAGAAGGGAGTGGGGAGGTTGGGGGAGGGGATCCCATTGAAGAAGCATCAGAACATGATGCACTGGGAGGGTGAAAGGTAAGGACCAAGAGAACTCCATCCTGTTTTGGCTGAGCAGTAGTGAGGGAAACAGAGGTGACAAAGGTAAGGGCACTGCCAATCCGGCGCTGTGTGAGACTGTGCTTTCTTCTCCCCCAGATGCTACTCTGACGACAGGGATGACCTGAGCCCCCCATGCATGCCCGGGGAGGAGTCAAACATGAGGTCCCAGTGTGAGGAGCTGCTCTCGGCTAAGTACAGCAAGTGCCACCACATCGTCGAACCCACCTCCTTCATCGAGAACTGCGTCTTCGACCTCTGCATGTACGGCGGGATGATCTCTACCCTCTGCGACAACATCCAGTCCTACGTCGAGGTGTGCAAGAGCGAGGGCGTTGGCATCAAGTGGAGGAACAACACCTTCTGCCGTAAGTGAGGCTGCATGCAGATCCCTCCCTGCCTCCTGGTCCTCTCCTCCAGGTTCAGCCACGTGCCCTCACCCACTGACCCATGAGCATCCATGGGCTATTCAGCCGCACTGATCCATCCAGAGGCTCTGACTGAATTAATAGGAACAGGATGAGGCCATTCAGTCCTTCAACCTAGCACTATCACTCAACGGCTGATCTAAGGTCTGTCTGGTTACAGTGCCTCCCTGATAAATACGTAGATTTTGACCACAGGAAACATGGCTGGTGTCGTTTAGCACTTTTGTGCAAGGGTGATTATTAGGAGTGTCGAAAATCAAACTTACAAAAACTGGTGAACATAGTGAAAAAAACTGCCAATATTTACAAAGGATATCTACCAGGAAACACAATAATAGCTCCGGACTTTGTCCGGTGTAAACTCCTGGCAGTCCGGATCTCTCGCTCTCTGCCACTGAGAGCAATGAACCCATTTACTAGGCTCCAGGACATACCGTCTTTAATCACCCAGAGTTAGTGCAAGTCAACACATGAATTGGAATATACATCCCACAGTGTCGCTACAATCATATTACAAAATAAACAGAAGTATCTACCTTAAATACTGTACACAAACAACATTTACACATGACTGAAGAAATGGAATATCCGGCTGTATATGGCGGGGAAAGCACCATAAAGCCAACCCAAGTGCATCAGCTCAGTTTAGTCTGAAATGTGGGTCTAACTTTGTGTTTACTTTAAATGAGCTGTGTAAGTATCACATGGTAGTGTGATGACGTATGCAATTCATGTATTTATACGTGTAACCCATAATGAATTATTGTAAATAAACAAGAATGCTTCATCAAGCAATATATTCACATGATCACTCAAATATTACTGAAAAATACATAATATTGTCCAAAAGCTTCAATGGTTCAAATATTTCCATTTAATATCAGAGAATGTATACAGTATACAACCTGAAATTCTTACTCTTCACAGACATCCATGAAAGAGAAAAAACCCAAAGGATAAATGACAGAAACATCAGAACCCCAAAGCACCCCTCTGCCCCATATTTATTTATAAATATTGTTATTGTACCTGCATCAACCACTTCCTTGGGAGTTTTGTTCCATATACTGACTACTACCTTCTGGGTGGAAAAGTTGCCCCACAGATTCCTGTTAAATCTCTCTGCTCTCTGCTTAAAATGTATGCCCTCTCTTTCTCGACTCCGTGGCCCTGGGGAAAGACTCCATGTATTGACCCTGTCCATGTCCCTCATGATCTTAAACGCCTCAGTAAGGTGGACAGCTAAATCAGGCGTTCCTGATCTCTCAACAATACCAGCCTAGCTCCCTCACTCAGACCATGCTCATTCAGTCATTGCAGCATTCCCTCACTGGTGACAGACCAGCTTCGCCGCAGCTGATTCTGAATTGCAAATCTGAAATTTAAAACAAAAAAGAAAAAAAAAATGCTGGAACCACTCAGTAGGTTAGGCAGCATCTGCAGAGAGAGATGTAGAGGTAACATTTTGAGTTGGTGACCTTCCATCTGAGTATTTGCAGCACTTTATGTTTTTATTTCAGGTTTCCAGTGGCTAGAGTTTATTTGCATTTTAGTTCACGTGTCTCTGTCTTTCTCTCTCTCCGTCTTTGTCTCTCTGTGTGTGTCTCTCTCTCTTTCTATCTTCCTCTTTGTCACTCTCTGTCTGTCTCTCACTATTTCTGTCTCTCTCCCTCCACTGTATCTCTCCCTTTATATGTGTGTGTGTGTCTCCCTCTCTCTGTCTCTCTCTGTCTCTCTCTCTGTCTGTCTCTCTGTTTCTCTCTCTCTCCCTCTATCTCTGTCTCTGTCTGTCTGTCTGTCTCTCTCTCAGTCACTGTCTGCCTCTGTCTCTTTCCCACTTCATGTGTGCCTCCCTCCCTCCGTACTCTCCATCAATCCTTGGGGGACTGTAACTAATTTCCAATCTGGCAGCTGAATTCCATCTTGAAAGCTTCAAGCAGCGTGGATATTATTGTTCATGTATCTGAGGCTCCTCTCTATTTTCTTCAAACACCCTGTGGAGTGAAATCTGAGGATTTACTTCAAAACCCAGGAATAATCTTTCTCCCCTTCCACTGGAGCTCCTTGCTTTGATCTATTTTTAGTTTTCCTTTTCTCGCTGACACTTTATCCTACTTTGACAAGACAGAAATGGATAAACGATCCCCATTTTTCACTGGTGCTCTGAAACGCCTTGGGATATTTTTCCGATGTTAAAGTTTCATCTGTGTCTCATATACTCCTGGTCTCTTCTAGCTCTGAGCTTTCTCAGGGAACCTTACAACTTAGTATTTTGGGGCGTTGTACAAAAGGAGATCCGGAGAATATCTGGTTCACATCAGAGCAAAGAGCATAAGACATAGGAGCAGAATTAGGACATTTGGCCCATCAAGTCTTTTCCTCCCTTTCATCATGGCGGATCCATTTTCCCTCTCAACCCATTCTCCCACCTTCTCCTCGTAACTTTTCACACCCTAACCAATCAAGAACCTATTAACCTCCTTATTGTGAGCCCCTTATCTAGGAAAGGATGTGCTGACATTGGAGAGGGTTCAAAGGAGGTTCACAAAAATGATTCATAGATTGAAAGGCTTGTCACATGAGAAGTGTTTGATGGCTCTGGGCCTGTACTCACTGGAATTCAGAAGAATGAGGGGAGATCTCATTGAAACCTATTGAATATTGAAAGGTCTCGAAAGAGTGATGTGAAGAGGATGTTTCCTTTGGTGGGGGAGTTTAGGACCGAAGGCCACAGCCTCAGAATAGAGAGATGGCCATTTAGAACGAAGATGAGGAGGAATTTCTTTAGCCAGAGGATGGTAAATCTGTGGAATTTGTTGCCTCAGGTGACTGGGTAAGCCAGGTCATTGGGAATATTTAAAGTGGAGGTTGATAGATTCTTGATAAGTCAGTGTGTGAAAAATTACAGGGAGAAGACAGGAGATTGGGGTTGGGAGGAAAATGGATCAACCAGGATGAAATGGTGGTGCTGACTCGAAGGGCCAAATGGCCTATTTCAGCCCCTGTATCTTATGGTCTTATTTGTACCATCAGGGAAGGGGACAGGAGATAGCGAGCTTAGTAACATGGGGTCATTATAAGAACATTTCCCTCGATGTCAACAAAACAAAAGAGTTGGTCATTGACTTCAGGGGAGGAGTTGGTTATTATCCTTGCACCTTAGCAAAAGCTTTTCACTGTATCTTGGTACATATGATAAATTTGGTCACCTACTTACAGGAAAGATGTAAATAAGATTGTAAGAGTTCAGAGAAAGTTTACAAGGACGTTGCTGGGACTGGAAGATCTGAGTTATAAGGAACGATTGAATAAGTTTGGACTTAATTCCTTGGAAAGTAGAAGATTGAGGCGAGATTTGGTATTGGTATACCATATTATGAGGGGTATAGATAGCGTAAATGCATGCAGGCTTTTTTCACTGAGGTTGGGTGAGAGGTCATGGGTTAAGGGTGAAAGGTGAGCTGTTTAAGAGGAACATGAGAGGAAACTTCATCACTCAGAGGACGGTGAGAGTGTGAAATCGCTAGCAGTGGATGCGGTTTAGATTTCAATGTTTAAGGGAAGTTTGAATAGGTACATGGATGGCAGAGATATGGAAGGCTGTGATCCGGGTGCAGGTCGATGAGAGTAGGCAGTTTAAATGGATTGGCATGGTCTAGATGGGCTGAAGGGCCTGGTTCTGTGCTGTAATTTTCTGTGACTCTATAATAAACCAATTCCAATACCATACAGGAGCCTGAAGACCCACACTCAACACTAAGGAAACAGCCTCTTCCACTCTGCCACCAGATATCTGAATGGTCCATGAACACTGTCTCACTGAGGCCCTCCTCTGTCAGAATCGACCATGAATGTTGCATCCTAGCTGTCTAGATACACAAGCCAGGGTAGTACGCTATGGAGAGCAAGCTGTTGCCCATGTAGCAAATTCTCCCTCTCTAGTCGTCCAATGAACCCAAATGATCACCAGAGACCGATTCCAGTCAGCATTGAACTCCAGCTCTGGACTCTTTCCTCAGGGTTTACTCCCGAAGCCTTCCCCATGAGTGGCTCTAGCTGCAGGGCAGCGGAGGTTTGAGATCAGACTTCTCCTCCTCCTAGATGAGCTGACAATCACCACCTTCCGAAGCCACAGGCTTTAAGCCACCAGTAACTTGCCTTTGCCCTTCTCCTGTCAGTAGAAACAGTTCCACTGGGCTTAGTAGCTAAGCCACATAAGAAGGCCAGAATTGGACTTGGTTGTCAGAGGGTGTTTGATGCACACACCATTTTGAGTGTTTATTAGGTAGTGGGAGCTTGACCCCCTTAAACCACACCCCTCCCCCACCACCACCCTGGCTATGACAACCTCACTATTCCTTCATTTTTTCATGATTTTATTTTCATAACAAAGTAATTTTATGTTTTACATCATTCTGTTGCTGTAAAACTACAAATTTCATATCATACACACAGAAGGGATTCTACAGATGCTAGAAATCTTGAGCAACACAGACAAAATGCTGGAGGATCTCAGCAGGTCAGGCAGCATCTGTGGATGGGAATGAACAGTCAACATTTCGGGATGAGGCCTTTCATCAGAACTAATTTCATGTCGTATACTTCAGGAATAATAAGCCTGATTCTGGTTCCTAGTTTTGGACGCCACTTACAGGTGCTTGAGCCCCACTGACGGCCACCCTTGTCCCCACAGCTCTGGCCTGCGGGAAGAACAGCCACTACACCGAATGCGCGTCCTCGTGCCCGGCCACCTGCACTGACATCTACGCCAGCTCCACCTGCGAGGAAAAGTACACCTGCGCGGAGGGTTGCGAGTGCAACAAGGGGTTTGTGCTCAGCGGCGACCTCTGTGTCCGGCTGGAGGACTGCGGCTGCCTCGACTACAACGGTGATTACTATCAGGTGAGTTTGCTGCGCTGCAGGCCGTAGGTGGGGCCAGGGAGAACATTTAATCTTCAACCTTGAGATCCCATATCCCACATCACAGTCAGCCAAAGTTCAGATTTGTTTTCATTATCATACATACTCAGGGTACAATGTGTTTGATGCGTCTGGGCCTGTACACCATAAGACCATAAGACATAGAAGCAGAATTGGGCCTTTTGGCCTATCAAGTTTGCTCTGAAATTCCATCATGGCTGATCCATTTCCCTCTCAACTCCATTCTCCTGCTTCTCCCAGTAACCTTTCAGGCCCTGAGTAATCAAGAACATATCAACCTCCGCCAGTGACTTGGCTTCTACAGCCGACTGTGGTGACAAATTCCATAGATTCACCACTCTCTGGCTAAAGAATTTACTCCCCATCTCCATTCTAAATGGACATTCCTCTATTCTGAGGCTGTGCCCTCTGGCCCTAGACTCCCCCACCATAGGAAATATTCTCTCCACATCCACTCTATTGAGGACTTTCAACATTCCATAGGTTTCAATTAGGTCACCCCTCGTTCTTCTGAATTCTAGTGAGTACCGGCCCAGAGCCACAAAAACACTCCTCATATAATAATCCTTTCATTCCCAGAAGATGAAATTCAGAAAGATGGGCGGGGAATCTCATTGAAGATACATTAGCGACAGTTAAGAGATCTTTAGATGGATAAAAGAGGAAATGGAGGGTTATGTGGAAGGGAAGGGTTGGATTGATCCTGGAATGGGTTAAAAGGTTGGCGCAACATTGTGGGCTGAAGGGCCTGCACAGGCTCTTTGACCTATGATGCTGTGCTGACCTTTTAAACCACTCCTACCAGGTACTGAAAGGCCTGGATAGAGTGGACGAGGAGAGAATCTTTCCATCAGTGGAGTTCTCAGCCTCAGAATAACAGTGTGTCCCTTTGGAACGGAGATGAGGATGGATGTCTTCAGCCAGAGCTCGGTGAATCTGCGGAGTTCATTGCCACACTATGTGGTGGAGTCCAAGTCATTTAAGGTAGAGGTTAATAGATTCTTGATTAGTAAGGGGGTTCGGGATTAAGGGGAGAAGGCAGGATAATGGCTTTGGGAAAAAAAAATCAGGCATGATTAAATGGCGGAGCAGACTTGATGGACCAAATGGCCTAATTCTTTTCTTATATTTTTAGTGGTATGGTATTAATGGAGAGCACAGCGTTCACTCTCCTCTCCTATCAAATTCTTTCTTCTTCGGCCCTTTACCTCTTCCACCTATCACCTGCCAGCTTCTTACTCCATTCCCTCTTCCCCCACCCACCCACCTTCCCATTCACCTAGTCTCACCTATCACCTCCCAACTTCTTACTTCATTCCCTCTTCCCTCACCTAGTTTCACCTATCACCTGCCAGCTTGTACTCCTCTCCTGCCTACACCCTCCACCTTCTTACTCTGGCTTCTGCCCCCTTCCTTTCCAATCCTGATGAAGAGTCTCAGCCCGAAACATCAACTGTTTGTTCCCCTCCATAGAGGCTGCCTGACCTGCAGAGTTCCTTCAGCATTTTGTGTGCTGCCCTGGGAGAAAAACTGTGCACATTCACCCTACCTGTGCCTCACATGCTTTTATACATTTCTATAAGACCATCCCTCATTCTCACACAGTCTGACGAATAAAGTTCTATCCTGCTCAAACTCTCTCCATTACACAGTCCCGTGAATCCTGGCAACATCCTCATAAATCTCTCCGCACTCTTTCCAACTTCATCTGAGTATGTAACTTCTGTTGTCATGCCTGTAACATACTGTGCTGTTGCAAACAGTTCATTTTCCTGGGTACCTCAGCCTCTGACAATAAACTTGAACGTGACTTGGCCACAATCAACAGGTCAGGATCCCAGAAATGAAAGGGTTAATAAATGAGGAGCATTTGATGGCTCTGGGCCTGTACTCACTGGAGTTTAGAAGGAAGAGGGGGGATCTCATTGAAACCTATTGAACACTGAAAGGCCTGGGCAGAGTGAACATGGAGAGAATGTTTCCTATGGTGGGAGAGCCTAGGACCAGAGGACATAGCCTCAGAACAGAGGGACGTCCCTTTAGAACAGAGATCAGGGAAAATTTCTTTAGCCAGAGAGTGGTGAATCTGTGGAATTCATTGCCACAGACAGCTGTTTAAAGTGGAGGTTGATAGGTTCTTGATTAGTAAAGGTGCCAAAGGTTTCAGGGAAAAGGTAGGAGAATGGAATTGAGAGGGATAATAAATCTGTCTTGATTGAATGATGGAGCAGACTTGATGGGCCAAATAGCCTAATTCTGCTCCTTTGTCTTATGGTCTTATGGTCAGGTAGTGTCTGTGATGAGAGAAACAAATCAAGGACCTCACATCAGATCCAGAAGAAGTCGAATATAATCGTGTTTACAGAGAAAACAGCAACAGTAGTAGGCCACTCGGCCCCTCAAACCTACCCCACCATCCAATATGCTTGTGGCTGACCTGTCCGGGCCTTTTACGGGGATGTTACCAGGATACGAGGAGCTGAGTTATAGGGAGAGGCTCGGCAGGATAGGATTTATTCATTAGCGTGTCCAAGACTTGGGGAGGGAGGGGCTGACCTTATAGGGGTGTATCAAATCGTGAGGGGCATAGACAGGGTGAATGTGCACTGTCCTGGGCAAACTGAAAACTAGAAAGCATAGTTTATGGTGAAAGGAGAGAGCCTTAATAGGAACTTCTTCACATGGAGAGTGGGTTGTAGATGGAATGAGCTGCCAGAGAAAATGGTTAAAGCAAAGTTCAAAGAAAATTTTATTATTAAAGTACATTCATGTCACCACATACAACCCTGAGATTCATTTTCCTGTGGGCATACTCAGTAAATCTATAGAACAGTAACTGTAAACAGGATCAGTGAAAGATCAACCAGAGTGCAGAAGACAACAAACTGTGTAAATGCAAATATAAATAAATAGCAATAAATAACGAGAACATGAGATAATGAGATAAAGAGTCCTTAAAGTGAAATCATTGGTTGTAGGAACATCTCAATGGTTGGGCAAGTGAGTGTAGTTATCCCCCTTAGTTCAGGAGCCTGATGGTTGAGGGGTAGTAACTGTTATTGAACCTGGTGGTGCAAGTTCTGAGGCTCTTGTACCTTCTACCTGGTGGTAACAGTGAGAAGCGAGCATGGCCAGGGTGGTGAGCATCTCTGATGATGGATGCTGCTTTCCTACGACAGCATTTCATGTATAAGTGCTCGGTGGTTGGGAGGGCTTTACCCGTGATGTACTGGGCCAAATCCACTAGCTTTTGTAGGATTTTCCCTTGGTGTTCCCATACCAGGCTGTGATGCAGCCAGTCAATACACTCTCCACTACACATCTATAGAAGTTTGTCAAAGTTATGGATGTCACGCTGAATTTCTGCAGACTCCTAAGGAAGGAGAGGCTCTGACATGCTTTCTTTGCAATTGCACTTACGTGTTGGGTCCAGGAAAGATTGTCTGAAATAGTAACATGCAGGAATTTAAAGCTGCTAATCCTCTGATCCTCCAATGAGGACTGGCTCAGGGACCTCTGGTTTCCCTCTCCCGAAGTCTACTACATTGCGGGGAGTGTACGTTAATGCACCTGCCGGCACAACAGCAGAATGGCAAGGCAACATTTGTGTGTGAGTGAGTGAGCGTGTCTGAGGAGTTTGTTTCCCGAGTGCGCTCCATCACAACGCCCTTCAGCCCATCTAATAAATGCCGATCTGATCTTCTGCCTAGACCCATCTAGCTGCCCTGGGACCATATCCCTCCTATCCATGTACCTATCCAAACTACTCTTAAATGTTACAACCAAACCCCCATCCACCGCTTTCACTGGCAGCTCGTTCCACACACTCACCACCCTCTGCGTGAAGACGCCATGGAGAGACAAAGAGAAGACGATAGGGTGGAGACCATAAGTGTAAAAGATAGAGATGGGGTGTCCATGTACATCGAACTAATCTGTCTGTAGGAGGTGTAACCAGAAAAAGAGCATCATAACCTAATTACTGACTCACTTTGCAGGGCAAGGGGGAGTGGGGGATGGTATAGGGTGTTAATGTATCTCTGCCAGGCAGAAGCTATGCACTAAACCTCAATATTACATGTCAGCTTCACACAATTGAAAAAACTTGGGCAGGCTGCACCCAGATAGTGCAAACATTTCTGTAACAGGAAGGATTGTGGAGGTCTTGGAGAGAGAGGGCGGATAAAGGCTCACCAGGATGCTACCTGGATTAGAGAAAATGAGATGCAGGCAGAGGTTTGACAATTTAGCATCATTTTCTCTGGCGTGTTGAAGGATGAGGGTGAAACTCAACAGAGGTTTATAACATTATAAGATGCAGATCAGACAGCGAATCAGAGTCTTTACCCCTGTGTAGGAATATAGACAGGCAGAATCTTTACCCCAGTGTAAGAAAATAGACAGTCAGAATCTTTAATCTCACAGTAGGAATATAGACAGTCAGAATCTTTATTCTCAGAGTAGAAATATAGACAGTCAGAATCTTTATACTCAGAGTAGGAATATAGACAGTCAGAATCTTTACCCCAGTGTAAGAATATAGACAGTCAGAATCTTTATTCCCAGGGTAGGAATATTGACAGTCAGAATCTTTATTCCCAGGGTAGGAAAATAGACAGTCAGAATCTTTATTCCTAGGGTAGGAATATAGACAGGCAGAATCTTTATTCCCAGGGTAGGAATATCAACAGTCAGAATCTTTATTCCCAGGGTAGGAATACAAACAGTCAGAATCTTTACCCCAGTGTAAGAAAATAGACAGTCAGAATTATTATTCCCAGGGTAGGAATATCAACAGTCAGAATTTTATTCCCAGTTTAGGAATATAGACAATCAGAATCTTTATTCCCAGTGCAGGAAAATAGACAGTCAGAATCTTTATTCCTAGGGTAGGAATATAGACAGGCAGAATCTTTATTCCCAGGGTAGGAACATAGACAGTCAGAATCTTTACCCCGGTGTAGGAATATAGACAGTCAGAATCCTTATTCCTAGAGTAGGAATATAGACAGTCAGAATCTTTACCCCAGTGTAGCAATATAGACAGTCAGAATCTTTACCCCAGTGTAAGAATATAGACAGTCAGAATCTTTATTCCCAGGGTAGAAATATCGACAGTCAGAATCTTTATTCCCAGTGTAGGAAAATAGACATTCAGAATCTTTATTCTCAGAGTAGGAATACAGACAGTCAGAATCTTTACCCCAGTGTAAGAAAATAGACAGTCAGAATTATTATTCCCAGGGTAGGAATATCAACAGTCAGAATTATATTCCCAGTTTAGGAATATAGACAATCAGAATCTTTATTCCCAGTGCAGGAAAATAAACAGTCAGAATCTTTATTCCTAGGGTAGGAATATAGACAGGCAGAATCTTTATTCCCAGGGTAGGAACATAGACAGTCAGAATCTTTACCCCGGTGTAGGAATATAGACAGTCAGAATCTTTACCCCGGTGTAGGAATATAGACAGTCAGAATCTTTATTCCCAGGGTAGAAATATCAACAGTCAGAATCTTTACCCCAGTGTAAGAATATAGACAGTCAGAATCTTTATTCCCAGGGTAGAAATATCGACAGTCAGAATCTTTATTCCCAGGGTAGGAATACAGACAGTCAGAATCTTTACCCCAGTGTAAGAAAATAGACAGTCAGAATCTTTATTCCCAGGGTAGGAATATCAACAGTCAGAATTTTTATTCCCAGTTTAGGAATATAGACAGTCAGAATCTTTATTCCCAGTGTAGGAAAATAGACAGTCAGAATCTTTATTCCCAGGGTAGGAATATAGACAGTCAGAATCTTTATTCCCAGGGTAGGAATATCGACAGTCAGAATCTTTATTCCTAGGGTAGGAATATAGACAGGCAGAATCTTTATTCCCAGAGTAGGAATATCGACAGTCAGAACCTTTATTCCCAGTTTAGGAAAATAGACAGTCAGAATCTTTATTCCTAGGGTAGGAATATAGACAGGCAGAATCTTTATTCCCAGGGTAGGAATATAGACAGTCAGTAGCTTTATTCCCAGTGTAAGAATATAGACAGTCAGAATCTTTATTCCCAGGGTGGGAATATAGACAGTCAGAATCTTTATTCCCAGAGTAGGAAAATAGACAGTCAGAATCTTTACCCCAGTGTAAGAATATAGACAGTCAGAATCTTTATTCCCAGGGTAGGAATATCGACAGTCAGAATCTTTATCCCCAGGGTAGGAATACAAACAGTCAGAATCTTTACCCCAGTGCAAGAAAATAGACAGTCAGAATTATTATTCCCAGGGTAGCATTATCAACAGTCAGAATCTTTATTCCCAGTTTAGGAATATAGACAGTCAGAATCTTTTTTCCCAGTGTAGGAAAATAGACAGTCAGAATCTTTATTCCTAGGGTAGGAATATAGACAGTCAGAATCTTTATTCCCAGATAAGGAATATAGACAGTCAGAATCTTTATTCCCAGAGTGGGAAAATAGACAGTCAGAATCTTTACCCCTGTGTAAGAATATAGACAGTCAGAATCTTTATTCTCAGGGTAGGAATATCGACAGTCAGAATCTTTATTCCCAGGGTAGGAATATCGACAGTCAGAATCTTTATTCCTAGGGTAGGAATATAGACAGGCAGAATCTTTATTCCCAGAGTAGGAATATAGACAGTCAGAATCTTTATTCCC
Organism: Mobula hypostoma; assembly: GCF_963921235.1. Lineage (NCBI taxonomy): Eukaryota > Metazoa > Chordata > Chondrichthyes > Myliobatiformes > Myliobatidae > Mobula > Mobula hypostoma. The sequence goes on from NC_086101.1 coordinate 114,001,076, forward strand.
AGTTTAGGAATATAGACAGTCAGAATCTGTATTCCCAGGGTAGGAATAAAGACAGTCAGAATCTTTACCCCAGTGTAAGAAAATAGACAGTCAGAATCTTTATTCCCAGGGTAGGAATGTCAACAGTCAGAATCTTTATTCCCAGTTTAGGAATATAGACAGTCAGAATCTTTTTTCCCAGTGTAGGAAAATAGACAGTCAGAATCTTTTTTCCCAGTGTAGGAATATCAACAGTCAGAATCTTTATTCCCAGGGTAGGAACATAGACAGTCAGAATCTTTACCCCGGTGTAGGAACATAGACAGTCAGAATCTTTATACCCAGGGTAGGAATATAGACAGTCAGAATCTTTATTCCTAGAGTAGGAATATAGACAGTCAGAATCCTTACCCCAGTGTAGGAATATAGACAGTCAGAATCTTTATTCCCAGAGTGGGAAAATAGACAGTCAGAATCTTTACCCCTGTGTAAGAATATAGACAGTCAGAATCTTTATTCTCAGGGTAGGAATATCGACAGTCAGAATCTTTATTCCTGGGGTAGGAATATAGACAGTCAGAATCTTTATTCCCAGGGTAGGAACATAGACAGTCAGAATCTTTACCCCGGTGTAGGAATATAGACAGTCAGAATCTTTATACCCAGGGTAGGAATATAGACAGTCAGAATCTTTATTCCTAGAGTAGGAATATAGACAGTCAGAATCCTTACCCCAGTGTAGGAATATAGACAGTCAGAATCTTTATTCCCAGAGTGGGAAAATAGACAGTCAGAATCTTTACCCCTGTGTAAGAATATAGACAGTCAGAATCTTTATTCTCAGGGTAAGAATATCGACAGTCAGAATCTTTATTCCCAGGGTAGGAATATCGACAGTCAGAATCTTTATTCCTAGGGTAGGAATATAGACAGGCAGAATCTTTATTCCCAGAGTAGGAATATAGACAGTCAGAATCTTTATTCCCAAGGTAGGAATATCGACAGTCAGAATCTTTATTCCCAGTTTAGGAATATAAACAGTCAGAATCTGTATTCCCAGGGTGGGAATAAAGACAGTCAGAATCTTTACCCCAGTGTAAGAAAATAGACAGTCAGAATCTCTATTCCCAGTTTAGGAATATAGACAGTCAGAATCTTTTTTCCCAGTGTAGGAAAATAGACAGTCAGAATCTTTTTTCCCAGTGTAGGAATATAGACAGTCAGAATCTTTATTCCCAGGGTAGGAACATAGACAGTCAGAATCTTTACCCCGGTGTAAGAATATAGACAGTCCGAATCTTTATTCTCAGGGTAGGAATATCGACAGTCAGAATCTTTATTCCCAGTGTAGAAATATCGACAGTTTAGAATCTTTATTCCCAGGGTAGGAATATAGACAGTCAGAATCTTTATTCCTAGAGTAGGAATATAGACAGTCAGAATCTTTATTCCTAGGGTAGGAATATAGACAGGCAGAATCTTTATTCCCAGTCTAGGAATATAGACAGTCAGAATCTTTATTCCCAGGGTAGGAATACAGACAGTCAGAATCTTTATTCCCAGGGTAGGAATATCAACAGTCAGAATCTTTATTCCCAGTCTAGGAATATAGACAGTCAGAATCTTCATTCCCAGGGTAGGAATACAGACAGTCAGAATCTTTATTCCCAGGGTAGGAATATCAACAGTCAGAATCTTTATTCCCAGTTTAGGAATATAGACAGTCAGAATCTTTTTTCCCATTGTAGGAAAATAGACAGTCAGAAACTTTATTCCTAGGGTAGGAATATAGACAGTCAGAATCTTTATTCCCAGGATAAGAACATAGACAGTCAGAATCTTTACCCCAGTGTAAGAACATAGACAGTCAGAATCTTTATTCCCAGGGTGGGAATATAGACAGTCAGAATCTTTATTCCCAGAGTAGGAAAATATACAGTCAGAATCTTTACCCCAGTGTAAGAATATAGACAGTCAGAATCTTTATTCCCAGGGTAGGAATATCGACAGTCAGAATCTTTATCCCCAGGGTAGGAATACAAACAGTCAGAATCTTTACCCCAGTGCAAGAAAATAGACAGTCAGAATTATTATTCCCAGGGTAGCATTATCAACAGTCAGAATCTTTATTCCCAGTTTAGGAATATAGACAGTCAGAATCTTTTTTCCCAGTGTAGGAAAATAGACAGTCAGAATCTTTATTCCTGGGGTAGGAATATAGACAGTCAGAATCTTTATTCCCAGGGTAGGAATATAGACAGTCAGAATCTTTATTCCCAGAGTGGGAAAATAGACAGTCAGAATCTTTACCCCTGTGTAAGAATATAGACAGTCAGAATCTTTATTCTCAGGGTAGGAATATCGACAGTCAGAATCTTTATTCCCAGGGTAGGAATATCAACAGTCAGAATCTTTATTCCTAGGGTAGGAATATAGACAGTCAGAATCTTTATTCCCAGAGTAGGAATATAGACAGTCAGAATCTTTATTCCCAGTTTAGGAATATAGACAGTCAGAATCTGTATTCCCAGGGTAGGAATAAAGACAGTCAGAATCTTTACCCCAGTGTAAGAAAATAGACAGTCAGAATCTTTATTCCCAGGGTAGGAATGTCAACAGTCAGAATCTTTATTCCCAGTTTAGGAATATAGACAGTCAGAATCTTTTTTCCCAGTGTAGGAAAATAGACAGTCAGAATCTTTTTTCCCAGTGTAGGAATATAGACAGTCAGAAACTTTATTCCCAGGGTAGGAACATAGACAGTCAGAATCTTTACCCCGGTGTAAGAATATAGACAGTCAGAATCTTTATTCCCAGGGTAGGAATATCAACAGTCAGAATCTTTATTCCCAGTCTAGGAATATAGACAGTCAGAATCTTCATTCCCAGGGTAGGAATACAGACAGTCAGAATCTTTATTCCCAGGGTAGGAATATCAACAGTCAGAATCTTTATTCCCAGTTTAGGAATATAGACAGTCAGAATCTTTTTTCCCATTGTAGGAAAATAGACAGTCAGAAACTTTATTCCTAGGGTAGGAATATAGACAGTCAGAATCTTTATTCCCAGGATAAGAACATAGACAGTCAGAATCTTTACCCCAGTGTAAGAACATAGACAGTCAGAATCTTTATTCCCAGGGTGGGAATATAGACAGTCAGAATCTTTATTCCCAGAGTAGGAAAATATACAGTCAGAATCTTTACCCCAGTGTAAGAATATAGACAGTCAGAATCTTTATTCCCAGGGTAGGAATATCGACAGTCAGAATCTTTATCCCCAGGGTAGGAATACAAACAGTCAGAATCTTTACCCCAGTGCAAGAAAATAGACAGTCAGAATTATTATTCCCAGGGTAGCATTATCAACAGTCAGAATCTTTATTCCCAGTTTAGGAATATAGACAGTCAGAATCTTTTTTCCCAGTGTAGGAAAATAGACAGTCAGAATCTTTATTCCTGGGGTAGGAATATAGACAGTCAGAATCTTTATTCCCAGGGTAGGAATATAGACAGTCAGAATCTTTATTCCCAGAGTGGGAAAATAGACAGTCAGAATCTTTACCCCTGTGTAAGAATATAGACAGTCAGAATCTTTATTCTCAGGGTAGGAATATCGACAGTCAGAATCTTTATTCCCAGGGTAGGAATATCAACAGTCAGAATCTTTATTCCTAGGGTAGGAATATAGACAGTCAGAATCTTTATTCCCAGAGTAGGAATATAGACAGTCAGAATCTTTATTCCCAGTTTAGGAATATAGACAGTCAGAATCTGTATTCCCAGGGTAGGAATAAAGACAGTCAGAATCTTTACCCCAGTGTAAGAAAATAGACAGTCAGAATCTTTATTCCCAGGGTAGGAATGTCAACAGTCAGAATCTTTATTCCCAGTTTAGGAATATAGACAGTCAGAATCTTTTTTCCCAGTGTAGGAAAATAGACAGTCAGAATCTTTTTTCCCAGTGTAGGAATATAGACAGTCAGAAACTTTATTCCCAGGGTAGGAACATAGACAGTCAGAATCTTTACCCCGGTGTAAGAATATAGACAGTCAGAATCTTTATTCTCAGGGTAGGAATATCGAAAGTCAGAATCTTTATTCCCACAGTAGGAATACAGACAGTCAGAATCTTTACCCCAGTGTAAGGAAATAGACAGTCAGAATCTTTATTCCCAGTGTAGGAATATCAACAGTCAGAATCTTTATTCCCAGGGTAGGAACATAGACAGTCAGAATCTTTACCCCGGTGTAGGAACATAGACAGTCAGAATCTTTATACCCAGGGTAGGAATATAGACAGTCAGAATCTTTATTCCTAGAGTAGGAATATAGACAGTCAGAATCCTTACCCCAGTGTAGGAATATAGACAGTCAGAATCTTTATTCCCAGAGTGGGAAAATAGACAGTCAGAATCTTTACCCCTGTGTAAGAATATAGAGAGTCAGAATCTTTATTCTCAGGGTAGGAATATCGACAGTCAGAATCTTTATTCCTGGGGTAGGAATATAGACAGTCAGAATCTTTATTCCTAGGGTAGGAATATAGACAGGCAGAATCTTTATTCCCAGAGTAGGAATATAGACAGTCAGAATCTTTATTCCCAAGGTAGGAATATCGACAGTCAGAATCTTTATTCCCAGAGTAGGAATATAGACAGTCAGAATCTTTATTCCCAGTTTAGGAATATAGACAGTCAGAATCTGTATTCCCAGGGTAGGAATAAAGACAGTCAGAATCTTTACCCCAGTGTAAGAAAATAGACAGTCAGAATCTTTATTCCCAGGGTAGGAATGTCAACAGTCAGAATCTTTATTCCCAGTTTAGGAATATAGACAGTCAGAATCTTTTTTCCCAGTGTAGGAAAATAGACAGTCAGAATCTTTTTTCCCAGTGTAGGAATATAGACAGTCAGAAACTTTATTCCCAGGGTAGGAACATAGACAGTCAGAATCTTTACCCCGGTGTAAGAATATAGACAGTCAGAATCTTTATTCTCAGGGTAGGAATATCGAAAGTCAGAATCTTTATTCCCACAGTAGGAATACAGACAGTCAGAATCTTTACCCCAGTGTAAGGAAATAGACAGTCAGAATCTTTATTCCCAGTGTAGGAATATCAACAGTCAGAATCTTTATTCCCAGGGTAGGAACATAGACAGTCAGAATCTTTACCCCGGTGTAGGAACATAGACAGTCAGAATCTTTATACCCAGGGTAGGAATATAGACAGTCAGAATCTTTATTCCTAGAGTAGGAATATAGACAGTCAGAATCCTTACCCCAGTGTAGGAATATAGACAGTCAGAATCTTTATTCCCAGAGTGGGAAAATAGACAGTCAGAATCTTTACCCCTGTGTAAGAATATAGAGAGTCAGAATCTTTATTCTCAGGGTAGGAATATCGACAGTCAGAATCTTTATTCCTGGGGTAGGAATATAGACAGTCAGAATCTTTATTCCTAGGGTAGGAATATAGACAGGCAGAATCTTTATTCCCAGAGTAGTAATATAGACAGTCAGAATCTTTATTCCCAAGGTAGGAATATCGACAGTCAGAATCTTTATTCCCAGTTTAGGAATATAAACAGTCAGAATCTGTATTCCCAGGGTGGGAATAAAGACAGTCAGAATCTTTACCCCAGTGTAAGAAAATGGACAGTCAGAATATCTATTCCCAGGGTAGGAATGTCAACAGTCAGAATCTTTATTCCCAGTTTAGGAATATAGACAGTCAGAATCTTTTTTCCCAGTGTAGGAAAATAGACAGTCAGAATCTTTTTTCCCAGTGTAGGAATATAGACAGTCAGAATCTTTATTCCCAGGGTAGGAACATAGACAGTCAGAATCTTTACCCCAGTGTAAGAATATAGACAGTCCGAATCTTTATTCTCAGGGTAGGAATATCGACAGTCAGAATCTTTATTCCCAGTGTAGGAATATCGACAGTTTAGAATCTTTATTCCCAGGGTAGGAATATAGACAGTCAGAATCTTTATTCCTAGAGTAGGAATATAGACAGTCAGAATCTTTATTCCTAGGGTAGGAATATAGACAGGCAGAATCTTTATTCCCAGTCTAGGAATATAGACAGTCAGAATCTTTATTCCCAGGGTAGGAATACAGACAGTCCGAATCTTTATTCCCAGGGTAGGAATATAGACAGCCAGAATATTTATCCCCAGGGTAGGTTTATAGACAGTCAGAATCTTTATTCCCGGGGCGGGAATAAAGACAGTCAGAATCTTTATTCCCAGAGTAGGAACATAGACAGTCAGAATCTTTATTTCCAGTGTAAGAAAATAGACAGTCAGAATCTTTATTCCAAGGATAGGAATATAGACAGTCAGAATCTTTATTCTCAGGGTAGGAATATAGACAGGCAGAATCTTTATTCCCAGTGTAGGAATATAGACAGTCAGAATCTTTATTTCCAGTGTAGGAAAATAGACAGTCAGAATCTTTATTCTTAGGGTAGGAATATAGACAGGCAGAATCTTTATTCCCAAGGTAGGAATATAGACAGTCAGAATCTTTACTCGCAGTGTAGGAATATAGACAGTCAGGATATTTATTCCCAGGGTAGGAATATAGACAGTCAGAATCTTTATTCCCAGGGTGGGAAAATAGACAGTCAGAATCTTTATTCCCAGTGTAAGAATATAGACAGTCAGAATCTTTATTCCCAGTGTAGAAAAATAGACAGTCAGAATCTTTACTCCCAGGGTGGGAATATCAACAGTCGGAATCTTTATTCCCAGGTAGAAATGTAGACAGGTAGACAGGGAAGATCTTTATTCTTGCTGAAAATGTCAAGGATAGACAACATGGATTTAAGGTGAGAGGGGCAAGTCGACAGGAGGCACGTGGGATGAGTTTTTTTACACACAGAGTGGTTGGAGCCTGCAAGGGGATGCCGATATGCTGGTGGAGAAGGTAGATAAAATCGTGGCATTTAAGAGGCAGTTGAATATGCAGGGAATGCAGTAATGTAGATCGTGCACCAGGAGAAGAGAGTTGTTTTAGTTTGACATTGTGGTCGGCACAGATAAGGTGGGCCAAATAGCCAACGTGCTGTGTGTTTACTCTGCTGCTCTCTTGCAGTCCGGAGACAAATGGCTGAACAGGCGTTGTGACACAAAATGCACCTGCAATAAAGGACACCTGAGCTGCAAGGCCCACAAGTGCAATGACAACTCGGTGTGCGCCCTGAAGAAGGATGGACGATACGGCTGCAGGCCTGTCTGTGAGTAATGCACTCTGTCTCTTCCCCACCCCCTGAGCACTGACCACCCTCCCCCATTCAGCTTCCCGCTAGCCTGGCCCCAGTGAAGAGACTGCACTGCACGCCCCTTCGTTGTTTGTCGAGGGGAGTGATGCTCCTCTCCAGAGAACAGACACACCACGAGGAGCATCTAATGGTTGTGGGTGTGTTAATGTGTTATGCTGGTTGGGAGGCTTGCCATTTAGGGAGGAAGAATGGCTTTTATATTGGATTGGTATTAGGGTTTCACTTGATACTGGTATTGGAATTTCAGTAGGTGTGAGAATTAGAATCTGAATTTCAATTGGTACCGGAATTGAAATCTGAAATTAAATTAGTTTTGGAATTTGAATTGGTGTTGGAATTGGAATCGGAATTTCAATTGGAATTGCATTGATAGTGGAAATGCAATAAGTATTGGAATTGGTATCAGAACCAAAATCTTAACTTTAATCGGTATTGGAATCGACATTAGAAGTGCAGTTGCAGTTGGTATTGGAATGGGAATTTCAATTGGAATTGGAAGTTCAATTGCTATTGGAATTGGAACTGGAATTGCCCTTGGTCTTGGAATTACGGTTGGTTTTGGCATTGGTTTAAAATTGTCACCTGTATTGAGGTACAGTGAAATTGTTTCATTTTGTGTGGCATGCAGACAAAACATCCCAGTGTAAATATACTGAGCTGGTGGAAAGGGGAAACAGAATGCAGAACTTTGTAACAGATTCAGAGTATTTTTCCATCAGGCAGAAGATAAAAGAGCCTGAAAGGAGACCCCGACCAGGCTCGAGGGCAGCTTCCGCCCCACTGTCCCTAGAATCATGAGCATACCTCCTGTATGATGGAAATGAACTCGTGATTTCCCCACTGTTCCTAGAATCGTGAGCATACCTCCTGTATGATGGAAATGAACTCGTGATTTCCCCACTGTCCCTAGAATCGTGAGCATACCTCCTGTATGATGGAAATGAACTCGTGATTGCTCAGTCCACCTCTACATGGCATTGGGAGCATTTAATCGGTATGTCCCCAGGCTATGATATTCTGAAGGAACAATTGAACATGGAACATAGAATGGTACAGCACAGGAGAAGGCATTGTCTGTGCTGAATACAATGTCAAATTAAACTAAATTTCTTCTGCCTGCATAAGATCCATAACCCTGTAATCCCTGCACATTCAGGTAGTCTCGTAAACCCCAGAATCATTCCTGCTTCCCCCCACCACCCTGGCAGCCCGTTTCAGACACCCACCACTCACTAAGAAAAAACTTGCCCCATATACCTCCCCCAAGCTTCCCCCCTCCCCTTCTAGTGCATGACATTTCTGCCTTGTAAATAGATTCTATTTACCCTACCAATGCTGCCATAAGCTCATACTTCTATTAGGTCTCCCCTCAGCGTCCGATGCTCCAGAGAAAACAACCCAAGTTTAATCAGCCTCTGCTTACAGCATGTACCCTCTAATCCAGACAGCATCCTGGTTACAGTAGGTACCCTCAAATCCTGATAGCATCCTGGTGAGCACAACAAGGACACAAGAAACTGTAAACGCTGAAACCGTCTGCTCCAACATCCTGGTAACCCTCTGCTGCTCCCTCTCCAAAGCTTCCACATCCTTCTTGTAATGGGATGACCAGACTACACACAAGACTCCAAACGCAGACTGACCAAAGATTTATACAACTGGTACATGGCTTTCTGAGTCTTAAACTCAATGCTCCGACCAATGTACATGAGCGTGTCATACACCCTCTCTTCTGATATATCTACTTTCAGTGACTAATGGACTTGGGCCCCAAGATCCCTGTCTGTATCTAAACATCAATTTTCTACTGTGCTTCCACTATGGGGAGAAGCTCCTCACAGTCCACAGTACACCTGCCTCTCATAGTCCATAACCTATTCTCAATATTGGGTGGCGGGGTGGAGATGTGTCTCTACCAAAGGAGGTGTAAGGCGTTCTTTCCCTCTGCTAGCCTGCAGGTCACCCTTGGGCAAGGTGTAGCACCTGCTTAGCCCCCACACATCCCAATCAGGGCCACATGAAGCCCTGGGAGCAGGTGGTGGATGGTCACAAGTCCTAGTTTTGCGACCACTGACGCCAGGTAGACAATAGCTGGGGTCACCCGTCTTGAAAAGACCCTGCCCAGAAGAAGACAATGGCAAACCACTTTTGTAGAAAAATTTCCCAAGAACAACCATGGTCATGGAAAGACGCTGATCGCCCACATCATACAACACAGCACATAATGAACAAACATTCTGAGCAAGGATGTGCTGGGATTAGAAAGATAACAATAATGATGATAATTGTACACATCTCAAAGGATCTATCCTGGGTGCCCCATCCCTCGTCCACCAACAGCAGAAGTATATGCTTTACCTCAGCATTTGTCCTTGGAGATGGCCTGAAGCAGGTCTTTATCGCTTAATCTTGAGGTTCGCTTCCTAAATCTCCTTTGAAAGTGGCTACATAGGTTGATAGGGTGGTCAAGAAGGTTTATGAAATGCTGGCTTTTATTAGTCGAGGCCAAGTGTGTGAGCACGTGGCCAAATGGTGAAGGCATTGGACTAGCTACCTGAAGGTCATGAGTTCGAGCCCCAGCCGAGGGAACGTGTTGTGTCCTTGAGCAAGGCACTTAATCACACATTGCTCTGCGACGACACTGGTGCCAAGCTGTATGGGTCCTAATGCCCTTCCCTTGGACAACATTGGTGTCGTGGAGAGGGGAGACTTGCAGCATGGGCAACTGCTGGTCTTCCATACAACCTTGCCCAGGCCTGTGCCCTGAGAGTGAAGACTTTCCAGGCGCAGATCCATGGTCTTGCAAGACTAACGGATGCCCGTGTTAATTAGTTGAGGCATTGAGTTCAAAAGTCAGGAAGTTATGTTGCAACTTTATGGTGTTAGGCCACATCTGGATTATTTCATACATTTCTGGCTTTGGAGAGGGTGCAGAAGAGGTTCATCAGGATGCTGCCTGGTTTAGAGGACATGTGCTATCATGAGAGGCTGGATAAACTTGGGTTGTCTTCTCTGGAGCACCAGAGGCTGAGGGGAGATCTGATAAAGGTTTATAAGATTATGAGAGGCATAGACAAAGTAGACAAAGTATCTGTTTCCCAGGGTAGGAATATCTAATTCCAGAGGACATGCATTGAAGGTGAGAGGGGGTCGGTTCAAGGGGGATGTGAGGGGTAAGTTTATTACTCAGAGAGTGGTGGATACCTGGAATGCGCTGCCTGGTATGGTGGTAAAGGCAATTCCATTAAAGGTTTTTAAGAGACGTTTAGACAGGCACATGGATGTGAGGAAGATGGAGAGATATGGACAGGAGTAGTGTTTGGGTGCTTTTGAGTTGCATTTTTAGCTGGTTCAGCACAACATTGTGGGCCAAATGGCCTGCTCTATGCTCCATGAACACCACCTCGTTAATCCTTTATTACACAATTCTTTTTCTAACCTACAATAAGTTTTATGTCTTGCGCTGTGCTGTTGCCACAAAACAGCAAATATCACACATACATAAGTGATGACAAACTTGATTCTGAATGCTGTTTGTTTCTCCCCACCAGCATTCGAAACTTGCCTCATCTCGGGCGATCCTCACTACCTGACCTTCGACGGACTGGTCCACCACTTCCAAGGGAAACACACCTACGTTCTAGTCACCACCTACATCGACTCCGAGGCTCTGCAGCCATTCACCATCACGGGCAGAAATAGGGTGCAGCGTGGTAACAACAGGGTGTCCTTCCTGTCTGAGGTCCACATCAAGGTCTACGGCCACCTGATAGAATTCCACAGGAAGAAACGGCTGCTGGTGGGTGCTACAATGTAGGAGGAGGCCACCCAGCCCATCAAATCTATGCCCGCATCCCTCATCAGTGCTATATTTCCATGTAACCTATTCACGTTCACATCAGATAAAGAGTCTCGACCCACTATGTTGACTGAACATTCGCCACCCCCCTCGCATGCTGCTTGAACCCACCGAGTTTTGTGTGTTTCTGCATCTGTGGTCTCCTGTTTTGCTGTTCTCTCTCATGTGTCCATCGGCTCTCTCCGGACTTTCCCACCGCCTATCTGCACTAAGGAGAATTTACAAGGGTCATTTACCCTTTAGGAGGTGGACCAAGCCAGAATCAATCAAAATGAAGTTTATTATCACTGACGTATGGCATGAAGTCTGTGGTTTTGTGGCAGCAGTACAGTGTAAAATATGTTGTTTAAAAATCTGCCATACAGTAAGAAATATATATCAAAAAGTAGTGCAAAAAGAGCGAAAACAGAGAGGTAATGTTCATGGGTTCAACATCCATTCAGAAATTGGATGGTAGAGGGGAAGAAGCTGTTCCTGAATCATTCAGTGTGTGACTTCAGGCTCCTGTACCTCCTCTCTGATGGTAATGTTACCAGAATCCCCCTTGTAATAATAATCAGAGAGATTTGTAATTACTGACAAGTACCTTTACTGTCTCAATGGAAGAGCATTTGAACTTACACAATCAATACCTGTGTGTACAACAACTAAGTTTTCCTGACCTTCCATGAAAAGTCAAAGAACAGAAAAGATATTAGCAGTTAAAAAGGAGTGTCTGCTCCTGGCCACAAGTTCCTCGTGGTCCCATTTCAAACCTCCACGTGTCTGTAGGGCACCTCACATCCGCAATAGTTGTTCTCCTATAGAGTTACCACCACTTGAAGCGTCTGCTTTTATATCCATTTCTTACGAATTCAATTATCGCATTCCAGTGGCATTGGCTGTTGGTCATGTGTCTGACCTTTAACACCTTGCTTTTGGCTCTGCTCCAGGCCAGCATCCATTTATTGCCATCTTCCCAGCTAGTGACAATGGGTCATTTACGGCTCTTTGTTCTCAATCACCCTGAACCACGCGAACCAGACATACACCAACATTCACAAACCTGCATGATATATTCAACCAAAGAACACTTCACAAGTAACTTCTTAGCTGGAAATGATCCCGAGTTCAGCAAATTACTTGAAGCATCACTTTTAAACACTGATTAAGTCACCTCGCAAAATGGAGAACCCAGTTTTCTTCATAAAATGGCAGCTTCCATCTCCTCCCTCATGGCAAGAACAAAGGCAATTGGTCCGTCTGCTTCCACTGTCCTTGACTCTTTCGAATTCACTGATTTGCAGATGGTAGTTCCTTCTAGCCAACAGTAGCAATGAGAAGAGGGCATGTCCTGGGTGCTGGGGTCCTCAATGATGGATGCCACCTTCCTGAGGCATCAGCTTTTGAAGATGTCCTCGATGCTGGAGAAGCTGGTACCATGATGCCTGTGTTTGCAACTTACTGCAGCTTTTCCCAATCCTGCGCATTGACACCACCTTTCCAGGCAGTGAGGCAACCAGTTAGAATGCTCTCCGTGGTACATCTGTCAAAATTTCCTTGAGTCCTAATGAAACCAGAATCTGGGTGAAACCCACAGGAAAGATGTAAATAAGGTTGAAAGAGTACAGAGAAAATTTACAAGGGTGTTGATGGGGTCTGGAGGAGCTGAGGTATATGGAAAGATTGAATAGGTTAGGATTTCAGAAGACTGAGGGGAGATTTGACAGAGGTATACAAAATTATGAGGGGTATAAATAGGGTAAATGCAAGCAGGCTTTTTCCACTGAGGTTGGGTGGGACTAAAACCAGAGGTCATGGGTTAAGGGTAAAAGATGAAAAGTTTAAGGGGAACATGAGGGGAAAATATTTTACTCAGAGGGTGGTGAGAGTGCAGAACGAACTGCCAGCTCATGTGGTGCATGCGAGCTCAATTTCAATGTTTAAGAGAAGTTTGGATAGGTACGTGGATGGTAGGGGTGTGGAGGACTGTGGTCCCGGTGCAGGTCCATGGGAGTTCAAATGGCTCAGCATGGAATGAGATGGGCTGAAGGGCCTGTTTCTGTGCTGTACTTTTCTGTGACTCTATTGGAAGCAAGTGTGTGCATGAGGACCGTGGGTTAATTGGGTTTGAGAGTAATAATTCACTTTGTGGGTATTCCTGGGCATTAATGGTTACAGGGAGAAGGCTGGAGAATGGAGTTGAGAGGGAATATAAATCAGCCATGATCAAATAGCAGAGCAGACTCAATGGAGAAAATGGCATAACCCTGTTCCAATGTTTTATGGTAACCTAACTGTCTTTACCATGAGGCTCAGGGCATATTCTATCCACCTTATCAATCTCTTGTATGATAAGATGGACTCTTGACCTCACAATCTACAGTACTGTCCAAAAGTCTTAGGCACATATCTATAACTAGGGATGCCTAATACTTTTGCATAGCACTGTATTAATTTTACATATTGCACTGTCCCGCTGCCACAAGGAAAAACAAATTTCATGACATATGTGAGTGATGATAAACCTGATTCTGATATGGGTCTCTACTGTGGACTGAGAGTGGGAAAGGGGACAGGGACAGGGGAACCATGGTTGGGAAAAGGGGAAGGGAGGGGGAGGGAGCAGCAAGCACCAGAGAGACATTCTGTAATGATCAATAAACCAATCGTTTGGAGTCAAATGACCTTGCCTGGTGCCTCAGGACTGGGTGTGCCTGCACCCGCAGCACCCGCCCCCACCCCCTGACCTTGGCATTCCTTTTCGACTATCTGCCCACAACAGAACCCTTCCCCCCCACAACCCGGTGCTCTACCCTCGCCGTTCTCAACATTCCCAACATTCTTTGCTCCTGCCAAATTTACAAACTTGCTCTCTGCTCCACAGTGACAAATACAGTACTCGTGCAAAAGTCTTAGGCACCCCAAGACTTTTGTGCAGTATTGTTCCTTGTTATGATCTGGCACTTTAATGTTTATCTGCTCTACACTCTCTCTGTAGCTGTTACACTTCATTCTGCATTGCTTTTGTTTTACCTTGTCCCACCTCAGTGCACTGTGTAACAATCTGGTCTGTATGAACCTCAGTGCACTGCATAGCGATCTGGTCTGTATGAACGGTGGTCAGGACAAGCTTTTCACTCTATCCCGGTACATGCCAATACATTGCTTGTTCATTTGGCCTGCTATCTTAGACTGAGTTACATCCCTGTCTCAAAAGCTGTCCTTCCCTTGACACAGCTGGACGACGAAGAGCTGACACCTCCATACAAGTCACGTGAAGGTTTCCACATCTACCAGAAGTCCAGGACCCTGTATCTGGAGACAGATTTCGGCCTCTCTGTCAACTTCGATGGAAAAGAAAATGCAGGTGAGTGACCTCTGCAAATCTCCATCACAAAAGCGTTTAGAATCATAGGAAACTACAGCACAGAAACAGACTCTTTGGCCTACCAGTCTATGCCGAAATATTTAAGCTGCCTAGTCCCATCAACCTGCAACGGGACCATAGCCCTCCATCCACATACCTATCCAAACTTCTCTGGAACATTAAAATCGAAATCACATCCACTACTTGTGCTGGCAGCTCATTCCACACTCTCACCATGGTTTGAGTGAAGAAGTTTTCCCTGATGGAGAGAGAGGTCCAGGGAACTGGAGGGAGGACAGATCCTTTCTGGAACAACTGCATATCCTCCCCCTAAACTAACAGTGAAATAGGGGAAAAAAAAAATTCAGGATACTGTACTGCCTTTGAGAATTTTACCAAAGAACCTTGACTACACCTACAACTATACTTACAGTCAGCTACTTACAATGATTGGGTGTGAGGGTGGAGAAATTTGTGCATCACCTAAAGGGGATGTGACTTCTGGGTCCTGTCAATTCTTCTCCCAAACACAGAGCCACCAAGGTAATGGGACCTAGGGAAAACCCTTCCCAAAGGCCTACATCCCTTTTGTTGGGGCTTACATCAGTGAGTTATTGCTGGATCTAGATCCTGGCACCTCTTAATAAATAATAAATAATGTGAGGCTAGAAGGTCAAACCCGTCTTTGGAGAATCCTGGGGTCGCTGCCCAACAGCTGGTGAAGTCCAGAGGGCAAAGCTGAAGGTTAAAGTTCAGAGCTCAGTGAGTCCAGAGGTCAGAAGTCCGAAGATCGATGCCCTAGGCTACCTTGTTCGGAGGTCAGTGGCCCGAAGAGCGATGTTCCCCTGGGCCACCTTGTTTGGAGATCAGAGGCCAAATGATTGCATGCCCAGGCCAGGGGCTGGAAGTTGGAGACCCAATAGCTACAAATCTCAGAGTGGAGGTCTGAAAGCAGCCTTCCTGTTTGTGTGTGCGAGTGGGTATGAGGGTGAGAGAGGGGCGTGCTTTGCTGCTGTTGCTTGCATGTTGTTCTGCTGGACATTGTGGGCATGCTGTGTTGACATCTGAATGTGTGACAGTCCCCAGCACATCCCTGGGTGTGTAGGTTGTTAACACGAACGGCTCATTTCACTGTACGTTTTGATGTACATTTGATAAATAAATCTGAGTCTGAACCTAAACAGCTATCGGTCCATGGCCTCCTCTTCCGCCATGATGAGGCCACTCTCAGGGTGGAGGAAAACACCTCCGATTCCATCTGGGTAGCCTCCAACCTGATGGCATGAACATCGATTTCCCCCTCCCCTTCCCTCTTCTTCTATCCCCCACTCTGGCTTGCCTCTTCGCACCTGCTTATTACTCCCCCCGGTGCCCCTCCTTCTCTTTTTCCAGTGATCCACCCTCCTCTCCTACCAGATTCTTCTTCTCCAGCCTTTGCCTTTTCCACCCATCACCTCCCAGATTCTTACTTCATCACCTCCCCCACACACTCACACCTGGGTTCACCCATCCCTTTGGAGCTTGTCCCACCACCCAGACCTTCTTATTCTGACATCTCCCCCCCCTCCACCTTTCCTGTCCTGAAGAAGGGTCTCGGCCCAAAACGTCAACTGTTTATTCGTTTCCGTAGATGCTGCCTTCCTCCAACATTTTTTGTGTGTTATTCTTGGAGAACCACCACAATGTGAACCAGACAGAGGTCCAACAGCCCAGAGTAGAGGTGGGCCATCCCATGAAGGAATGAACGGGTAGCAGCTAACTCACTCTGACCTACATCACTCTATGTTACCTTCATGCAGATATCATTATTCCCAGCCTCTACAAGAACAAGGTCCGAGGGCTGTGTGGCAATTACGACGGGAAATACAGGAATGATTTCACGCTGCCGAATGGTGACCGGGTATCCAGCCTGAAGAAGTTCGGGAACAGCTGGAAAGTGGACAACGACAATGACGACGATGACGACGATGACGACGATGATGAATCTGAATGGAGGACGAGGCGGACACAACCTTCCAACGGGAATAGGTACAGGTGAGTGACAGCAGGTGGGAGATAACCATGTGTCCAGATAAAGCCAGAGAAATGAATTCATTTAGCACCACTCTCAAACCTCAAGATATCCCAGAGCCCATTATCCAATTCAATTCAAGTTTATTTGTCATTCAACCATACATTAATACAGCCAAACAGGATTACTTCAGAGTCAAGGTACAAAACACAGTAACACACAGCACAAAACACACGTGGCACATATAAGACAGAAAGATACAACCATTCTATAAAAGAGTCCGAACTCAAGCCGCCGAAATCTGCAGATGACCACAACAGATCTTGTCTTCTGCCGAACAAACACTGGGGGGCAGAAGACTGCCCAACCTGGACGCCGCGCCACATTACCCTGGAGGAGTGCACTGGCTCTGGTGACTCTCTCCTGGCGGCTGTAAGCAAGCGACACCACAGCTTGAGGCTTAGTCCTCGCACATACAAGGTAGCGAACACATACAGGATATCGGTGGTACAATCACGCAAGATATATACTGTATGTATCGTGTCCAGATACTGAGTCCATTGTTCTGCTGAGAGAAGGTAATTGATAATATGGTAATTGAAGTCCCCAGAGCTGTAACCCCAAATCAGAATCAGGTTCATTACCACTGACGTACAGTGCCAATAAAAAGTATTCATCCCCCTTGGAAGTTTTCCTGTTTTACAACATTGAATTACAGTGGATTTAATTTGGCTTTTTTGACACTGATCAACTGAAAAAGACTCTTTCATGTCAAAGTGAAAACAGATCTCTACAAAGTGATCTCAATTAATTACAAATATAAAACACAAAATAATTGATTGCATAGGTATTCACCCCCTTTAATATGACACACCAAATCACCACGGGTGCAGCCAAATAGTTTTAGAAGTCACGTAATTAGCTAAATGGAGATCACCGTGTGCAGTCAAGGTGTTTCAGTTGATTGTAATTAAAATTCACCTGTACCTGGAAGGTTCAACTGCTGGTGAGTCAGTATCCTGGCAAAAACTACACCATGAAGACAAAAGAACATTCCAAGCAACTCCACAAAAAGGTTATTGAAAAGCAAAAGTTAGGAGATGGATACAAGGAAATTTCCAAGTCACTGAATATATCCTATGAAGTACAGTTAAGTCAATCATCAAGAAATGAAAAGAATATGGCAAAGCTGTAAATCTGCCTAGAACAGATCATTCTCAAAAACTGAGTGGTTGTGCCAGGAAGGGACTAGTGAGGGAGGCCACCAAGAGACCTATGACAACTCTGGAGGAGTTACAAGTTTCAGTGGCTGAGATGGGAGAGACTGTGCACACAACAACTGTTGCCCGGGTGCTTCACCAGTCACAGCTTTATGAGAGAGTGGCAAAGAGAAAGCCTCTGTTGAAAAAAACTCTCAGAAATCTCTGCTAGAGTTTGCCAGAAAGCATATGGGAGACTCTGAAGTCAGCTGGAAGAAGGTTCTATGGTCTGATGAAACCAAAATTGAGCTTTGAGGCTGTCAGACTAAATGCTATGTTTAGCATAAGTCAAACACCTCACATCATCAAAAACACACCATCCCTACCGTGAAGCATGGTGGTGGCTGCATCATGCTGTGGGGATGCTTCACTGCAGCAGGCCCTGGAAGGCTTGTGAAGGTAAAATGAATGCAGCAAAATACAGGTAAATCCTGGAGGAAAGACCTGATGCAGTCTGGAAGAGGACTCTGTCTTGGGAGATTTGTTTTCCAGCAGGACAGTGACCCCCAAAGATAAAGCCAAAGCTACACAGGCTTAAAAACAACTTAATGTCCTGGAGTGGCCAAGACAGAGTCCAGACCTCAATCCAATTGACAATTTGTGGCTGGACTTGAAAAGGGCTGTTCACTCACGATCCCCATGCAATCTGACAGAGCTTGAGCAGTTTTGTAAAGAAGAATGGGGAAAAATTGCAGTGTCCAGATGTGCAAAGCTGATAGAGACCTATCCACACAGACTCAAGGCTGTAATTGCTGACAAAGGTGCATCTACTAAATACTGACTTGAAGGGGGTGAATACTCACACAATCAAGTATTTTGTGATTTATATTTGTAATTAATTTATATCACTTTGTAGAGACCTGTTTTCACTTTGATACTAAAGAGTCTTTTTCTGTTGAGCAGTGTCAAAAAAGCCAAATTAAGTCCACTGTGATTCAATGTTGTAAAACAATAAAACATGAAAACTTCCGGGGGGAGGGGGGTGCGGTGAATACCTTTTATAGGCTCTGTATGTTGTGAGTTTTGTTATTTTATGGCAGCAGTATCATACAAGAGATTAAAAAATACTTCCTTACAATGAAAATTAAAATATATAAATTGTGCAAAGAAGAATGGTGAGGAATAGTTTATGGGTTCACTGACTGTTCAGAAGTCTGATGGCAGATGTATGGGTCTACAGGCTCTTGTACTTCCTCACTGATGGTAGTAATGAGATCAGGGCATGTCCCAAATGAGGGTCCTTGATGATGGATCTTGAAGCATCCCCCGCGCCCCCCCCCCCAGTTGAAGATATGCAGAAGGGATTCACCAAACTGTTCGATGTTGTGGTGTTTGCCGTGCTTGGCAACCAGCTTGCAGACATTTCATCCTTAGTGAGCAGTTGTTGTTGGTTCTCTCTGGGAGTGCTCACATTTAGAGACCCCTTGCTTAATGGTATTGGTCCATGGCATAAAAATGGTTGGGAATCCCTGCCCTAGAGACTGTCGTGCAAAAATCCCAGGAGGTCAGCATTTTCTGAGATACTCAAGCCACCCTGTCTGGCACCAACAATCATTCCATGATCAAAGTCACTTCAATCATATTTCTTCCCCAGTCTAATGTTTGGTCTGAATGACAACTGAACCTCTTGACCATGTCTGCGTGCTTTTATGCATTGAGTTGCTGCCACATGATTGGCTGATTAGATATTTTCATTAACAAGCAGGTGTACAAGTGTATCTAATAAAGTGGCAACTGAGCGTAAAGTAGCCATAAATTATACCAGAAATGAACATAATTAGAACAAAGAAACAACGTTCATTGTAGTGCAAAGTGGTCACAGTGCTGCCATACTGAGGTAGTGATTAGGGTTTTGCAGGTTGGTTCAGGAACCGAATGGTTGAAGGCAAGTAGCTGTTCTTGAATCTGGTGGTGTGAGATTTCAGGCTTCTGTACCCTCAGTGGTAGTTGTGAGAAGATGGCGTGGTGTCCCCAAGTCAGATGTAGATTTTATTGTCATCTGCACAGGTACATGCACACAGGTGCAATGTAAGCCCTGTCTGCAGCAACATCACAGATACATGGCGTCAGAGACAGAACATTCACCAGAAAAAGATTAATAACATAACATAAACAACAAAGAATATAATAAGAACAAAAAACATGGTTGTAATGTGTTTATTGTTCAATAACCAAAAGATTAAAGTACAGCAAGACTTTGAAATACATCTTCAAGGAGTGATGCTTCAAAAAGGCAGCATCCATCATTAAGGACCCCCATCACCCAGGACATGCTCTCTTCTCATTGCGATCGTCAGGAAGGGGGTACAGAGCCTGAAGACACACACTCAGTGATTCATGAACTTCTTCACCTCAGCCATCCGATTTCTGAACGGACATTGATCCATTAACACTACCTCACTACTTTCTTTTATTTCTATTTTTGCACTACTTATTTAATTTAACTATATATTATATATCTACTGTAATTCTTGTTTTCTCTACCATTATGTATTGTATTGTACTGCTGCACATTGTGGGCATGTGGCCGAGTGGTTAAGGCATTGGACTAGCGACTTGAAGGTGGTGAGTTCGAGCCCCAGCCGAGGGAACGTGTTGTGTCCTTGAGCAAGGCACTTAATCACACATTGCTCTGCGACGACACTGGTGCCAAGCTGTATGGGTCCTAATGCCCTTCCCTTGGACAACATTGGTGTCGTGGAGAGGGGAGACTTGCAGCATGGACAACTGCTGGTCTTCCATACAACCTTGCCCAGGCCTGCGCCCTGGAGAGTGAAGACTTTCCATGGTCTCGCAAGACTGACAGATGCCTTTATTTATTTTATGTACTGCTGCTGCAAAGTTAACAAATTTCACAACATATGCCAGTGATATTAAACCTGATTCTGATTCTGAATTAACTGTGTTTTTGACGTGCTAATTCTGTTATTTATTGTAATTTATTTTAACCTTGTGAATGCTGTGTGCTTGTAGCCGTTAATGAACTCGAGCTTGGCCTGAAGTGTGGGTCTGAGCTTGGCTGAGCCTGTCTTTGTTCTGGTTACTAAACGGTTCTCCTTTGTATGGAACAGGCGCAGAGCCGCTGGAGAGGACGCAGACCCTGAGCCGGAGACCGGATACGAGGCCTGTAGCAACAGCCAGTACAACAGCACAGACAGCTGCGGAGCCCTTCTGGACGCTCAGGGACCATTCCGAGACTGCCATCCTTTCATTCAACCAAACACGTATTACCAGTAAGCAAAGTTCACTTAATTCAGACATGTGTGAGTCGTAACATTTTGGAAAGTCAAATCCTTACGCAGAGAGTAGTTGGTACATGGTGCTGGGGGTGGTGGTAGAGGCAGATACATTAGCGGCATTTAAGAGACCCCCAGATAGGCACGGCGTCCCTACAAAGGACTGTGAATACGGCCAAGAGGATCATAGGGGTCTCCCTACCATCCATGAGGGATATTCATCATGAACGCTGCTTACACAGGGCCTTTGGCATTGCCAAGGATCCTACCCATTCATCCAGCATCCTCTTTGACTTTCTACCATCCGGCAGGAGACTCCAATGCATAAAAACAAGAATGGTCAGGATGGGGAACAGCTTCTTCCCTAGGGCCATTAGGCTTCTGAACTCCCAGCCACATCATATTCGAAGTGCCTTTGGTTAATCTGTTCTGAACCTTACAATATTTAATATTAATACACTTTAGTTTGTTAGTTATGTGTAGATTTTATCCTTACCTTCATAAGTTATTGTGTGCTATGTGTACTACTGTGCTTTACTCCCTGGTTCAGAGAAATGTCTCATTTCTAGATACATTATATACATCTATATAGTTAAATGACAGTAAACTTGGCAACGTAGTTGATGGGAAAATGGACGGCTATGTGGGCTGAAAGTATTAGATTGATGTTAGAGTGTGTTGGAAGGTCAGCACAACATCGCAGGCCAAGGTGCTTGTACTGTTTCGTACTGTTCTATGCTTTATAAAATTGTAAGGAAAATTGGATCTCTCTCCATTTTCTGATCCTTAGGATTCTTCCCAGAGTCAGGAATGATGAGCAGTCTTAATTCCAAAATTTCAATTAATTTTAGAGCATAAACAAACATACAAATTACTAAGCAAACTGAATAAACAGCTGTGAAACAATGCCGAGGTGTACATTGATACAAAGACAAAAGGTATAAAGAAGCCAAGATGGCACCCCGAAGAAGCCATCACTCTTACAGATAAGATAAGGAAATTCCTTAGATAGGGATAAACTAGTTAATAAGTTACATAATTAAAACAATTACATCATGTGGGTAGTGTGCTAATGAAAAATGAGGAAGGTGATAAACCAACACACATAAAAGTTGCTGGTGAATGCAGCAAGAAGGGTCTCGGCCCAAAACGTCGACTGTACCTCTTCCTAGAGATGCTGCCTGGCCTGCTGCATTCACCAGCAACTTTTATGTGTCTTGCTTGAGATTCCAGCATCTGCAGATTTCCTCATGTTAAGGTGATAAACCATTAGTTTAGCTGCTATACTGCTTTCTGCCAGTGAGTGGGGATGAATTGCACATACTGTGAAAAGCACATGAGTTTGTTAACAAGTACAAATCTTATCACAACTATTATTGGAAAAAATAACAATGGTTTCCAACAGGGTATAGATAGGGTGAATATGCACACTCTTTTACCTCGGGCTGCAAAATCAAATGTTTGGGGCGGCGTATTAGCGTAGTGGTTAGCACAAGGCTTTACAGTACCAGTAACCCAGATTCAATTCCCACCACTGCCTGTAAGGAGTTGGCACATTCTCGCCATTTCCTACAGGTGCTCCAGTTTCTTCCCTCAGTCCACAAATGTACCAGTTGGTCGTTGTAAATTGTCCCGTGATTCATCGAAGGTGGAACCGGCGGATTGCTGGGCGACGTGACTTGAAGTGCTGGAAGGGTCTATTCTGTGCTGTCTCTCAATAAATAAATAATTACAGGGCAAGGGTTCAAAGTACAACAGGAGGCAACCTCGGGCAACTATTCTATACAAAGCGTGGTCAGTATATGGAACAAGCTGCTAGAGGAAGGGCAGGGTATATTAACAATATTTAAACGGAACTTGGATAGGAAAGGTTCAGAGCAGGAGTTCCCAACGTGGGGTTCACTGGCCCCTCGGTTAATAATACGGTCCACAGGCCCCTCGGTTAATAATAGGGTTCACGAGCCCCTCGGTTAATAATATGGACCACGGGCCCCTCAGTTAATAATAGGGTTCACGGGCCCCTCGGTTAATAATAGGGACCACGAGCCCTCGGTTAATAATAGGGACCACGGGCCCCTCGGTTAATAATAGGGACCACGGGCCCCTCAGTTAATAATAGGGTTCACAGGCCCCTCGGTTAATAATACGGACCCCGAGCCCCTCGGTTAATAATAGGGTCCACAAGCCCCTCGGTTAATAATAGGAGTCCACGGCATAAACAAGGGTGGGAACTATTGGTTTCGAGGTATATGGGCAGATAGGTCTAGTTCAGATGTGAATCATCGTCAGCCTGGATGGGATGGGTTGAATGACCTGTTTCCCTCCTGTATTACTCCAGAACTGTATTTTGTGCAAACTGTGCAGCAATTGTGATCCCAAAGCCATTTTCAGAAATTGTGCAAAGGTTCTTTTCTGGATATTCAGCATTTTACAAGTTTGAATTGCTACCCTCAGCCTCCCCCCGGTCAGCCTCTTCCCCCGGGTTACAACAGAGATACTGAAACTCCCCCGGTCAGTCTCTTCCCCCGGGTTACAACAGAGATACTGAAACTCCCCCGGTCAGCCTCTTCCCCCGGGTTACAACAGAGATACTGAAACTCCCCCGGTCAGCTTCTTCCCCTGGGTTACAACAGAGATACTGAAACTCCCCCCGGTCAGCCTCTTCCCCCGGGTTACAACAGAGATACTGAAACTCCCCCCGGTCAGCCTCTTCCCCCGGGTTACAACAGAGATACTGAAACTCCCCCCGGTCAGCCTCTTCCCCCGGGTTACAACAGAGATACTGAAACTCCCCCCCCGGTCAGCTTCTTCCCCGGGTTACAACAGAGATACTGAAACTCCCCCGGTCAGCCTCTTCCCCCGGGTTACAACAGAGATACTGAAACTCCCCCGGTCAGCCTCTTCCCCCGGGTTACAACAGAGATACTGAAACTCCCCTGGTCAGCCTCTTCCCCCGGGTTACAACAGAGATACTGAAACTCCCCCGGTCAGCTTCTTCCCCGGGTTACAACAGAGATACTGAAACTCCCCCGGACAGCCTCTTCCCCCGGGTTACAACAGAGATACTGAAACTCCCCCCGGTCAGCCTCTTCCCCCGGGTTACAACAGAGATACTGAAACTCCCCCGGTCAGCCTCTTGCCCCGGGTTACAACAGAGATACTGAAACTCCCCCGGACAGCCTCTTCCCCCGGGTTACAACAGAGATACTGAAACTCCCCCGGTCAGCCTCTTCCCCCGGGTTACAACAGAGATACTGAAACTCCCCCGGTCAGCTTCTTCCCCCGGGTTACAACAGAGATACTGAAACTCCCCCGGACAGCCTCTTCCCCGGGTTACAACAGAGATACTGAAACTCCCCCCGGTCAGCCTCTTCCCCCGGGTTACAACAGAGACGCTGAAATTCTCCCTTCTGTCTCCAATAGGAACTGCCTCTTTGACCTTTGCCAGACCGGCGACTCCAACCTGCTGTGTGTCAGCTTCGAGATGTACGTCCAAGCCTGTCAGATGAACGGGACCACCCTGACGAACTGGAGGAACTACACCCAGTGTGGTGAGTCTGGGCCTGAAATCTCGGGTAGGGAGCCAGTGAGTGAGAGCTCCAAATGCCTACAGCTTGCTTTGAGTACGTACACACACAAACACACACATACACACATATACACACACACACACACTCACTCACTCACTCTTACTTCCATAGTGTTTCTTTGTTTCGTGGCTCCCTGGAGGAGACAAATCTCCGAGTTGTATACTGCATGCATACTTTGATCATAAATGAAACATTGAACCTTCGAGCACCGTAGGTCAGGATCGAACTTGTGTCTCTGGAGCCGCAAAGCAGTCCCTCGACCCACTTCTCCAGCTGATCTGGATGCCCGTTCTAACAGCAGCGCTCCTGTTTTTTTCAGTAATGGACTGCCCCCCCAACAGCTCGTACAAGCCCTGCATGGCTTCCTGCCCACCCACCTGCGCAAACCTGGCGGCCACGTCGGAATGCGACAGCCCATGCATGGAAGGATGCCAGTGCGACAGAGGTTTCGTCTACAGTGGCTTTGAGTGCGTGCCTTACCGTAGCTGTGGCTGCACCTACAGGAACAAGTATTACAAGGTGAGTCTGGACAGCAACCTGCTTTTACTAAGCATCTAGATTTAATTCCAATCTCATAAAGCTGTCCAAGATGGTTATCAAGAATTACAGAAGGGTCTCGATCAGCTGAGGAATGGCAAGTAGAATTTAATTTGGGTAATAACAAGGTCATAAATCACGGTTGGACTTTTACAGTGAACGGTTATGCCCTGGGGAATCTTGTACAACAGAAGCACAGGTACATGGTTCCCTGAAAGTGCAGTCGCAGGTAGACAGGGTGTTGAAAAGGCATTTTTTAAAACAAAACTACAGAAGTTTATTTACACAAAAATACAAATACTGTATCAAGTATTTATAAGACAATGATCAAACTCAAAATAAAATATTATTGTGTATAGAACAGTCCCACCACACCCGGAAATCCCTCATGGTGACTGCATGCTCCTTTTCCAAGGCAGCTGGGCACGCAGTTGGCCCTGGCAGAGCCATGGATTGTCCAAGGCAGCTGGGCACGCAGTTGGCCCTGACAGAGCCATGGATTGTCCAATGCCCGGACGCGTGAATGGCCATCTCAGACAGGCTCAGGAGCAAACCCATCAGCAGATCCTCCGAGCAGCCCGCTCCTTCCATACTGGGTGCCCATAACAGGAACGCAAGGCTGAAATGTAGCCCCTACAGGCACTCAAACAGCGGCTGCAACCTCTCACATTCCATGTACGCATGGTAGACCGACTCCTCCCGGTCACAGAGTGAACAAGTGGACGGGGTGTCAGTAAACCTGCTTAAAAACCTGTTGCATGGTACTGGCCTGTGCAACACCTTGCGCCCCAGGTCCCCAGTGTACAGGGGAAGGGCCCCTACGTAAAGAGATTTCCACAGGGGACCTCCCCTGCCGCCAGATGGTAAAACAGACCGCCACGGCAAGTTTGGTCAGCAGATGAAGGCAAGGGGGTGTAAGTTGTGCAGGAGCAGCCTTGGCATGTCATGGTGGGCATCAAAGACCACTCACGTTGTGTGGGACCCTCTCCCGCATAGCATCTTCGGGCCTGCACACTGGCTTTCACCACTCAGGGCTCGTGTACAGAAGCTGCAGTTGCACGTTGTAACCTGCATTCCGGTTACTCATTTCTCTTTGCTGCGCTTGAGCAGTTTGAGGGGGTGATCGATGCAGACTCGGGCACTTTGGCGAAGAATGGCCCTACGGCCTGCACTGACTAGTGGCATGGCGCTGAACTGAATTGAACTCTATACTGGTTGGGTTGAGTTCCAATCTTGGCAATTTACCTGCAAACTTTTCACCACCATGCGAGGAGACATCGTCAGTGCATTGTTTGGCACAACAAACCAGCTAAAAGGTAAATTAAAAACCCGACCATCTCCTCCCTCTCCTTCACCATTTCCCATTTCCTGTGCTGTACTATTCTATGTTCTATGTTGTTTCCAGTCCTGAAGAAGAGTCTCAGCCCAAACCGATGACCCTTTGTTCGTTTCCAAAAATGCTGCATGTCCTGCTGAGTTCCTCCAGAATTTTGTGCACCTTGCTTTCAGTATCCTATCAACCTCGACTTTAGATCAGGGATGGTCAGGTTATGACTGACATCATAGAGCACTACAGCACAGAAGCATTTAGTCCACACTGACCTGTCTTCTGCCTCATGCCATCTACCTCCATCTGAACAATAACCTTCCATACCCCTCTCATCCATGTATCTATCAAAACTTATCGTATAATTGAACCTGCATCCACCACTTCCACTGGCAGCTCATTCCACACTCTCACCACCCTCTGAGTGAGGAAGCTCCCCGT
The DNA here is from genome assembly GCF_963921235.1 of Mobula hypostoma. Taxonomy (NCBI): domain Eukaryota; kingdom Metazoa; phylum Chordata; class Chondrichthyes; order Myliobatiformes; family Myliobatidae; genus Mobula; species Mobula hypostoma. The sequence goes on from NC_086101.1 coordinate 114,027,954, forward strand.
TAGGCTCCCCTTAAATATTTCACCTTTCACCCTAAACCTCTTGAAGAAGATGGCGCCAGTGAACAACACAACCGGGGCGACATCCTTCAGACGGTTCAAGAAACTATTTCTTTCAAGAATAAGCTCTTCATGGGCCTCCTGCCAGGTAGAAGTATTGATTTTAACTGATGTTTCAATGACAAACTCTGCCATCTTCATCGAGGATGATGCCTGAGTACGTCTAGTCCAGTGGTATTTATACCCCTGCTGTCCGTAGCTTCTGATTGGTTAGTCCTTATCCAATCATGTTTCTGCTGTCCCACCTTGTTTACAATCGAATTCCAGTTCTTACTTTGAGACCTTCATCTTTGTAAAAATTCCTTTCCTCTCATAGTATTTCACTGGTTTCCTTTATCAGGCAGACCCAAAAGCCATTGACACGGCACGGCACTCTTGTGTTGTCAAAGTCAATCCTGTGGCCATTGTGAATGCAATGTTCTGCTACCGCTGATTTCTCTGGGTAACCCAAATGGATTCCCTTCTGTGCTCCTTGGTGTGGGTTTCCACTGTGCGTTCCATCTGGCCATGGGATTGACTTCGAAACCTGTACCTGGCTGGAAGCCAAGAAGAGTTCGTTCATCATGTATGCCGGGAAATCACTTAGATCTCTTTTCTACTTCTTTTTCTTTCCAATGTGGTTCTGCCACTGTTGGAGCCTGTCTTCTGCACTTTGGTGGTGTGTTTTCAGGCCAATTGAGCGACCTGGCGCTTTGCTGTCTCCAAGGGTGCTCCGTGAAGTGTACGGCCTCGAGCCCAAGAAGCCTGGAGATGAGGCGTGAGCCCACGATCGGGTCCATTTCTCACTAATCTCGCCAGTTAGAGTGTTGAGGAAGATTAAAATCATCGGGGTGAGTGCAGAAGGCAAGCGAGTGTTCAGCGCTGCATACCAGCCTCTCGCTTGCTGCTGCCAAACAAAGGTGTCTGTGTGATGGTTGCTCTCTCTCTCTCTCTCTCTCTCTCTCACTCTCTCTCTCTCTCTCTCTCTCTCTCCCTCTCTCTCTCTCTCCCCCTCTCTCTCTCCCTCTCTCTCCCTCTCTCTCTCTCTCTCTCTGTCTCTCTCTCTCCTGTCAGAGGATGGTGCCAGAGTTCTGGGTCTCGGGCAAAGTTTAATCGCCGCAATTAGTAGATTGGACTCGCAGTTAGTTATGATGTGTTGCTGGTTTCTGGCCTCTCCTTTTTTTTTGTTGCTACTTTGGGTGATTTTGATTGGAGCGGCCTGCAGATAACAAACACTGAACTGAACTGAACATGCCTGGACTCTTTCGATTTTTTGTTTCTCGCTCATTTTTTTGTTGCCATTTACTCGTTTGGTTTTTTTTTGGGGCATGTGAGGTGTGCTGATGTTTTTCTTTGAATAGGTTCCATAGTTTTCTTTGTTTCGTGGCTGTCTGTGGGAAGACAAATCCCAGGGTTGTACTTTGCACACATACTTTGATAATAAATGTACTTTGAATCCTTTGAATCTTTTGAACCGACGACCTCGATATGATGTCAGCCAGTCACTTTCCACAGCATGAAGAGCGTTGACTAATATTGTTGCTTCTGCGATGTAGGTTGGAGAAAGGTTTGTCACTGAGGACTGTACAGAAGAATGCTTCTGTAATACAACAGACGCCGTTCAGTGCATGGAGATGCGTTGTCCTGCGAACACGACGTGCCAAGTTATCAACTCCAAAAGAGCATGTGGTAATTTACCTCTCCTAATTTTAAGCTGTTTTGGAGGAAGGTATGGGGGGGAATGTCAGAGGTAAGTTTTACCTGGTGGGTGACTATAGGGGGTGGTAGAGGCAGATACATTAGAGACATTTAAGAGACACAGGAATGAAAGAAAAATGTAGGACTATGTGGGAGGAAAGGGCTAAATTGACTTGGAGTAGTTTAAAATGTCAGCACAGCATGATGGGCCAATCAATCAATGTCAGCACAGCATGATGGGCCAATCAACCAATGTCAGCACAGCATGATGGGCCAATCAACCAATGTCAGCACAGCATGGTGGGCCAATCAACCAACGTCAGCACAGCATGATGGGCCAATCAACCAGTGCCAGCACAGCATGATGGGCCAATCAACCAATGTCAGCACAGCATGGTGGGCCAATCAACCAATGTCAGCACAGCATGATGGGCCAATCAACCAATGTCAGCACAGCATGGTGGGCAAATCAACCAATGTCAGCACAGCATGATGGGCCAATCAACCAATGTCAGCACAGCAAGGTGGGCCAATCAAGCTCCTTAATTAGTTCCTAGGGACCGAGGTGTCATGCTTCTACCCTACTTATGGGGTTTTGAGGTTATTGATAAGGCTCGTGTGGGAATCCTATAACTCTTACATAGACTGAGCATGGGGGGGGGGGTTCAAAGTCAAGTTTAATGTAAAATGTAGTAGTGCACGTGTACACGGTGCAATGAAAAACCTACCTGCAGCAGCATCAATGACACATAACATCACATAAGCAGCATTCACAAGAAAAAACATGAGTTACACACAGTTTTTACAAGAAAGAATAAAATTAGAAGCAGCAGAAGTCCATTTTAGTGTAAAGTGATCAAACTTTGGTGTAAGTGTTGCTATGCTGGGGTAGTGATTAGGGATGTGCCAGTTGGTTCAGGAACCAAATGGTTGAAAGGAATCAGCTGTTCTTAACCTGGTGGTGTGGGACTTCAGGCTTCTGTACCCCCTGCCTGATGGAGCCACGAGAAGATGGCATGGCTGGATGGTGGGGATCTTTGTGGATGGATGTAGCCTTCTTGAGGAAGGACCTCCTGTAGATAGTACCAATTGTTGGGGAGGGACACCTCTGTGTTCAAAGTTCAAATCCAATCCAGTGTAATGGGGCAAGATGACTTCTATCCACAGTATTACATGTAGGAATGTCATGCAAAGAAGTCCCTGCTATCAGTATCATCAGGAATATGGAAAAGGTGCAGGGTTCAGTAAAATAGAGGGTATGAGGGAAAACAATAAATTTGAACATTGAAAGCTCTTCCTTACTCTCCTGAGGGTTGAGTATGACTTGCTGTATGCTCCAACTTTGTGGGTTTGTATGAAATCACTGCTGGACCCCCAGACTCCGTCAGAGATTGAGCAGAAGCTGTCTGATCAGACAAGAGCATGTAAAAATGAGATTAGTCTGGGATTACAGTTAATGATTCCGCCATCTCTGCAAGGCTGAGGGAGGCACGTTTCTGTGCTGTAACTCTGTCTCTCAGTCTAAAATTGACCCAAATCACAGTGAACAGGACTGGGCACAGGAGACCAGGTTATCCTCACAATAACCTTTATCTTGCAGAAAGTCAATGTGAGACATTGCAGCAACAGATGGTGAATATTGTGTAAATTGATTTCATTTGGAATTTAACATTGGTTGGAATTAAAAATACTAACTTTTGGTTTTCATACTGTACCTTGCAGAGAGAATGTGTGTGTGTGTGTGTTTTAGAGAATAGAACTTCATTGTCATTGATCAGGACAGAGTATGTATTAGTATTGGTATGTGTTTTTATGTGTTAATGTGTGGGTGTGATTTAGTGTGTGTGTTCTGCTAAACCATGTTTTGTGTTACGTATTGTGTTAGGGTATGTGTCTGTGTGTGCTAGTGTTGTAGCTCTGTGTATTAGTGCCTGTGTTTGTGTGTAAGTGTATGTGTATCTGGTGTTATAGTGTCTGATATGAAGAACTTTCGAATTCATGTGTGTGTGATATTAGAAACTAATGGATTATTGATGAGTTATTAAATGATTGATTTGTTTTTCAATAGTGTTCCTTTGTCACAATGATACTTGTCAAAACGGAGGCACCTGTGAGGTGACTATAAATGGAATTAACTGTGTCTGTCCCCTGTTATACAGAGGGAAATACTGTGAAGGTAAGGCTCCTGCCACCGTTAAGCTTTATTTCCCTTGAATATTATAAAAAAGCTTCTTAGGTTTGGGACTTTTAGCTCTATTGCCTGACCTAACCACTCAGCAGGTCAGGCAGAAGAGAGGAAGCTCCCAAACCTGAAACTTTCACTCTGTTTCTTTCTTTGTGGATGCTGTTTGAGTGTTTACGATATCTTCTTTCTTTTACATGAAATTTTATTTCACGTGAACTGGTATAGCTAACTCTTGAAGAGTTCCAAGAGAAAAGTTAGGCATCAATTGTTTCCATTGGCAGAAGCAAGGACAAAAGGTTTGCATTGATTTGGTGCCTTTCATCTCACTGAAAGGATGTGAAGGTGGAGTACAGCATTAATGGCAGGATTCTTAGCAGTGTAGCGGAACAGAGAGACATTGAGGTCCAAGTCTATAGATCACTCAAGGTTGCCATACAAGTTGATAGAGTGGCTAAGAAAATTCAAGAATCTCCATCCACTCAACCTGCACAAGATCAGGTAATTTACCTGTCCCACCACAGAGATACACTTCATAGCCTGTAGCTTAGGGCAGGTGACTAAAGAGGCAGAATAACCCTCTCACTTTGCTGAAGTGTTCAGGTAGTCTGCTCTGACCTCTATTAGATTTAGTGCCTTTTTTAGAAAGTTTCAATGTTGAAAACATTTCACAAATTGTGACTGTTCTTAAAAAGAAAAAGGAATTGGCGGAAAACTAGAGGAAAACCAGACAACAGCACACCAGACCGGACCAGACCTCCACTGACTAGACCACACCACCATTGACCGCACCCAACCACACCACACCACACCCGACCAAACCCGCCCAGACCACACACGACACCACACCACACCTGACCGCAACACACCAGAGCAGACCACAGCTCACCAGAGCAGACCAGAACACACCATACCCAACCAGACCACACCAGTGTTTCCAATTTAGACTGCATAAAGTTATTCAATTGACACTTCCTACAATAAAACTAAGTGGCAATTTGTTCTAAAGTTCTTCTTTATATATTTCACGTTGCTGAATTTTTTGGTAATATTACTCTGATTGTCGAATTTAACCCAGAACAGTTAGAGATTATGGTTTTTACAAATCTTCAAAGAGATATAGATAGGTTAAGTGAGTGAGCAAGGGTCTGGCAGATGGAGTACAATGTTGGTGAATGTGAGGTCATCCACTTTGGAAGGAAAAATGAAAGAACAGATTATTATTTTAAAAATTAAAATGTAAAAAATTGCAGCATGCTGAGGGACTTTGGAGTGCTTGCGCATGAATCACTAAAGGTTGCTTTGCAGGTGCAGCAGGCTATTAAGAAGGCAAATGGAATGTTGGCCTTCATGGTTACAGGGATTGAAATTAACAGTCGGGAGGTTGTGCTACAACTGTACAGGGTACTGGTGAGGCCGCACCTGGAGTGCTGCATGCAGTTCTGGTCTCCTTACTGGCTTTGGAGGCAGTGCAGAAGAGGTTCACCAAGTTGATTCCAGAGATGAGGGGGTTAGACTATGAGGCAATTGAGTCACTTGGGACTGTACGCACTGGAATTCAGAAGAATGAGAGGAGATCTTATAGAATCATATAAAATTATGAAAGCGATAGGTAAGATAGAGGCAGGAAAGTAGTTTCCACTGGTAGGTGAGACTAGAACAACATAGTCTCAAAATTTGGGGGAGTAGGTTTAGGACGGAGATGAGGAACTTCCTTTCCCAAAGTGTGGTGAACCTATGGAATTCTCTGCCCAATGAAGCAATGGAGGCTACCTCAGTATAGTCATAATCATACTTTATTGATCCCAGGGGAAATTGGTTTTCGTTACAGTTGCACCATAAATAATTAAATAGTAATAAAACCATAAATAATTAAATAGTAATATGTAAATTATGCCAGGAAATAAGTCCAGGACCAGCCTATTGGCTCAGGGTGTCTGACCCTCCAAGGGAGGAGTTGTAAAGTTTGATGGCCACAGGCAGGAATGACTTCCTATGACGCTCTGTGCTGCATCTCGGTGGAATGAGTCTCTGGCTGAATGTACTCCTGTGCCCACCCAGTACATTATGTAGTGGATGGGAGACATTGTCCAAGATGGCATGCAACTTGGACAGCATCCTCTTTTCAGACACCACCATCAGAGAGTCCAGTATATTTATTTAAGACAAGGTTGGATAGATTTTTGCATAGTAGGGGAATTAAGGGTTATGGAGAAAAGGCAGACAGGTGGAGATGAGTCCATGGCCAGATCAGCCATGATCTTTTAGAATGGTGGAGCAGGCTCGATGGGCCAGATGACCTACCCCTGCTCCTATTTATGTTCTTATGTTCAAAATTCTAATGCAGACTGCAGACCCATAAGATATAGTATCAGAATTAGGCCATTTCATCCATTTCCCTGTCAGCCCAATTCCATTGCATTGAATACCAATCCATTGCCACTTTTTGCAATAAAGCTATGTCGGATCTTTTTGTAAACTGCTTCTTCCCCCAGGTGCTCGAGCTTCCTCCCACATCCCAGGAATGTACGAGTTAGGGTTAGAGAGTCTCAGACACACTACATTGGCACCAGAAGTATGGCCACACTTGCGGACTGTCCCCAGCACGTCCTTGGACCGTGCCTGTCATCGATGCAAGCAATTCAATTCACTGTATTCCGATGTACCGGCCACAAATAAAGCAGATCTTTAATCACTCTCTGGTGCACCACGTGTCATAGTCATAGAGAAGTACAGCACAGAAAAAGGCCCTTCAGCTCATCTAGTTCATGCTGAAAACCGTTTAAACTGCCTAGTCCATTGACCTGCTCCGATTCCATAGCCCTCCATACCCCTCCATCCATGTACCTATCCAAACTTCTCTTGAACATTAAAATCGAGCTCGCATACACCACTTGCCCTGGCAGCTCGTTGCACACTCTCTGAGTGAAGAAGCTACCCCTCATTTTCCCCTTAAACTTTTCACCTTTCACCCTTAACCCATGACCTCTGGTTGTCATAACACCCAACCTCAGTGGAAAAAGCCTGCTTGCATTAGCCCTATCTATACCCCTGTTAATTTTGTATATCTCTATTGAATCTCCTCTCAATCTTCTACGTTCTAAGAAATACAGTCCTAATCTATTCAATCTTTCCTTATAACTCAGTTCTACCAGACCCAACAACATCCTTGTAAATTTTCTCTGTACTCTTTCAATCTTACTTACATCTTTCCTGTAGGTTGGTGACCAAAACTGCACACAATTCTCCAAATTAGGCCTCACCAACATCTTATACAACCTCAACATAACATCCCATTTCCTGTACTCAATACATTGATTTATGAAGGTTAATGTGCCAAAAGCTTTCTTTATGACTCTATCTACCTGTGTTGCCACTTCCAATGAATTATAGATCTGTATTCCAGATCCCTTTGTTCCAGCACACTCCTCTGTGGCGTACTGTTCACTGTGTAAAAGCTACCCTAGTTAGTCTTACTGAAATGTAAAACATCGCACTTGTCTTCGTTAAATTCCATCTGCCATTTTTCAGCCCATTTTTCCAGCTGATCTGGAACTCGCCACAGTGATAGACTTTCTCGCTGTCCACTACACCCCCAAACTTGGTGTCATCTGCAAATTTGCTGATCCAGTTAACCACATTATCATCCAGATCATTGATATAGATGACAAACAACAAAGGACCCAGCACTGATCCCTGCGGTACACCACTCATCACAGGCCTCCAAAGAGGCAACCATCTACTACCACTCTCTGGCTTCTCCCACAAAGCCAATGTCTAATCCAATTTACAACCTCATCTTGAATGCCAAGTGATTAAACCTTCTTGACCAACACTTCATGCGGGACCTTGTCAAATGCCTTGCTAAAGTCCATGTAGATAACATTCACTGCCTTGCTTTCAACAACTTTCCTGGTAACTCCCTCGAAGAACTCTATAGGATTTGTTAGACATGACCTACCACGCACGAAGCCATGCTGACTATCCTTAATCAGTCCATGTTTATCCAAATAGTTATATATCCAGTAACTTTCCCACAACTGATGTCAGACTCACTGCCCTATAATTTCCTGGTTTCTGTTTAGAGCCTTTCTTAAACAGCAGAACAACACTGGCTGACCTCCAACCCTCTGGTACCTCACCCGTTGCTAAGGATGATTTAAATATCTCTGATAGTGCCCCCATAATTTCTGCACTTGCCTCTGGTAGGGTCCAAGGCAAGACCTTCTCACACCCTAGGGATTTATCCAACCATATTTATCTCAGGTTAGCAAACACATCCTCCTCTGTAATCTGTACAGGGTCCATAAAGTTGATGCTGCTTTGCTTCACTTCTGTAGACTCTGTGTCTGTCTCCTGAGTAAATACAATGCAAAAAATATTATTTAAGGTCTCCCCCGTCTGTTTTGGCTCCACCTATGGATTATAATTCTGGTCTTCCAGAGGATCAATTTTGTCCCTTGTGAGCCATTTGTTCCTAACATATCTGTAGAATCCCTCAGGATTCCCCTTCTTCTTGTCTGCCAGAGTAACTTCATGCCTTCTTTTAACCCACCTGATTTCTTTCTTGAAGCCCGTATGTACGTTGTGATTCCACACTGTAGCCACCACTCAGGTTCAGTTCAGTGGGAACAGGAATCCCAGCATCGCCCACATCTAATTCCAACCAGTAGGAACGTTCAGTACTACAACAGACTGACGGATGTGTCTTTATTGCTTCCTAGATAACACCCTCTTCATCGTCGTTACGGTATTGGTACCAGTTGTGGTCCTGTTCCTCATCGCAGCAGGCATGATTTTATACTTCTGCTGCAGGTAAGAGTCAGGGAAAATTGGCTGCCATGAAAATAAAGTCCATCTAACATTTCAGCTGAAATGAGTTTAAGGCTATGAGTGGGATGAGGCTCCATCTATGATACAATCGGCCCAGGTGGTATCAAGCGACGGCTCACAGCAGAGGATAAAGGCAGCCAGCACAGCCCTGTTTCAGCCCCCAAACTAAAATCCCACTGCCCCACTCTCTCCTCACAGCCCTGTATCAGTCCCCAAACTAAAATCCCACCGCCCCACTCTCTCCCTCAGACCTGTATCAGTCCCCAAACTAATCCCACTGTCCCACTCTCTCCCCACAGCCCTGTATCAGTCCCCAAACTAATCCCACTGTCCCACTCTCTCCCCACAGACCTGTATCAGTCCCCAAACTAATCCCACTGTCCACTCTCTCCCCACAGCCCTGTGTTAGTCCACAAACTAATCCCACTAACCCACTCTCTCCCCACAGCCCTGTATCAGTCCCCAAACTAATCCCACTGTCCCATTCTCTCCCCACAGACCTGTATCAGTCCCCAAACTAATCCCACTGTCCCACTCTCTCCCCACAGTCCTGTATCAGTCCCCAAACTAATCCCACTGTCCCAATCTCTCCCCACAGACCTGTATCAGTCCCCAAACTAATCCCACTAACCCACTCTCTCCCCACAGACCTGTATCAATCCCCAAACTAATCCCACTGTCCCACTCTCTCCCCACAGACCTGTATCAGTCCCCAAACTAATCCCACTGTCCCACTCTCTCCCCACAGACCTGTATCAGTCCCCAAACTAATCCCACTGTCCCACTCTCTCCCCACAGACCTGTATCAGTCCCCAAACTAATCCCACTGTCCCACTCTCTCCCCACAGATCTGTATGAGTCCCCAAACTAATCCCACTGTCCCACTCTCTCCCCACAGACCTGTATCAGTCCCCAAACTAATCCCACTGTCCCACTCTCTCCCCACAGACCTGTATCAGTCCCCAAACTAATCCCACTGCCCCACTCTCTCCCCACAGACCTGTATCAGTCCCCAAACTAAAATCCCACCGCCCCACTCTCTCCCCACAGACCTGTATCAGTCCCCAAACTAATCCCACTGTCCCACTCTCTCCCCACAGACCTGTATCAGTCCCCAAACTAATCCCACTGTCCCACTCTCTCCCCACAGTCCTGTATCAGTCCCCAAACTAATCCCACTGCCCCACTCTCTCCCCACAGCCAATGACCAGACAAATCCCACTCTCCCACGATTCAAAGATAACTGCTTTCTGGGGCAAAGCCGATGTCCAGTGCTGAGCGATCCTGACTGCTATTCCTGTTCTGTGACTAGGGACGGAGGGAAGGAGGATAGCGACAGCGTGAGTGACGTCAGCTCCATTGGCGGTTTCGACAACATTGCCATGCTCACACGGAACTGGCGGGTCAACCAAGGGAGTGGAGTAACGAACCCTCGGTACCAGTAGTAACCACGGTGATGCCCGCCTTTGGATTTGGTTTGCCTGCAGTCTAAAGAGTTAAAATCACCACGTGCACCAGATGACCCAACCCAGCCCTCACCCCTTTATACCCATGTGCCAGCTGTGTGAATAAAATCCTTCATTGCAAGTTCATGCCCAAGTTTGTTATCTCTGGCACACCTACCACTTTTGGAAACCACTCTTTTTAATAATACCATTTAGAGAATTCGTGCTTTTTTAACAAACTCTTGTATGTTCCACAGTACATGGTGCAATACATTAAAACATCATTAATATTTATACTAAGAATTCTAAATGTATACATAAGCAGTGCAAACATAGAACTACCTGCCTGCTGGTTGACTTTGCTGGCAGCAGCCTTGCCCGAGTCAAAAGCATGTGTCTCCAGGTCAGGAGATGGCTGGTTCGATTTACTCCAGAGGGTGGGGTTCTGATTAAGTTCTATTGGAGGGTGTCACTTTTCATAATATACTTTTATGCTCTCTTATATTTGAGAGCACAAACATAAACACACTGCAGCGCCACTGAACTTCGGGCCAGGGAAGGGAAGCACTTATTCAAAGTACTCCAGAACAACAGTTACCCACGGAATTTCATCAGCAGATTCTTACTATGAGAGAAAGTCACGCAGCCCTTACTCAATGTGCATTATAATGTGCAACCTTGCCCTAAAGAATATATCAGAAATGACAGTCCGACTGCTAGAACCTCACAGCTTCACAGTCACTCACAAACCACCGGCGACTTCAAGGAAACTTGTCCCAAGATCCAAGATACCAGTAAAGACAACCTATAAAAGCAATGTGGTGCACAGGATCACCTGCGGAGACTGCAACAAGAACTACGTCGGCCAGACTATATCGTTGGGATGTGGGAGAAAACCCACGTGGTCACAGGGAGAAGGAGCGCACGCACGCACACACACACTGGTGCAGACTGAGAACGAACCGGGCTCCCTGGGGCTGGGAGGTGGCAGTTGTACTACTGGCTCTACACACTCATCTGAGATTTAAACTGGTATTCAGTCTGTTCTCAGAATCAGGTTTAATATCAGCGGCAAACATCATCAAATTTCTTAACTTTTTGGCAGCTGTACATTGCAATACATAACAATAGAGAGAAAAAACTGTGAATTAAAGTAGGTATATATATTATATAGTTAAATTAAATAAGTAGTGCAAAAATAAAATAAAAAGTAGTCAGGTAGTGTTCATGGGTTCAATGTTCTTCAGGAATCAGATGGCAGAGGGGAAAGAGGCTTTTTCTGAATCGTTGAGTGTGTGTCTTCAGGCTCCTGTACCTCCTCCCTGATGGTAGCAATGAGAACAAGGCATGTCCTGGGTGATGGGGGTCCTTGATGATGGATGCCACCTTTTTGAGGCATCACTCCTTGAAGATGTCCTGGATACTATGGAGGCCAGTGCCCATGATGGAGCTGAGTGAATCTACAACTCTCTGCAGTTTACTTCAATCCTGTGCAGTAGCCACACCACCCCCACCCTATACTAGACGGTAATGCAGCCGGTTAAAATGCTCCCCATGTACACCTGTAGAAATTTTGGCGACATACCAAACCTCCTCAAACTCCTAATGAAGTATAGTGGAAATAATGGAATGTTCTTATAATGATACAGATTTATTCCATTCAGCCCATCACCTCCACACCAACTCCCAGATCAGCAACCTTGTGAGTCCCAATCACACGCTCCCTACAGTACTGTGCAAAAGTCTAAGGCACATATGTATAATGTAGCTAGGGTGCCCAGTACTGTATTTGTCAATGAGCGAAGCATGAGATTGTAAACCTGGTGGGAGGAAAGGATGTTGGGAACGGTGAGGGTGGAGCCCTGCAGGAGGGGTGTGGGACAGGTGGCAGAGAAGGAGTGCTAGGGGCCGGGTGACACATGTGCAGACACACCCAGCCCTGAGACACCAGGCAAGGCCACTCGATTCCAAACAATTGCTTTATTGATCATTACAGAATGTCTCTCTGGTGCTTCCCGCTCCCTCCCCTCACCTTTCCCCTTTTCCCAACCGTGATTCCCCTCTCCCTGCTCGCTTCCCACTCTTGGGCACTCCCGGACTGTCCAAGCGCATCGATGGTGCAGGTGAAGTCTCCGGCCGGAACGACTGGCAGGGACTTCACCCAGCAGCGGCAGGATCTGCTCAGGGGTGGCCAACCACTCACTCCTCATGGGCAAGGCGTACACACTGATTAGCCAGAGCAGAGTGTTTCAGTACATTACGCCTGCCATGAAGAAGCACAATCCCAACCACCTCTTTGACTTGGTGACTGAGAAGGTTCCTCCGCATAGCAGAATCCCCAGGCAGGAAGAGCAACAATCATTGCCCCCCCCCCCCAACCACGCAGACTCATCATGGGGCCACCATCGTGACCACCTTCAATAGCTGCGGAGGTGTGGTAACCCAGATCCATGTAGGAAAATCATATCAGTCTTGATTAAAAAGTAGTGCAAAAATAGAAATAAAACATTCATGAGGTAGTGTTCATGGGTTCAGTGTCCATTCAGAAATCTGATGGCAGAGGGGTAGAAGCTGTTCCTGAATCATAAAGTTGTTTGAATCATAAAAGAGCAAAGTTGCTTGCACCGTTAGTGATAAACGGAGAGTAAGAGGTGGAAAATTTCTTAAATGCATTTATTTCAATGCTAGGAGCATTATAAGAAAGGTGGATGAGCTTAAAGCACGGATTGATACCTGGAAGTATAATGTGGTAGCTGTTAGTGAAACGTGGTTACAGGAGGGGTGTAGTGTTCTCCTGCAGTGTGTTGAAACTCTGACTAAACACCAAGTTAAACTGGAGCCAATGAAGACAGAGTGGTAGTAAGGTTAACCATTTACTGTTCACTCTTCCACATTAACGTCGTATGGTGAAAACAGTTGAGAAAAAAATACAAACATACACAGCGTCTGTTTCATTCTGGAGACCAGGTGCGCTCTCTCCTTTCAGCGAGAGTCTCCAAAGCCACCCCGAGTAGCGGGCGAGGGGGTCGCGTCAAACCGCCACCGTGCCCGAGCCCACCCCGCGTCTGAAATCGAAAAGCCGGCACGCGCGCCACTTCCTTAACAGAAACCGCGTTAATATTTTTACTTCAAATACATTCTTATGAACTTACGGCGTTGCTTCTATGATGTTTCTTTGTGGGTGGACACTCACCTTCACACCTTCCCGAACCAAGGCGAGGCAAGAGGTGACGTCATCTCATGCTGCCATATACCATAGACAGTGGGCTTTAACTAGAAAATAGTTAGAAACAAATCATTTAAAACGTAGAGCCAACAAAGTCAAATAAATGCCTTAAGGGCAACACAAGGGGTGTGATTGGCAACTAAATATTCCTGGATTTAATTGCTTCAGGTGTGATAGAATCGGAGGGACAAGAGGAGGAGGTGTTGCATTGCTTGTCAGAGAAAATATTACAGCGGTGCTCTGGCAGGATAGATTGGAGGGCTCGTCTAGGGAAGCTATTTGGGTGGAATTGAGGAATGGGAAAGGTGCAGTAACTCTTACGGGGGTGTATTATAGACAACCAAATGGGGACCAAGAATTGGAGGAGCAAATTTGTAAGGAGATAGCAGATATTTGTGGTGAGAACAAGGTTGTGATTGCGGGAGATTTTAATTTTCCACACATAGACTGGGAAGCCCATACTCTAAAAGGGCTGGATGGTTTGGAGTTTGTAAAATGTGTGCAGGTTAGTTTTTTGCAGCAATACATAGAGGTATCAACTGGAGAAGGGGCAGTGTTGGATCTCCTGTTAGGGAATGAGATAGGGCAGGTGACGGAGGTTTGTGTTGGGGAGCACTTCGGGTCCAGTGATCACAATGCCATTAGTTTCAATATAATTATGGAGAAGGATAAGTCTGGACCCAGGGTTGAGATTTTTGATTGGAGAAAGGCTAACTTTGAGGAGATGCGAAAGGATTTAGCAGGAGTGGATTGGGACAATTTGTTTTATGGGAAGGATGTAATAGAGAAATGGAGGTCATTTAAAGGTGAAATTTTGAGGGTACAGGATCTTTATGTTCCTGTTAGGTTGAAAGGAAAGGTTAAAAGTTTGTGAGAGCCATGGTTTTCAAGGGATATTGGAAACTTGGTTCGGAAAAAGAGAGAGATCTACAATAAATATAGGCAGCATGGAGTAAATGAGATGCTCGAGGAATATAAAGAATGTAAAAAGAATCTTAAGAAAGAAATTAGAAAAGCTAAAAGAAGATATGAGGTTGCTTTGGCAAGTAAGGTGAAAATAAATCCAAAGGGTTTCTACATTTATATTAATAGCAAAAAGATAGTGAGGGATAAAATTGGTCCCTTAGAGAATCAGAGTGGACAGCTATGTGTGGAGCCAAAAGAGATGGGGAAGATTCTGAACAATTTCTTTTTTTTGGTATTCACGAAGGAGAAGGATATTGAATTGTGTAACATAAGGGAAACAGGTAGGGAAGTTATGGAAACTATGATAATTAAAGAAGAGGAAGTACTGGTGCTTTTAAGGAATATAAAAGTGGATAAGTATCCGGGTCCTGATAGGATATTCCCTAGGACCTTGAGGGAAGTTAGTGTGGAAATAGCAGGGGCTCTGACAGAAATGTTTCAAATGTCATTAGAAACGGGTATGGTGCCAGAGGATTGGCGTATTGCTCATGTTGTTCCATTGTTTAAAAAGGGTTCTAAGAGTAAACCTAGCAATTATCGGCCTGTGAGTTTGAGATCACTGGTGGGTAAATTGATGGAAAGTATTCTTAGAGATGGTATATATAATTATCTGGATAGACAGGGTCTGATTAGGAACAGTCAACATGGATTTGTGCGTGGAAGGTCATGTTTGACAAATCTTATTGAATTTTTTGAAGAGGTTACTAGGAAAGTTGACAAGGGTAAAGCGGTGGATGTTGTCTATATGGACTTCAGTAAGGTCTTTGACAAAGTTCCACATGGTAGGTTAGATAGGAAGGTACAATCGTTAGGTATTAATATTGAAGTAGTAAAATGGATTCAGCAGTGGCTGGATGGGAGACACCAGAGAGTAGTGGTGGATAACTGTGTGTCAGATTGGAGGCCGGTGACTAGTGGTGTGCCTCAGGGATCTGTACTGGGTCCAATGTTGTTTGTCATATACATTAATGATCTGGATGATGGGGTGGTTAATTGGATTAGTAAGTATGCAGATGATACTAAGATAGGTGGATTTGTGGATAATGAAGTAGGTTTTCAAAACTTGCAGAGAGATTGAGGCCAGTTAGAAGAGTGGGCTGATAGATGGCAGATGGAGTTTAATGCTGATAAATGTGAGGTGCCACATTTTGGTAGGACTAATCAAAATAGGACATACATGGTAAATGGTAGGACATTGAAGAATGCAGTAGAACAGAGGGTTCTAGGAATAATGGTGCATAGTTCGCTGAAGGTGGAATCTCATGTGGATAGAGTGGTGAAGAAAGCTTTTGAATTCTGGTCTTTATAAATCAGAGCATTGAGTATAAGAGTTGGGATGTAATGTTGAAATTGTACAAGGCATTGGTAAGGCCAAATTTGGAGTATTGTGCACCATTCTGGTCACCGAATTATAGGAAAGATGTCAACAAAATAGAGAGAGTACAGAGAAGATTTACTGGAATGTTACCTGGGTTTCATCACCTAAGTTACAGAGAAAGGTGAACAAGTTGGGTCTTTATTCTTTGGAACGTAAAAGGTTGAGGGGGGACTTGATAGAGGTATTTAAAATTATGAGGGGGATAGATAGAGTTGACGTGGATAGGCTTTTTCCATTGAGAGTGGGGGAGATTCAAACAAGAGGACATGAGTTGAGAGTTAAAGGGCAAAAGTTTAGGGGTAACATGAGGGGGAACTTCTTTACTCAGAGAGTGGTAGCTGTATGGAACGAGCTTCCAGCAGAAGTGGTTGAGGCAGGTTCGATGTTGTTATTTAAAGTTAAATTGGATAGCTATATGGACAGGAAAGGAATGGAGGATTATGGGCTGAGTGCAGGTCAGTGGGACTAGGTGAGAGTAAGAGTTCGGCACGGACTAGAAGGGCTGAGATGGCCTGTTTCCGTGCTGTAATTGTTATATGGTTTATATGGTTATATCATTGAATGCATGTCTTCAGACCCCTGTACCTCCTCCTTGATGGCAGCAATGAGAAGAGTGTATGACCTGGGTGATGGGGGTCCTTAATGATGGATGCCATCTTTTTGAGACGTTGCTCCTTGAAGATGTCCTGTATACTACAGAGGATAGTGCTCATGATGGAGCTGACTGAGTTTACAACTCTCTGTAGCTTATTTCAATCCTGTGCAGTAGACCCCCCCCCCAAAACAAGATGGCAATTCTTTACACTTCACATGTTCAAAGATGTCCGTGATTAGTTCTTTTTGGCAAGGTTCATTCGCTGGTTACTCAGCCC
Source organism: Mobula hypostoma (assembly GCF_963921235.1). NCBI lineage: Eukaryota > Metazoa > Chordata > Chondrichthyes > Myliobatiformes > Myliobatidae > Mobula > Mobula hypostoma. The sequence continues at coordinate 114,044,590 of NC_086101.1, forward strand.
GAGCCACATGCCCATGGCCTTGGTGAACTTTCTGAGGGGTCAGGTACTGACAACAATCCTCCCTCAGGTGTGGCAATGCTGGTGGTGGAATTGGGGGGGGAGATGTTGGTCACTGGTTCTTGCCTTACAACCTGCACCCTCCACCTCTCCAAGCTGGGGTGCGCCAGACGCTGGTCTGCTTCCAGTCTCCTGGAGCTGGGGGCTTATGGTCTCTGTGTTCTCCGTAATCTCCCAGAGCGGGGGGATGGTCAGCAGAGCTCCTTTCCCATCCATACTTCCCCATTCCGCCTTTTCTCTTCCTGTGTTCCTCTTCCTGTCTCACCAGTTTCCCACTCTTGCTCCGAAGAAGAAACGTTGCTGGCATCTGTCTGCTGTCCTACCCTTTTCTTCCCATTCCTTTTATTTTCGTCAGCCCATTGTGCCTTGAGTGTGTCATCTGAGTCTTCTTCCTATTCATCTTCCGCAATTTTTCTTCTTGTCCCTCCTGTGGAATCCTCCTTGTCTTGTAGGGGGGAGGGAGGGGAGGCTAGGAATTTCTGGTGGGGTGGGAGCTCAAGGTACTTGACATTTCCTCAGGCACAGTCTCTAAACTAGTGCTTTCTTTTTTAATCTTTTTAATAATTTTCAAGTTCATAAACATCATAACAATAGTGATACAAACAGATTGGAATTACCTTATTGTTAATAAACATATACAAAAAAGACTACAAATAGTACAAGTGTAATAGATTTCCAGACTCTTGATATAGTTAATCATGGAGAAAAAAGAAATAAAAAGAAAAGGATATTGCAAAGAAACCCCCCCCCAAAAAAACAGAAAAAAACTTAAAGAACTAATGACTAAACCCAAAAAAAAGCAAACAGAACAAAACAAGGCTGAACCAATCTATTAGATTGAATACATTCATTAATGTCGTCAACTCCACTCCTCTACTCATATATTCTAAGTTAATAAAAAGGATTCGGAAAAGGTCAAACTACATCATATGAAAATGTTGAATAAATGGCTTCCAAGTCTCTTCAAATTTAACCGAAGGATCAAAAATGACACTTCTGATATTTTCAAAATTTAAACATGATATAGTTTGGGAAAACCATTGAAATGTAGTAGGGGGTTGGTCTCTTTCCAATTCAATAAAATGGACCTTCTGGCCATTAATGTAACAAATGCAATCATCCGACAATCTGAAGAGGATAAAGATCTATGTTCCGTCATTGGCAAACCCAAAATTGCCGTAATAGGATGGGGTTGTAAATCAAAATGCAAAACTGTTGAAATAATATCAAAAATATCTTTCCAAAATGTTTTCCAAAAGAGGGCAGGACCAGAACATATGAGTCAGAGTGACAACTGTCACAAATAGGATTTATATGGGAGTAAAAATGAGTTAGTTTATCTTTAGACATATGGGCCCTATGCACTACCTTAAATTGTATCAGCGTATGTTTAGCACATGTAGAGGAAGAGCTAACTAATTGAAAGATTTTTCCCATTTCTCTATAGGTAGGCGAAGTTTAAGTTCCCTTTCCCATTCATTTATAATTTTATCCGATATACCTGGCTGTATTTTCATAATTATATCATAAATAGTTGCTATTAATCCCTTCTGATAAGGATTTAAACCTAAAATTTTGTCTATGATATCAGTAGAGTGTGAAATCGGAAAGGCAGGCAGCGTGGTATTTAAGAAGTTTCTTATTTGTAAATACCTAAAAAAATGGGATCTGGGCAAGTTATATTTATTAGGTAACTGTTCAAAAGACATGAAACAGTAATTCAGAAATAAATCACGGAAACATTTTACACCCTTCTTTTTCCATATCAAAAAGGCTTGATCCATAACCGAGGGTTGGAAAAAAATTAGATATAATAGGGCTTGATAATATGAATTTGTTCACACCAAAAAGTTTACGAAATTGGAACCTTATTCGTAATGTATGTTTAATTACTGGATTAACCGTTTGTTCATTCAATTTAGAAAATTCAAAGGGAAGTGAAGTTCCTAAAATAGAAACCAATGAAAACCCTTGTACAGAGTATCCTTCAAGGTTTACCCATTGTGGACTTGGAATTATATCCCAATCTTGTGTCCAAAATATTAAATATCAAATATTAATTGCCCAGTAATGGAATCTTAAATTGCTAAACCACCATCTTTCTTGGACTTGTAAATATTTTTTACTTAACCTGGGATTTTTATTCTGCCATATACAAGAGAAAATCTTAGAATCAATAGTATCAAAAAAAATCTAGGAATAAAACTTGGTACCACTTGAAATAAATATAAAAATTTAGGTAAAACAATCATTTTAATAGCATTGATTCAGCCAATCAGTGATAGAGACAATGGGGACCATTTAGTAAGCGATTGTTTAACCTGACTAATTAACGGTGAAAAAATAGACCTTGAATAGATCTTTACGTCTCTTAGCAATTTTAACCCCCAAATAAGTAAATTAGTCAGTAATCAACCTGAATGGTGAACATCTATAAATGGGAACCTGCATATTTTATGGAAAAAGTTCGCTCTTACCAAGATTCAATTTGTAACCAGAAAAACTACTAAACTGAGCAAGCAAAGATAATACTGCCGGAATGGATTTCTCAGGGTTAGAAATATATAACAGTAATTCATCTGCATATAGTGATAATTCATGTGTCTCATTCCCACGGGTAATACCAAATATATTAGGAGAGTCACGAATAGCAATAGCTAACGGTTCCAGGGCAATATCGAATAATAATGGACTAAGAAGGCAACCCTGCCTAGTACCAGGGAATAACTGAAAAAAGGGAGATCTTTGATTATTGGTAAATACTGAAGCCAAAGGAGTAAGGTATGTCAATTTAATCCAAGATATAAATATCAGACTAAAATTAAATTTCTCAAGCATATTAAACAAATATGTCCATTCGACTCTATCAAAAGCTTTCTCAGCATCCAATGAAATGACGCATTCTGGAGTTCTAGGTATTAACAATATTCATTAATCTCCTAATATTAAAGAAGGAGTAATGATTTTTAATAAATCCAGTCTGATCAACAGAAATAATTTGAATAATACATTCTCCAGTCTCGTTGCCAATATTTTAGAAAAAATCTTAGAATCCACATTCAGCAAAGAGATGGGGGTAGATTTAGCATTAGATTTAGCATTGGCCACTTTCTGGTCTTTTTCTGGGTTTTTGTGGGAGGGGGTTGGTATTTTTGTTCTTATTTTTCAATTTAATTTAGATTTTTTCTTTAAACGGGCTGACTTGAAACTACCAAAATGTCCAAAATGTTGTGACTTCCGGTTCCTCTTTAAACCTTTTTTCGTCTTCCGGGGTCATGAGTTTGTATTCTGGTTAACCCTTTATATATCTTATGCTCATTTTCAGTACTATGGATAAGATTATTAATTTGGTTTCTTGAAATACAAATGGTTTAAACCACATTATTGGGCGGAAGGAAATTTTTTAAGTATTCCATAGGATGAATGCTCATATTATTTTCGTACAAGAAACTCATGTGCAGAAAGAGGATAATCAGCGTTTTTTTTAGGTTTTGGAAGGACTAAGAGTTCCATTCAAATTCACAGGCCAAAGTGAATGGTGTTTCTATTTTTATAGATCCTTCAAATTTATTTTGCATTATGAAACTATTTCAGATCCGAATGGTAGATTTTTGTTAATTACTGGATTGTTATTTAACAGAAAAGTTGCTATGGTTAATGTTTATGCTCCAATTGCTGATTGTCCTGAATTTTTTAAACATCTCTTTACATCCCTTCCTAACTTAAATGATTATATGCTGATTATGGGTGAGATTTTAACTGTTGTTTAAATCCTTTGATGGATAGATCTATGTCTAAGCAGACACTCCCGAACAAATCGGCTACTCTTATTAATTCTTTTATGGTTGACTCTGGAATTTCAGAAATTTGGAGATTTCCACACCCCAACAATAAAGAGTTTTCATTCTTTTAACATGTATATCATCATTATTCTAGAATTGATTACTCTCTTATTGACTCTCAATTAATTCCACTTGTTACTGACTGCAAATATGAACTCCATTGCTGTCTCCGATCATGTGCCATTGAAACTATCTATTAAGTCAATGGATACATATTCTAGTACTAGACAATGGCGATTTAATACCACTCTGCTCTAGAACTCGGACTTTGTTAATTTTATTGAGGAACAGATTAATTTTTTCTTCACAACGAATTTTACGGAGGGAATTTCCAGCGGGGTACTATGGGACACTTTTAAAGCATATATTTGTGGACAAATTATTTCATATTCTGCTAGACTGAAAAGCGAACTAATGATGAAATACTTAAGCTGGTTGACAAGATCAAAGAAATCAACAAGAAATACTCTATTACTCTCAATCAGGAGCTTTTTAAAGAGAGCATCAAACTTCAAATGGAACATAGTCTATTACTATCATCTTCGATTGAAAATCAATTAATTAAAACTAGGAGTCAATTCTGTATACATGGTGATAAAACTGGGATACTACTGGCTAATCAACTGAAATTGGCTTCGGTTAAATGCCAGATTGTTAAGATTCGTAAAAAAAAGATGGTACTGTGACGGTTGATCATGATGAGATAAACAAATCCTTTCAAGAATTTTATACCTCTTGTGACGAGAATACACATAAAATTAAGATGTTTGCTGGCCTGGGTTAGCATCAGTGACATCAGCAAGTGGTCTGCCACCTGCCCTCAGGGGAAGGAGAGATAAGGAACAATGGAGCAGCGTCTGGAGATGTGTAATGAAGGGACGGGGGGAGAGAGAGCTGTCTGGAGCAGCTCCCCCTTTGAACCTTGAACTGTTTGAAGTGATGGACAGGCGATGCCCCAGCATGGGGATAAAAAGGGACAGGTTCGCTAAGGCGACACACACACGCCACCCGAGGTAACGAGACCCTGGAAGCGGTACGCTTCTCACGAGTCGGTGAGAAGTATCAGACAACGGCCAGGGTGGAAAGGTACGATCAGCGGGAACCCGGTGTGTGTCCGCCCTTGCCTGGGTGCCGGGTTCACTGCAGAGGATCGACCACATCTGGAGGAGGGGTCACAGTCGGTGACCTCAGGTGACATCACCAAGGACCCGCCCAAAAAAGTTGCTTGTGAGCCATATCGCCGGTCTGTGAGTGAAGCCGTGTCTGAATGATCAGTTGTTCCTGTTCTATCTCTCTCTCCCCCCACGTTGTCCATCGCCATGGCAACGATTACTGTGAACTGAACTACTAAACTGGACTGAATTTTGAGTCACTTTGAAATTTGGTCATTTACCCCTAGACAACGATAGAGCTTTATTGATGCTGTTATCTTAATTCTGTGCACATGTGTGTTTAGCATCGCTGAACTGTTGCATTTATTATCCTTTCGATTACTGTGTTGCTTGTTCCTTTAATAAAACTTTCTTAGTTCTAGTACTCCAGACTCCAACTGAGTGATCCATTTCTGCTGGTTTGGCAACCCAGTTACGGGGTACGTAACACTCTCTATACCAACCAGAATTTCCTGATGACTCCACTTCAATGCACGAATTTTTAAAGAAGTTGAATATTCCAAAATTACCACCCAATGAATGTTTAAAACTAGATGTACCTATTACGGTAGAAGAAATAAAAAATGCTATTTCTTCGATGAATTCAGGTAAAGCACCTGGTCCAGACGGTTATACAGTAAAATTTTTTAAATCCTTCTCTACTACACTTTCTCCTTGGTTATGTAGAACCTTTAGGGATGCATTATCTATAGGTAAATTACCTCAATCTTTTTATCGAGCTTATATTTCCCTTATTCTTAAAAAAGATAAACTAGTGCTGAACAGGTCTCTGCACTGATGGTGGGCACATTGACGTTTGCCTGAGCCTTATCAGTGTCAGCTCCCCTTCTTGTTTCATGTATGTAGGAACCAGCACATTTTGGGCAGGCTTTGTACAGGTGACCTCCCTCTCCACAGAAGTTGCAGTATTTGTCCTCCTGGCAGTCTTCTGTCTGGTGGCCTTCCTGTTAGTAGTTCTTGCAGATCACGGTATTGCATTGGGCCATGACATGTCCCAACTTGTTACAGTTATGGGTTGACTGGCATATACCATGAAACCATGGTTCCCTCCAGACTGAGGAAGGGTGGATGATGGAGCCATTCGGACATGGTGCCTGCTTGTCCAGATCCGGAACATATCCTTGACATCCACACAGTTTCCTGTGCATTCGACATAATGGGCAAGGAAGGTGAGAACATCAACAATGGGCACATGTGGACTGTGATCCCACGCTTCTTCTAGTGGGTGCCAAGTCTTTCACTAGGTCTTATTACAAAGGACTGAAAACAACACGTGTTTAAAAGCATGTCTATTACTTGCAAGGTGAAGTCCACCTCTTTATAATGGATGGCAGGCAGCTTCCACTGTACAGCTTACAAAGTTCATTTTTATGCAATTCCTTGGCTGTTATCTGTTTGAGCTGAGTCAGCACCCCCCACCCCAGCAGCTGCAGTCTTGTTTCACTTCTATCCAAGGCCACTCAATGTACCGACACCCCTTTAGTTACACAATGAACAATGATCAGAATATTACATGCCTCCTGCCGCATACACACATGGCATATAGCAAAGCACTCTGGGATAATAAAAGTTTCATTTTGTCACATTGCAAGATTAAATATATAAACAATCTCAAAGTTTTAAATATATTTCTACCTGGGATGGTGAAAAGCGGGCTGCACCTTTAGCAGTGACAACGGCTCCTCGTTTCCCCTTCTCTCGGAAATCCTCCATGAACTTCTGCCATCCTGCCCCATGCTTGAAGGTTACTTTGAGAAAGACATTGTGGTCTTGGACACTACAGATGTCCTTCGCCTCGCACTTGCAGCAGTCAAGCAGAACTTTCCAAATGAAGTGGTCCCTGGTGAAGGGGTTTCCCTCACTGACATCCTTCACTGCCACCCTGAGAGTGTTTTGGATCCCAGGTCCTCCAGAAGATGCATTGGTAGGTGCAGCCATTCTAGCTGGGCATCAATTGCTGGAAAAGGGTGGTAGGTTGGTTTCCCAATCAGCATGAGCTTCCACCCCTATGTCAGCAGGTTAACCTCTTGATCACAGCCAGTCCACCATGATAAACTAATTTGCAAGAGGGATGGGACTCGGAGCAATAAAGGAGTGGAAGAAGTGCATGGAGTAAAGCCAGATCTAACATATAGAGAGTCTTTGAGGAAAGAGAAGCAGAACAAAAGGTGTAAAGGTAGGAAGGTAGAAGGGCTAAAGTGTGTGTACTTCAATGCAAGAAGCATCAGAAACAAAGGTGATGATCTGAGAGCTTGGATACATACATGGAATTATGATGTAGTGGCCATTACAGAGACTTGGCTGGCACCAGGGCAGGAATGGATTCTCAATATTCCTGGATGTCAGTGCGTTAAGGGAGAAAGGGGAGGAGGGGTGGCATTACTGGTCAGGGATACTATTACAGCTACAGAACGGGTGGGTAATGTAGCAGGATCCTCTTTTGAGTCAGTATGGGTGGAAGTCAGGAACAGGAAGGGAGCAGTTACTGTATTGGGAGTATTCTATAGGCCCCCTGGTAGCAACAGAGATACCGAGGAGCAGATTGGGAGGCAGATTTTGGAAAGGTGCAAAAATAACAGGGTTGTTATCATGGGTGACTTTAACTTCCCGAATATTGATTGGCATCTGATTAGTTCCAAAGGTTTAGGTGGGGCAGAGTTTGTTAAGTGTGTCCAGGATGAATTCCGATCACAGTATGTGGACAGGCCGACCAGGGGGAATGCCATACTAGATCTAGTACTAGGTAATGAACCAGATCAAATCACAGATCTCTCAGTGGGTGAGCATCTGGGGGACAGTGACCACTGCTCCCTGGCCTTTAGCATTATCATGGAAAAGAATAGAATCAGAGAGGGCAGAAAAATTAAATGTGCAAACAGTAAAAGTAAGCAAATAGCATTCAGAAATGAAGTTCACGAAAGTGAGTCCGAAGACACGAAGCTGAGAATGGCATATGTCGTGAAATTTGTTCTTTTGCACAGCAGAACATTGCAATACATAATTATAAAATACTACAAATTATTTTAGGCCACACTTGGAGTACTGTGTCCAGTTCTGGTCACCTCACTATAGGAAGAACATGGAAGCATTGGATAGGGTACAGAGGAGATTTACCAGGATGCTGCCTGGTTTAGAAAGTATGCATTATGATCAGAGATTAAGGGAGCTAGGGCTTTACTCTTTGGAGAGAAGGAGGATGAGAGGAGACATGATAGAGGTGTACAAGATAATAAGAGGAATAGATAGAGTGGATAGCCAGCGCCCCTTCCCCAGGGCACCACTGCTCAATACAAGAGGACATGGCTTTAAGGTAAGGGGTGGGAAGTTCAAGGGGGATATTAGAGGAAGGTTTTTCACTCAGAGAGTGGTTGGTGCGTGGAATGCACTGCCTGAGTCAGTGGTGGAGGCAGATACACTAGTGAAATTTAGGAGACTACTAGACAGGTATATGGAGGAATTTAAGGTGGGGAGTTATATGGGAGGCAGGGTTTAAGGGTCGGCACAACATTATGGGCCCAAGAGCCTGTACTGTGCTGTACTGGTCTATGTTCTATACTACACTTAATCCTAGCCAAAATGCCGAGAAGATAGAAAGTGAAAAATGGCACAAGGGACCCGTGGCTTAATTGGTCAAAGCACCTATCCAGTAAAAAGGAACCAACTCCCTTTCATTGTGGGTGGCACAGGAGGGAGGCAGGTAGCATAATGCTACGACAGCACCGGAGAGCTGTTCAGTTCTGCCTCAGTCTGTAGGGAGTTTGCACGATCTTCCTGTGACCTTGTCAGTTTTCTCTGGGTGCTCCGGTCTCCTCCCACGTTACAAAGACAGACGGGTCAGTAGGTTAATTGATCACGTGGGTATAAATGGGTGGTGTGGGCTCATTGGGCCCAAAGAGTCTGTTACCCAGCTGTATCTCTATATAACTCAAATAAAACTTTTCAGGCAAGGCCAGAATATGTGCTGGGCTGGGTGTTGGCCCATCAGTGCTGCTCTCCAGTGTTCACTCCCTGGATGACAAACTGGATTGCCTTCGTCTGCTACTGACCCAGCCGAGACAGGCTGGATTGCCTTTGTCTGCAGGTGACCCAGCGTGAGACAAGCTTAATAGCTTTTGTCTGCTAGCGATTCATCCGAGACAAGCTGGATTGCTTTCGTCTGCTGGTGACCCAGCATGAGACTGTCATAAGGGGGTGGCTGGGAACGGACCCAAGTGCAAGACACAGACACTGAAGTACTAGGGACAGGACTAGGATACAGGGTGAGGGCAAGGACATGGACACGAAAACCGGGAACCCGGAACAGGACTGGACAAGAGAGCTAGGAGCCAGAGCTTAGACTCTGAGCCAGAGACTGGATAAAGACCCAGAACCTAGGTCTTGCCTCTGGCTCGGAGCCCCCAGAACTAGGCAAGGACGTGACTTGGCTGGCAGGCAGGACGAGGCTGGAGTCTTCAGGCTTGAGGCGAGGCTGGAGACCGGAGGCTTGAGGCGAGGCTGGAGACCAGGGACTTGAGGTGAGGCTGGAGACCGGAGGCTTGAGGCTTGGGGTCTTGAAGCTTGGCTTGGGGGGAGGCTCCAGGCTTGGGGTCTTGAAGCTCCTCTTGGGCAGGGCGCAGATCACCTAGGTAAGGCGTGGTACTCCACCCGACAGAGGCAAGGGACAGGAAGGGACAGAACCAACCGCAGGGTAACGGCAAGATGGCCTGGCTTACCCGACGGATGCAAGGGACAGGGAGGGACAGAACCAACCGTAGGTAACAGCAAGATGGCCTGGCTTACCCGGTGGATGCAAGGGACAGGAAGGGACAGAACCAACCATAGGTAACGGCAAGACAGCCTGGCTTACCCGACGGAGGCAAGGGACAGGAAGGGTCAGAACCAACCGCAGGTAATGGCAAGATGGCCTGGCTTACCCGGCAGAGGCAAGGGACAGGAAGGGACAGAACCAACCACAGGTAATGGCAAGATGGCCTGACTTACCCGGCAGAGGCAAGGGACAGGAAAGGAGCTAGGTACAGGGTGGCTACAAGACAAGACTACAGGCGAGACGAGGCGAGAGTTACCAGCAAGACAAGGCTTCAGGCAATGCAAGGCAAGACAAGAACTTCAGGCGAGGCGAGAGTTACCAGCAAGACAGGGCAAGGCTTCAGGCGGGGAAACAGAAGGCAGGAGAAGGGATACGAGGGGTAAGGACAAGAACAATCCAGCAGCCACACCCTGGTCTCGGGAGGTATTTATGCAGCCAGCCCCGGTGAGAATCAGTTGCCTCAATTAGTGCTCAACAGGAACAGAAACAGGGTAGACAGGAAAACCTGGAGCAAGGGTCGATGGACTGGACCGTGAACGGGAAAGCGGACTTCATGGACCGGAACATGACAGAGACAAGCTGGATTGCCTTCAGCTACTACTGACCCAGCGCGAGACACCAGGCAGACAATCTCTGAAGAGTATTGATAATGGCTGCAGTCACCCCTCTTATAAAGACACTGCACAGAAGAAGGCAATGGCAAACCACTTCTGTAGAAAAATTTGCCAAAAACAATCACGGTCATGGAAAGACCATGATCACCCACATCATACGACATGGCACATTATGATGTGGTCCATTGAACCTGCTCCACCATCTATCATGGCTGATTTGTTGGTATCCTCTGAGTTATTCAATTCAAGATTGTTTAATGTCATTTCCAGTACACAAGTGTAAAGGTGAATAAAATAATTGTTACTCCGGATCCAAAGCAGCACAATAAGGTAAAGAACACAATAATAAAAACACAATAGATATAAATACACAAGATAGCTTATATACGTGGATTGATTATACACCCATAAAGTGAAGCTAGGCACAGTAGTGTCTCTGACAGGAAATGATAAAGTAGTGGTGGTGGGGGATGTGGAGGGCTGGATTAGTGGGTGAGCACCTTTTCACTAGCTCTTATAACAAACAACAATTAACTCAGGTTGTATCAATCCCCCAGATTTGATAGAGGTAAACAAAATTATGTGGGGTATAGCTAGGGTAAATGCAAGCAGACTTTTTCCATTGAGGTTGGGTAAGACTAGAACTAGAGGACATGGGTTAAGGGTGAAAAGTGAAATCTTTAAGGGGAACATGAGGGGAACTGTTATGTTTTGTAACTCCTGAAACTAATTGAAAGAAAAACACAGGAGCCGGGATGTTATGTCTACTTAGTTTTTCTTTAGTGAGGCACTCACATATGACTTGGTGGCGTCATGACGTATTCCATTCATGTACTTTTACATACGACCCATAATGAATTATGTAAACAAAGAATGCTTAATCAAACAATATATATAGAATATTAATCAGATATTACTGAAATATTAAATACACAACACTCCTCCCTGCTTAGCTATAAACTCCAACTCAAGTATGCAATGTATTGCTCTCTAGTCATGTAATATACTATATACTATACAATACAGCCACTATATAGACATCCAAGCATAGCAAATTTTAAATGGTCCCATTGCAGTCTAAAGATTTATTCACTGTGGAAAATTTCTTACTCTTGGGGTATAATGTCCTTCCTGACAAGAGGATCACTCTGCTTGGCAGGTGAGACTTGTAACTATGAAACAACCTCGGGTTCTGGAGCCACCTCTATGGTGGATGTAGGAGTTGAATCTGGGACTGCAGGAAGTGGTTCTGGCAGCTCTGGACACCTTTCTTCTCTAACAATTGACTCATCTCTCCTCAACTGATCGATGTGTCGTCGCCAGATTAGATCAGATGCAATCTCCACTGTGTAGGAGAGCGGTTTATTTCTGTCCTTAATCTTTCCAAATACCCACTTTTGATCACTCTGTAGTCCATTCCCAAAATTGCTTGTCCAAGAGTGAAACATTGAACCTCCTTGTCTGAGGAGCCATCGGTTTGACTCCACTGTTGCCCTGCAGACTCCTTCTGAGATTTGGTTTGAGGAGATCCAAGCTGAGTGCAAGGAATGACCCAGGGACAGCATGGTTGGTGAGCTGCTGGTTGTGGAGTGTGCTGCCTTGCGGTATGCAAAGAGGAAATTGGTGAGCTTCTGATTCAGTGTCAGTGTAGTGTGTTCTGCTGACGTTGCTCACAGTGCGTTCTTTAAACTCTGGTCAACACTTTTCACCAACTCCTTTGGTAGCTGGGCGCTACGGTGCAGATCTAATATGTGTTATTTCATTCATTTTCAGGAAGGACTGAGACTATTCCTCCACAAACTGTGGCCCATTGTCACAGACTAAGTGTTCTGTAACACCAGTCTTTGAGAAGAAGCTTCTCAACACATCAACAGTGTGTGAAGCTGTATTGGAGGCTATTGGGAACACTTCTGGCCACTACTACCAGACATTTGTGTCCCTTTTTTTTACTCAGAGAGTGGTGGATGCCTGGAACGTGCTGCCTGGTATGGTGGGAGAAGCAAATACATTAGAGGCTTTTAAAAGACGTTTGGATAGGCACATGGATGTGAGGAAGATGGAGGGATATGGACATGGTGTAGGTAGGAGGGATTAGTGTGAGGGTGTTTTTGATTTGCTTTTTAGCTGGGTCGGTACAAGACTGTGCTGTCCTGTTCTGTGTTCTATGAATGGTCCGGCAAAATCCACAGAAATCCTCTGCCTGGGCAATGCAGCCCATTCCCAGGGATGGAGAGGCACTCTTGGCATCTTCTGCAGGAACTCAGCAGGCCAAGCAGTAGCTATGGAAAAGAGTATGTTCAACGTTTTGGGCCGAGGCCCTTCAGCATCTCTTTTCAATAGATGCTGAGGGCTTCCTGAGTTCCTTTGGCATTCCATGTGTGTTGCTTGGACTTTCCACATCTGCAGATTTTCTCATGTTTGTGCCTGACATCTTCTGCATGTGTTGGCATCTGGAATACAGCTACTCGATCCCAGGCCACCAGATAAAGCTTCGAGCCAATGCTTTCATTTTGACCATGCCTAGATGGCCGGCATGTAGCTCCTCAAACACTTTAGCTCTTAGTTTGGTTATAAGAAATTACTTTATTAGTTATATGATGAAGAAAATACAGAAAGAAAGAAAGAAAACAATAGTTAATAAATAGTAAAAGAGACAAAATACTACCTCTCTCTCTCTCTCTCATGTCCTAGCCTCTATCTCCAGCTCTTAGCACTAGCTGTAACCCAGTTTTAGTGAAGATTCCCACTTGCACTAAGAAATTACCCCTTGTTGTACCCTTCAATATCTAACATAACTTTTACCTTAGCACTGTTCCATCACCTAGTGGTGATTCTTATCTCTTGCAACCTTTGACTTTTAACTTAGAAACAGAGACAACCGGTCTGTAAAGGGGAAAATATTCTTCACTGGTATAATATAAAATATAGAAGAAAGGATGCAATATTGAGGCTTTATAAAGCACTAATGAGGCATCACTAGAGTATTGTGAGCAGATTTGGGCCCCTTGTCTAAGAAAGGATGTGCTGACATTGGAGATGGTTCAAAGGAGGTTCACGAAAATGTTTCCAGGATCGAAAGACATCATATGAGGAATGTTTGATGGCTCTGGGCCTGTACTCACTGGAATTGAGATGAATGGGGGGGTCGCGGGGGTTGAATCTCAAAACAACCTGCTTTATGTTGAAAGACCTCGATAGAGTAGATCTGGAGAGGATGTCTTCTATAGAGAGGGAGTCTCAGGCCAGAGGGCACCACCTCTGAATAGAGAGACATCCATTTAGAATGGAGATGAGGAGGAATTTCTTTAGCCAGAGGGTGGTGAATCTGTGGAATTCATTGCCACATAGCTGTGGAGGCCAAGTCATTGGGTGCACTTAAGGCAAAGGTTGGGGTTGAGAGGGAAAATGAATCAGCCGTGATAAAATGGCAGAGCAGACCAATGGGCCAAATGGCCTAATTCTGATCCTGTATCTTATGGTCTTATCAAGGATGTGCATTCATGCACATCTCCAGACTATCACCACATTCCAAGGTAATGCCATTTTGTATTACAAACCTCCATTTTATGTTACACATGTTAGCATATATCAAGGAGACATCAAATTTAACTCTTCCTTTACACTCTCCGACAGTCCGGAAGTGTTTGTTGTGGGCACTGAGCTGTAGAGAGGGATACAGCACAGAAAGCAGACCTTTGAACCCTAAGTTCATTCTCATTGTACACCCATTTACACCGATCCCTTTTTACATCATAAAACCATAAGACACAAGAGAAGAATTAGGGCATTTGGTCCATTAAAAGATGGTAGGGTGGAGATACACTGCTACCAAAGCAGGTGTAAGGCACTCCTTCCCTCCACTAGTCTGCAGGTCACCTTTGGGCAAGGTGTAGCACCTGCTTAGCCACCAACCACACCCCTCCCCCTGGTCACGTGAAGCCATGGAGGCGGGTGGTGGATAGTCGGAGGAGCAGCCGGTGCAGATCACAAATCCTGGTTATGCGACCACTGACGCCAGGCAGACAACCTCTGAAGAGTATTGATAATGGCTGCAGTCACCCCTCTTGTAAAGACACTGCACAGAAGAAGGCAATGGCAAACCACTTCTGTAGAAAAATTTGCCAAAAACAATCACGGTCATGGAAAGACCATGATCACCCACATCATACGACATGGCACATTATGATGTGGTCCATTGAACCTGCTCCACCATCTATCATGGCTGATTTGTTGGTATCCCCTGAATTATTCAATTCAAGATTGTTTAATGTCATTTCCAGTACACAAGTGTAAAGGTGAATGAAATAATTGTTACTCCGGATCCAAAGCAGCACGATAAGGTAAAGAACACAATAATAAAAACACAATAGATATAAATACACAAGATAGCTTATATACGTGGATTGATTATACACCCATAAAGTGAAGCTAGGCACAGTAGTGTCTCTGACAGGAAATGATAAAGTAGTGGTGGTGGGGGATGTGGAGGGCTGGATTAGTGGGTGAGCACCTTTTCACTAGCTCTTATAACAAACAACAATTAACTCAGGTTGTATCAATCATAAGTGTGTTTACGTTACTTGCTGCAAGGGAAGACTATTACCACACAAGAGCCTGTGACTGCTTCGAAAAAACAGGCAGCATGGTCAGTCCTTTATACACAAGTGTTATCTACTCGCGCCAGTTCAAGGACAGGGTGCATCTTTTTTCCCTGATTAGTCAGTGTTCTTGGCATTCTTCCAGTAACCAAATCCGGTTTTCTTTCTGCTACTCAAGGTTAATTGGCCTAAAGTTTACGAACACTATTAGCAAAGCACCCTGGTACAATACAGGTTCCATTTTGTTACAGACATTTCCATAAAGTGTTGTTCCACCTTATGCTTGGAGAAAATAATTGTATTTGGGTCTGGTGGTCCTGGATGCTACATAACCTCCTCCCTGATGGAAGTGGGATAAACAGTCAATGAACAGTGTGTGTGGGATCTTTCATGATGTTACTGGCCCTTTTCCGGCACTTCTCTATATATGTACTTGATGGCGGATAGGCTGGAGCTGGTGATGCGTTGGGCAGTTTTGACTACCCATTGTAGAGCCTTCCTGTCCACCACAGTGCAGTTTCTGTACCGTGCAGTGATGTGGCTTGTTAGGATGCTCTCTACTGGGCATCTGTAGAATGGCATGGGTATAGATGTGCATAGTCCAGCTCTCTTCAGCTTCCTCAGAAAGTAAAGGCGTTGGTGAGCTTTCCTGATTGTACAGGATGTATTCTGGGACCATGAGAGGTTGTGTGTGATGTGCACTCCCAGGAGTTTGAAACTGCTTGCGGTTTCCACTGTTGTGCTGTCAACGTAACAGGGGGGCATGAGCGGTGTGAGTTCTTCTGAAGTCGATAACCATCTCCTTTGTCTGTTGACATTAAGGAAAAGGTTATTTGCCTGGCACCAGGCTTCAGGTTCTTCCACCTCCTCTCTGTAGGTCATCTCATTGTTGTTGGTGATGAGCCCCACCGCTGTCCTGTCATCGGCGAACTTGAGAATGTGATTACTCAGGCGTTTGGCCTAGCAGTCAGTGTGAGCAATGGGTTCAGTACACACAGCCCTGGAGGGCAGCCATGTTGAGGATGATGAGGAGAGAGGAGTGGTTGTGCCTCTCAAACCCATTCTCCTGCCTTCTCCCTGTAACCTTCACTCCCTGAGTAATCAAGAACCTATCAAAATCCGCCTTAAATATACCCAGTGACCTAGCCTCTACAGCCATCTGAGGCAAGGAATTCCACAGATTTATCACCTTCTGGCAAAAGAAATCTCTCCTCATCTCCCTTCCAAATAGACACCCCTCTATTTTGAAGCTGTGTCCTTTAGACCTGAACTCTCCCTACCATGCTCTCTGCATCCACTCTATCAAGGCCTTTCAACATTCAATAGGTTTCAATGAGGTCACCCCTCATTCTTCTTAATTCCAGCGCTTACAGGCCCAGCATCATCAGAGCATTTGTTTTTGAGATGCGCACCCCCTACAAATGCCCGTACAGTGCACGTTAATTCTGAACAAGGAATTATTCAACCTCATATGTCAGATGCATGAATGTGAAAGTGTAATTTTTCCCTCCTTTTTTACCCACTATCCCTTGAGTTATATATAAATGTATTCTCTCTTTTCCTTATCCTAACTTTGGTGCCACAGTGATCAAAGAGACTTCTTAGTTATGGCTTTTACTTCCCCCTTATGCAAAGACACCACTACGTTGACATCCTTAAATATAAGTGATTGCTTGGCTGGAATGACTGCCATCTCATTTCCTTCAACCCCAATATGGGAAGGGACCCGTAAGAATTGCATAAATAGCAGCTTCAACAGATTTTTGTCATTCTCAAGAAGAATGTCTGGCTTATAATTTGAAATCATCATTGTACGTTGTGTTGTATTGTTGTTTTTGGCAAAATTTTTCTACAAAAATGGTTTGCCATTGCCTTCTTCTGGGCAGTATCTTTACAAGAGGGGTGACCCTAGGCATTATCAATACTCTTTAGAGATTGTCTGCCTGGCATCAGTGGTCACATAACCAGGACCTGTGATATGCACCAGCTGCTCATCTGACCATTGTTACGTACCCCGTAACTGGGTTGCCAAACCAGCAGAAATGGATCACTCAGTTGGAGTCTGGATTACTAGATCTAAGAAAGTTTTATTAAAGAAACAAGCAACACAGTAATTGAAAGGATAATAAATGCAACAGTTCAGCAATGATAAACACACATGTGCACAGAATTAAGATAACAGGATCAATCAAGCTCTATCATTGTCTAGGGGTAAATGACCAATTTCAAAGTGACACAAAGACCAGTTCAATTTAGTTCAGTTCGCAGTAATCGTTGCCATGGCGATGGACAATGTGCGGGGAAGGAGAGAGAGAACGAGAACGAATGATCATTCAGAACTGCTTCCACTCACAGACCTGCGATATTGCTCACAAGCAGCTTTCGGGCGAGTCCTTTGTGATGTCACCTGAGGTCACCGACTGTGACCCCTCCTCCAGATACAACCGTTTCTCTGTGCTGAACCTGGCACCCAAGCAAGGGCGGACACACACCGGGTTCCCGCTGATCGTACCTTTCCACCCTGTGCGTCTAAGGCTTGGTTCCGCAGCCAGCCTTCCAAACGACTCCCGCCGACTTGCAGGGTGGGCACCGCTTCCAGGGTCTCGTTATCTCGTGGTGTCGTGTGTGTCTTGCCTTAGCGAACCTGTCCCTTTTTATCCCCCTGCTGGGGTATCGCCTGTCCATCACTTCAAACAGTTCAGGGTTCAAAGCCGCTCTAGACAGCTCTCTCTCCCGTCCCTTCATTACACATCTCCAAGTGCTGTTCCATTGTCTTCCTTATCTCTCTCTCTCCCGAAGACAGGTGGCAGACCAACTGCTGATCACACAGGACAGTTAACATCTATGTGTATTCTTGTCACACTTCCCCCCTTTAAGGATTTTTACCGGGGGGTAAAAATTACAAACATGAATACATTATTTGATACACACACAAATATACATCTTTATCAGCTATTTGGCTAACACAGCGAGTTTGAAGTTGTCAACACCTTGACAGACAGTCAGTCATCATATTTGCTGTTCCCTTTTATATGTGTTATTAATAATCCCTTAGACCAGGCTCCAACTTAGCAAACTTCATAGTGGCCAAAAACACTGATGAATTGCGATCAATGTAACCTCTCATTTGGTTTTGTCCCAGACCACGATAACAAGGGTCGTCCCATTCCGACTTAGTTTTCTCTCACAAGGGCTTAGTAGGAGGGGGAGGGGTAGTGACCGCAGATTTATTGCAAAACTTCCTACAGTACCCCACCTTCTCCAAGAGCCTTCTGAGGGCCTTCTTGTCTGTCGGGGTTGGGAGGTCAGCGATAGCCTGCGCTGTAGCTGCCAGCTGCCCCTGTGTCACCACAATTCCCAGGTAAGTGACCTTCGTGTGGCCGAACTAATTTTTTTCAAGGTTCACTATCAAGCTGGCTTCAGACAGCCGTATTAAATTGCCAATACACACCTCTGTGTTCGTCAGCCCTTTAGTCACTGAATTACTCATTCTATATGGTGTTGTTCACTAGGCTAACCTATTGTCACAGACACCACCCAACGTCCCAGTTCTTTGCATCGCCTCGGGACAATCAAACACACGGGTGCGAGTCGTTTAATTACTTCTCCTAAAGAGTCACTTTGTTCGGGGATTAAGGGAGAGACCTTATCAGCAGACCTGGCCAAAACAATAGCCTTCTCCCATCTGATCGATACCATACTAATCTTTTCAAAATGGTTTTTTTCTCTTATTAGGGGGCCCCTAGCTTCATTGATTTCCGCGCTAACACCGACTAGGTTTATTAGCATATCAAAAGCCTGTGACCGTCTCAGTTCGCGTCGGTCATAATCAATAACATCCTTCCCCCTGTGCAGCCAGTAAACCTCTTTCATGATTCCACCACCTGTTTCCTCCAGCACCGCAAAATGTCCACCGGGGGGCACCTTGTGGGCCATGTTAAAAACCTCATCCCCATAACTCTTTTGCACCACCCCCCATTCCTCATCTGCGGGCACGGCACTTGGTCTCCCTTGCTTCCTTAGCACTTCCTCCTCCACACAATAGCCTACTAGTTCCCTTGTCAAGTCTGTGTCAGAGAGAGCTGTCTCTGCCAAAACCATCAGCCCCTTGTCTCGCTCCTGCGTCTGCACAAATTCCTTCCTGGCTGATGCTAAGTCTGTCTCAGCTCCCTCACTATCTCTTGTCTCCCTACACTCCTTCTTTTCATTTTCTATCCCCTTCTCATACAAGGTTGGCAGAAACGTCACCGCTAAATTTACTACCGCAGCCCCATGATGATCCTGTGAGTCCATGGGCGGGGCCTCAATGCTGGCAGGCTGACCTGCAATCTCACTGCTTCAAACACGATTCCCCCGGCGAGGTCATTACCGAGCAAGACTTCCACGCCTTTCATCTGTAATTCGGACCTCACCCCGATCGTGACTAGTCCAGAGACCAGGTTGCTTTGTAAGTGTATCTGGTGCAAAGGGACTGACTCTGTCCCTTCCCCAACACCTTTGACCTTTACCTCCCCAGTCTGGGTCTCTGAGCTAAACTCTAATACACTCTTCAGTATTAGTGACTGACACGCTCCCGTGCCTCTCCAGATCCGCACTGGAACTGGTTTTAACCCCTCCTTCACTGACACCAATCCGGCCGAGATAAACTTCTCGCGCCCTTCCTGAACTTTGGCAGACCTGTCCTTCCCTAGCGGTTCATGTACCAGCTCGATATAGCCAGTCAAAATTGCCGTTTTTCCTTTTCCCGTCTCCTTCTTTGGGGCAAAGCACCTGGACGCAAAGTGTCCGACTTTCCCGCAATTATAACAGACGACCCCAGGAGACTTCCTGCCAGACTGCTCCCGGTCTACCTTATCCTTCTCACTAGTCCCCAGCTTACTTTCTGACTTTTCGGGCAGACTCTCCCCGCCGTCCTGACTACCCTTCTGGTAGCCTTTACTCGGGGCAAACTTCATTTTATGTGTCAACGCATACTCATCCTCTAACTTAGCAGTTGCGGCTAACGTGGCTGCCTCTTTCTCATCTAGGTAGGGTCTCATACCGTCAGGGACACAACCTTTAAACTGCTCAATCAGGATCAGCTGCAGCAGTCTGTCATAATCCCCCTCTACCCCCTTCGAGGCACACCAACGTTCACAATATGTCTGCATCTCACGGGCAAACTCCAAATACGTGCGGTCCCACTGCTTCCTCGCATTCCGGAACCTCTGCCGGTATGCCTCTGGGACCAACTCATAAATCCTGAGGATGGCCTCTTTCACCACCTCATACCTCTGGGCATCTTCCGCAGACAAAGCTGAGTAAGCTTCTTGGGCTTTCCCTTTCAGTACACTCTGAAGCAAAACAACCCACTTATCCCTCGGCCAGTCCTGACTTATAGCCACTTTTTCGAAGTGGAGAAAGTACCGATCCACGTCGGTATCATCAAATGGGGGAACCAGCCTAACCTCCTGGGTCGCCCGGAACTCTCCACCTTGGTTCGGCACAAGCCCCTGCTCTGCCCTTATCTTTAACTTCTCCAGCTCGAATTCCCTTTCCCTCTGTTTCTCTCTCTCTTCTCGCTCCCATTGCCTCTCTTTCTCTTCTCTCTCCAACTGTCTCTCCCTCTCTCTCTCTTGCCTTTCTAACTCTCTCTCCTTCTCCTGCCTTTCTAACTCTCTCTCTTTCTCCCGCCTTTCTAACTGCTTCTCTTCGTGTTCTAACTGTCGTACCCGGAACTCGTGCTCGAGTCTCAGTTTTTCAAGCTGTACCTGTACCGTGTCTTCAGCAGGTTTTTCAATAGACACCACCCCCAGCTCGCCTTGGGGAAACACACCTTTAGATACATAGTGCTCTATGATAGCTCTGTGTATCTCCTCTCTCCTCATTGTCGACTTCCCCTTAGCAAGATTCAACAGTTTGGCCACAGCTACCAATTCCGATTTCCTGGCATCCTCTAATGCCTCCAAGGTCGGCACCTTTATAAATTCCTCAATCTCCACTTCTGCTGTTTGTCTTTTCTTTCTTTCGGGAATTTTGACCCAATCAATTTACTCCGTCCCAAATTTAGCATTCAAAATCGCGGACGAGAACCCCACTCATGTTACGTACCCCGTAACTGGGTTGCCAAACCAGCAGAAATGGATCACTCAGTTGGAGTCTGGATTACTAGATCTAAGAAAGTTTTATTAAAGAAACAAGCAACACAGTAATTGAAAGGATAATAAATGCAACAGTTCAGCAATGATAAACACACATGTGCACAGAATTAAGATAACAGGATCAATCAAGCTCTATCATTGTCAAGGGGTAAATGACCAATTTCAAAGTGACACAAAGTCCAGTTCAATTTAGTTCAGTTCGCAGTAATCGTTGCCATGGCGATGGACAATGTGGGGGGAAGGAGAGAGAGAATGAGAACGAATGATCATTCAGAACTGCTTCCACTCACAGACCAGCGAGATGGCTCACAAGCAGCTTTCGGGCGAGTCCTTTGTGATGTCACCTGAGGTCACCGACTGTGACCCCTCCTCCAGATGCGGTCGATCCTCTGCAGTGAACCCGGCACCCAAGCAAGGGCGGACACACACCGGGTTCCCGCTGATCGTACCTTTCCACCCTGTGCGTCTAAGGCTTGGTTCCGCAACCAGCCTTCCAAACGACTCCCGCCGACTTGCAGGGTGGGCACCGCTTCCAGGGTCTCGTTACCTCGTGGTGTCGTGTGTGTCTTGCCTTAGCGAACCTGTCCCTTTTTATCCCCCTGCTGGGGTATCGCCTGTCCATCACTTCAAACAGTTCAGGGTTCAAAGGGGGAGCCGCTCTGGACAGCTCTCTCTCCCGTCCCTTCATTACACATCTCCAAGTGCTGTTCCATTGTCTTCCTTATCTCTCTCTCTCCCGAAGACAGGTGGCAGACCAACTGCTGATCACACAGGACAGTTAACATCTATGTGTATTCTTGTCACACCATCCACCACCCGCTCCCTTGGCTTCACGTGACCCTGATCAGTGGAGGGGGGTTGTGGAGCTAAGCAGGTGCTACACCTTGCCCAAGGGTGACCTGCAGGCTAGCAGAGGGAAGAAGCATCTTACACCTCCTTTGGTAAAAGCGTATCTCCACCCCACCACCAACCAATTTAAATATCTGTTTTAGTAGATGAGAAAACCAAGAATGAGCCAGAGCACAGGGGGCGTACTTCTTCCACCCATTCCAAGGCTAAAATTATAGCAACCATTTCAGACATGAATACTGATACTTTGAACAATAATCTTGGCTTTGGAACATAAATAGAAACACCTGAATAACCTGTCTCTGAATCTTTTGAACCAACTGTGTGGATATGTAAGAAGCCTAATACAGTATCTGCCTTGCATATGTTGCTGAACTACCTGTGCCATTATCAGCATAAAACGATTTGAAAACATCTGAGTCAACATTTAAGAAAGTATTATTAATCACAATACAAAAAGGAGTAGGCTACACACTCTCTCCTGTGGAGTCCCATTCTATATCCGTTGTGTACATACGTCTACTGATGCTTCTGGACACATTGCCAGTGATGTTTCTGGAATCATCGGGTGTTTCGGGTCTTTCAACATCATACAACCTCCTCCAGGTGACCCAGCCGGGGCTGATCAGACCCCAGCTTGTGTCCAGATGGCTAGCTACTTATGACTCCATGGCTCCCCTCTTTTGAGCCACAGCCATCTTGAGGCCCTCTCTGCCGCATCGGTGGTACTACGGATGCTCTCCTCTTCCTCTCTCCCTCGATGCCCAAATTGCTGAAAGCTCTAACTAAGGAACGGGCTGTAAATCCCCTACAACCACCCTCCACTGGAAGACACCTCGCTCTCCATACAATAATTGTTGTCATGGCCTGCAGCTTCCTATCAACCCCTCCCTTCACCGTTGCCTCCAGAATTTGGTTAACACCTTCATCAAACTGCTTCCACAGTGAAGTCATGTTAGCTGCAGGTCATTTGATCCACCTGCTGTTAGACTTCATGTTAGAGGGATTAGTTTGCAACACTTGGGAGTCTCATACTCCTTAGAGAATGTTGTTCCCACCTAACTTGTATCTTTCTTGCACATAAAAAATCTTGAATCCGATTGAACATTCTACCACCTATTTCCATCTTTTCCAGTTTAAGCAGCAACCCTTGTGTCTCTAACATAGCATAAGCTTTCTCAACATCAAGAAAACTGCTACCATCGACTCTTTATTAAGTTGAGCCTTAGGAACATCAGATTCCAAACTTAATACCAAGTCCATGGTAGTTCTCCCTTTACGAAATCCGCCTAATGGTATATAGCTAATTTGCCACTACTTTCCACAAAATAAAAAATAGCCTTGTTATTCGTTTCATTATCTTACATATATTTGGCGTTTACGAAATAGTTTCAGCTTTGTCACTCGTAGAGACTCGCCTATGCCGCTCATTGGTTTGAATAGGTGCCAATCATATAAAGCAGGTAGGACTATGCAGTCTGGATTGGATAATTGGTACGTCAATAATTTACGTACACCAGCAAATCGCCGTGATGATTGGTTGCACACCTGCCATTCAACTATTTTTGTGGGGCCGTGTCCGTTGACCTTCGGCCGACGGAATCATGGCGGCTAGAGCTTTTGGGCGGCTGGCGGGGCTCTCGGGCTCTTTGGCCGTGGGGCTCGGCGCTTACGGTGCGCACGGTGAGTCTGCCTTCACCTCCCCGTCGCCAGGAGCAGTCGGCTCACTGGCTGCTGCTTGTGTACCCGGGCCAAGTTGCTTCTTCAGTGGAAGCGAGGGGTCTCGGGGGTTTTGGGGCGATAGGAAAGATATCTTGATGAGTACCTGGGACGGGGTGGGTGCCCCCACGGTTTTTCAAGGGAAGGGCGCCCCCACGGTTTTTCAAGGGAAGGGCCCCCTCCTCCCATGGCTTTTCAAGGGAAAGCCCCCCCCCATGGCTTTTCAAGGTTAGTGTTTGGGGATTCCCACTGGTTTTTGGGAGAAGAGGTGGGGGTTCTCATGGCTTTTCAGTGGAAAGGGTTGGGGTGCTCCCAAGAGCTTTGGGGTGTTCTCATGGCTTTACAGGTTTGTATGGGGTGGTGGTGTGCGAGAGAGCTCAGCGAGTTGGGGAAGGGAGTCCTCACTAGGTTTGTGGTGTCAGCTTAGTGAATTGACTTTCCCCCTCTCCCCATCTTTTCCCGCACCTGTCTGACCTCTAAAGGGATATGTGCTTTGGCCTCGGCCATGTCCTTACATTCATCCTCCAAACAAAGTTTGGCCCACATTGGGAGTATTGAGGTTCTGATCGTCTGTCGTGGGAAGGATGTGGAAGCTTTGCCGAAGGGGTTCACCATGGTGCTACCCAGATTAGAGAGTATGACCTATAAGGAAAGTCATAGAACACTGCAGCAGAGCAACTTGCCCTTGGCCCACCTAACCCATACCAAACTGTTGTGCCTCATCACATCGACCTGCACCTGGAGAAACTTGGAAGATATGGACAAGCTTTGCTTGTTTTCTCTGGAACATCGGAAAGTGAGGAAGTTTATAAAATTGAGAGATTTGGAGAGGGTGAATGACCTTTTTTCCAGGGTCATTCATTATGTGTTGTGGGTATAATGTCCTTCCATGACCGTGATTGTTCTCGGCAAATTTTTCTCCAGAAGTGGTTTGCCATTGCCGCCTTTTGGGCAGTGTATTTATAAGACAGGTGATGCTAGCCATTATCAATACTCCAGAAATTATCTGCCTGGTTTCAGTGGTCACATAACCAGGACTTGTGATATGTACCAGCTTCTCATTCAGCCATCAATCACCTGCTCCCATGGCTTCATGTGACCCTGATGGGTGGGGCTAAGCAAGTGTTGCACCTTGCCAACAGGTGACATGCAGGCTAGTGGAGGAAAGGAGTGCCTTACTCCTCCTTCAGCAGAGACTTGTCTCCACCCTGCCACCCTTTGAGGAAAACACCACCTGGTGGTGCAAATCCCGATGGCAGCAGCGAGAAAAGAGCACGGCCTGCGTGGTGAGGATCTCTGCTGATGGATGCTGCTTTCCTACGACAGCGTTTCGTATAGATGTGCTCAGCTGATGTACTGGGCCGAATCCAAGGAATCACGGGTGTGTTTGGGATGTGGGAGAGAACTATTATGTTCATAGGGAGAATATGCAGGCTGCAATGGTGTTTCCTGAGGTGGCAACTCAACTAGTTGTGGTGTGGTGCCTCCCCTGAATTCTGGAATGGTGTAGGTCACTGAGGGGTTGAGGTGGGAATAGGACAAAAAATGAAAGATTGCAGAATTAAAGGTAATTTTACTGCTATTGGTAGTATTTATATGACCACTGACACCAGGCAGACAATCTCTGAAGGGTATTGATCATGGCCGTCTTGTAAAGACACTGTCCAGGAGAAGGCAATGGCAAACACTTGCGTAGAAAAATTTGCCAGGAACAATCATGGTCGTACGACACAGCACATAATAAATGACCCTGAAAAAAGGCCATTTCCCCTCTCAAAGTCTCTCATAAATTTATAAACTTCCAGCAAGTCTCTCCTCAGCTTCTGATATTCCTGAAAAAACACACAAAGTTTGTCCGAATTTTCCAAGTTTCTCCAGGTGGGACAGTTTGGTTTGGGCTCTACAGGCTATATAGGGCCTGTTAGCTATACAGTTAAATAGGGCCTGGTGCTGTGCTCTATAGAGCCTGTTGGACTTCACAGGTCATACAGGGCCTGAGGCTGTGCTGTAGTCTTCTATGACTGTCATAGCTCATACTCTCCAATCTGCACCTTCTCAAAGCTTCCACATCCTTCCCATAATGGGACAACCAGGACTTCAAAACTCCAAGCATGGGAAAAAGTTTCTTTGGAGGGGAAATAGGTAAGGGCAAACCCTTTGACAACTTTTAGAGGTCTGGCACGTCGAAGAGAGACATTGGTGGGAGCATCGAACCTGCTGAGTTCTTCCAGCATTTTGTGTATTGCTCAAGAATTCTAGCATCTGCAGAATCTCTTGTTTGATGTGAGTCTAAGTCTGGAAGAATAAATTTAGAGGCGCACAACTCAAAATATGTCATACTGGCTATCTTTCCACTTCGCCCTCAATCCTGATGCAAGAATCCCTTCTCCCCTTCCCACAGATGCTGCTCAACAGCTGAGTTCCTCCAGCAAATTATTTATTGCTCCACACATGAGGATGCTCCAAGCTAAAATCCTGTGGCATTACAGGAAATGTACTGGCATGGACAGAGGAATGGCTGACAGGCAGGAGGCAGCGAGTGGAATAAAAGGGGACTTTTCTGGTTGGCTGCCAGTGACAAGTGGTGTTCCTCAGTGGTCAGTCTGTATTGGGACCGCTACTTTTCATGTTGTTTGTCAATGACTTAGATAATGGAATTGATGGCTTTGTGGCAAAGTTTGTGGAGGATAAGAAGATAGGTGGAGGAGTAGGTAGTGCTGAGAAAGCAATGCGATTTCAGCAGGGCTTAGACAAATTGGAAGAATGGGCAAAAAAGTGGCAGATGGAATACAGTGTTGGGAAATGTACATTAATGCATTTTGGTAAAAGGAACAATAGTACGGACTATTATCTAAATGGGGAGAAGGTTCAAACAGCAGAGGTACAGAGGGACTTGCAAATCCTCGTGCAAGACTACCAGAAGGTTAACTAACAGGTCGAGTTAAAGAAGGCAAATGCAATGTTGGCATTTATTTCAAGGGGAATAGAATATAAAAGCAAGGAGATAATGCTGAGGCTTTAGAAAACACAAGTCAGGCCACACTTGGAGTATTGTCAACAGTTTTGGGCCCATACCTTAGAAAGGATGTGTTGTCATTGGAGAGAGGAGGTTCATAGGATGATTCTGGAAATGAAGCAGTTAACGTATGAGGAGCGTTTGGCAGCTCTGGGCCTGTACTCACTGGAATTTAGAAGAACGCAGAGAGGAATCTCATTGAAATCTACTGAATGTTGAAAGGACTATATAGGGTGGATGTGGGGGGGATGTTTCCTATGGTGGGGGTATCCAGGACTAGAGGGCACAGCCTCTAAATTGAGGGGTGATCCTTTAGAACAGAGTTGAGGATTTTTTTTAGTAAGAGAATAGTGACTCTGGGGAATGCTCTGCCACAGACTATGGTGGAGGCTAAGTCTGTGAGTATATTTAAGGCGGAAGTTGATTATTTCCTGATTGGTCAGGGCAACAAAGGATATGGCAAGAAGGCAGGTTTATGGGATTTGGTGGGATCCAGGATCAGCCATGATGGAATGGCAGAGCAGACTCGATGGGCTGAATGGCCTAATTCTGCTATGTCTAATGGAAGCATACAGTGAAAAATGTGTTGTTTGTGTTAACAACCAACGCAGTCTGAAGATGAGCTGGAGGCAGCCTGCATTCCAGCACTGACATAGCAAGCCACCATGTTCAGAACAATACGCGGCCAACATGCACCAAAAAACACACCTTTCCTACACATCCGTGCACCTGTGCACACAGACACTGCAGTCTTTGTGCCTCGACTTCAGAGTGTCTTATCTGGGTGAGAGGCCGAGAGAGTAGATGTGCAGAAGATGTTTTCGGTAGTGGGGGAGTCTAAGATTGGCAGGCACAGCCTCAGAATACAGAGAAATCCCTTTAGAACAGTGATGAGGAATTTCTTTAGCCAGGTGGTGGTGAACAACTTCTATAGGTGTATACTGGAGCGTATATTGACTGGCTGCATCTTGTCCATACTGCACCTGCCGCTGCCGCTGGGCTATAAACATGCAGGAGCAATGTGTGGTTAAGTGCCTTGCTCAAGGACACGACACGCTGCCTCGGCTGAGGCTCGAACTCGCGACCTTCAGATCGCCAGTCTAACGCCTTAACCACTTGGCCACGCACCATCACAGCCACCACCATACCCTTGAATGGAAAATTCTACAAGAAGTAGTGGATTTAGCCCAGTACATCGGGGGGTGAAGCCCTCCCAACCATTGAGCACATCTACATAAACTCTGTCATAGGAAAGCAACATCTCTCATCAGGTAGAAGTTACTAGAGCCTCAGAACTTGCACCACCAGGTTCAGGAATAGTTACTACACCCCAACCATCAGGCTCTTGAACCAAAGGAGATAACTACACTCAACTTCACTGGCCCGTCATTGAAGTGTTCCCACAACCAATGATCTCACTTTAAGGCCTCTTTATCTCATTATCTCATGTTCTCATTATTTATTGTATTTATATTTGCATTTGCGTAGTTTGTTGACTCTGCACTCTGGTTGATCTTTCATTGATTCTGTTATAGCTACTATTCTATAGATTTGCTGAGTATGCCCACAGGAAAATAAATGACATATATGTGCTTTGATAATAAAACTTACTTAGAATCTGTGCAAATTCATTGCCGCAGACAGCTGTGTGGAGGCCAAGTCATTGGGTATATTTAAAGCCAAGGTTGGTGTGTTCTTAGTCAGGGCATCAAAGGTTACGGGGAGAAGGCAGGAGAATGGGGTTGAGAGGGAAAATAAATCAGCCATGATGGAATGGTGGAGAAGAAGAGTTGATGGGCTGAATGGCCTAATTCTGCTGCTTTGTCTTGTCTATATACATTGGCACAACATCGTGTACTGTACTGTTCTGGATTGCTATTGCAAGGTCATGCAGACATCAGCATCTGCTGCCATTATTTATAGATTATAACGCTGTAGTCCAGTGTGCTTGAAATGAATTCCCTTATCAAAATTGAATTTGAAAGATAATTGAGGGAGACAGGGTGATGCACGAGTGAGTGACGGACGATAGTCCCACAAGGTCATCACTGTTTCTGTTTTGCTTGGTTTGCGACAATAGATTAAATATATTTTCTCTTCCTTTCCCTCCCGCACCCCCCCCCCCAATTAAAGTGATGCCTGACTTGGCAATGGTTCTGCAAAGGCTTTTAAGAACGCATTCCTGCCAAATCAATTCTGAGCAAGTGCTTATATTTCGAAGTTAACCCATGATCTATTTCGCACCATTTTAAGAATACATTTAAAATGAGTGGCTTGATTAAAAACGTTCTACTTTGCCAATGTTTTCAGCAGTATGTTGGTGTCCTGCCCAAATATCCATGCAATTGGTTTTTCAACTGTCTGTCACGGAGTGTCTTGATTAAGCAGCTAAGAACTGCATGCAGTGGTCATAAGACATAGGTGCTGAATTAAACCATTTGGCCCATTGAGTCTTCTCTGTCGTTCTATCATGGCTGACCCAGTCTCCTTCCTTTTCCCTATAACCTTCAAGGCCCTTACTTATCAGCATCTACTTTAAATGTACATGTCCTCCACGTCTGTCTATGGTAATGAATTCCACATATTCACCACCCTATTGCTAAAGAAATTCTTCCTCATCTCTGTTCTAAAGGGACGTCCTATTCGGAGGCTGTGCCCTCTGGTCTGAGATTTCCCCACTATAGGTAACATCCTCTCCAAGTCCACTCTATCTAGGGTTTCCAATATTTAGTAGGTTTCAAAGAGATTACCCTCCCCAATGTTTCTAAGCTCCAAATGCAGGTCCAGAGCCAGCAAATGCGCCTCATGCATTAACCCTTTCATTTCCAGGGTTATTCTTGTGAACCTTCTCTGGACTTTTTTAATGCCAGCAAATCCTTCCTCAGATTGTTCGTTGGTTAAAGCCCGTGTTGTATGATGTGGCCGATCGTGTGTCTTTCTGTGACCATGATTGTTCTCGGCAAATGTTTCTAGAGAAGTGGTTTACCAGTGCCTTCTTCTGGGCAGTGTCTTTACAAGATGGGTGACCCTAGCCATTATCAATACTCTTCAGAGATTGTCTGCCTGGTGTCAGTGGTCACATAACCAGGACTTGTGATATGCACCAGCTGCTCATACAACCATCCACCACCTGTCCCTATGGCTTCATGTGACCTTGATTTGGGGAGGGGGGGGTGAAAGAGACTAAGCAGGTGCTACACCTTGTCCAAGGGTGACCTGCAGGCCGGTGAAGGGAAGAAGCACCTTATTCCTCCTTTGGTAGAGATGTATCTCCACCTTGCCACCCATTAGATACAGGGCCCAATATTAGCCCTCTTGAAATTGTATTTGCCTTCCTTGGTTCTAATAAGTCAAGAGCCTTGTATGAGAAATCAGAATGGCCTGGCACAGATAACATAGAATAGTACAGCACAGTACAGGCCCTTCGGCCCACAATGTTGTGCCAACCCTCAAACCCTGCCTCCCATATAAACCCCCACCTTAGATTCCTCCATATACCTGTCTAGTAGTCTCTTAAACTTCACTAGTGTATCTGCCTCCACCATTGACTCAGGCAGTGCATTCCACGCACCAACCACTCTCTGAGTGAAAAACCTTCCTCTAATATCCCCCTTGAACTTCCCACCCCTTACCTTAAAACCATGTCCTCTTGTATTGAACAGTAGTGCCCTGGGGAAGAGGTGCTGACTGTCCACTCTATCTATTCCTCTTAATATCTTGTATACCTCTATCATGTCTCCTCTCATCCTCCTTCTCTCCAAAGAGTAAAGCCCTAGCTCCCTTAATCTCTGATCATAATGCATACTTTCTAAACCAGGCAGCATCCTGGTAAATCTCCTCTGTACCCTTTCCAATGCAGGAAATTAGAAATGTGTGCAATAAAGGAACAGCAGTTATAATGGGTGACTTCAATCTACATGTAGATTGGGTGAACCAAATTGGTAAAGGTGCTGAGGAAGAGGATTTCTTGGAATGTATGCGGGATGGTTTTTTGAACCAACATGTCGAGGAACCAACTAGAGAGCAGGGTATTCTAGACTGGGTTTTGAGCAATGAGGAAGGGTTAATTAGCAATCTTGTCGTGAGAGGCCCCTTGGGTAAGAGTGACCATAATACGGTGGAATTCTTCATTAAGATGGAGAGTGACATAGTTAATTCAGAAACAAAGGTTCTGAACTTAAAGAGGGGTAACTTTGAAGGTATGAGACGTGAATTAGCTAAGATAGACTGGCAAATGACACTTAAAGGATTGACGGTGGATATGCAATGGCAAGCATTTAAGGATTGCATGGATGAACTACAACAATTGTTCATCCCAGTTTGGCAAAAGAATAAATCAAGGAAGGTAGTGCACCCGTGGCTGACAAGAGAAATTACGGATAGTATCAATTCCAAAGAAGAAGCATACAAATTAGCCAGAAAAAGTGGCTCACCTGAGGACTGGGAGAAATTCAGAGTTCAGCAGAGGAGGGCAAAGGGCTTAATTAGGAAGGAGAAAAAGGATTATGAGAGAAAACTGGCAGGGAACATAAAAACTGACTGTAAAAGCTTTTATAGATATGTAAAAAGAAAAAGACTGGTAAAGACAAATGTCGGTGCCCTACAGACAGAAACAGGTGAATTGATTATGGGGAGCAAGGACATGGCAGACCAATTGAATAATTACTTTGGTTCTGTCTTCACTAAGGAGGACATAAATAATCTTCCAGAAATAGTAGGGGACAGAGGGTCCAGTGAGATGGAGGAACTGAGCGAAATACATGTTAGTAGGGAAGTGGTGTTGGGTAAATTGAAGGGATTAAAGGCAGATAAATCCCCAGGGCCAGATGGTCTGCATCCCAGAGTGCTTAAGGAAGTAGCCCAAGAAATAGTGGATGCATTAGTGATAATTTTTCAAAACTCGTTAGATTCTGGACTAGTTCCTGAGGATTGGAGGGTGGCTAATGTAACCCCACTTTTTAAAAAAGGAGGGAGAGAGAAACCAGGGAATTATAGACTGGTTAGCCTAACGTCGGTGGTGGGGAAACTGCTGGAGTCAGTTATCAAAGATGTGATAACAGCACATTTGGAAAGCGGTGAAATCATCGGACAAAGTCAGCATGGATTTGTGAAAGGAAAATCATGTCTGACGAATCTCATAGAATTTTTTTGAGGATGTAACTAGTAGAGTGGATAGGGGAGAACCAGTGGATGTGGTATATTTGGATTTTCAAAAGGCTTTTGACAACGTCCCACACAGGAGATTAGTGTGCAAACTTAAAGTTTTGGTCCCCTAATCTGAGGGAGTTAGATATGGCCCTTGTGGCTACAGGGATCAGGGGGTATGGAGGGAAGGCTGGTGCAGGGTTCTGAGTTGGATAATCAGCCATGATCATAATAAATGGCGGTGCAGGCTTGAAGGGCAGGAGTAGGCCATTCGGCCCTTCGAGCCTGCACCGTAGCCACAAGGGCCATATCTAACTCCCTCCTAAATTTATCCCTCTGCTCCTCCACACTACCAAGTATCCTGCCATTTACTTTGTACTCTGCCTTGGAGTTTGTCCTTCCAAAGTGTACCACTCACACTTCTCTGGGTTGAACTCCATCTGCCACTTCTCAGCCCACTTCTGCATCCTATCAATGTCTCTCTGCAATCTTTGACAATCCTCTACACTATCTACAACACCACCAACCTTTGTGTCGTCTGCAAACTTGCCAACCCACCCTTCTACCCCCACATCCAGGTCATTAATAAAAATCACGAAAAGTAGAGGTCCCAGAACAGATCCTTGTGGGACACCACTAGTCACACTCCTCCAATCTGAATGTACTCCCTCCACCACCACCCTCTGCCTTCTGCAGGCAAGCCAATTCTGAATCCACCTGGCCAAACTTCCCTGGATCCCATGCCTTCTAACTTTCTGAATAAGCCTACCGTGTGGAACCTTGTCAAATGCCTTACTAAAATCCATATAGATCACATCCACTGCACTACCCTCATCTATATGCCTGGTCACCTCCTCAAAGAACTCTATCAGGCTTGTTAGACATGATCTGCCCTTCACAAAACCATGCTGACTGTCCCTGATCAGACCATGATTCTCTAACTGCCTATAGATCCTATCTCTAAGAATCTTTTCCAACAGCTTTCCCACCACAGACATAAGGCTCACTGGTCTATAATTACCCGGACTATCCCTACTACCTTTTTTGAACAAGGGAACAACATTCGCCTCCCTCCAATCCTCCGGTACCATTCCCGTGGACAACGAGGACATAAAGATCCTAGCTAGAGGCTCAGCAATCTCTTCCCTCGCCTCGTGGAGCAGCCTGGGGAATATTCCGTCAGGCCCCGGGGACTTATCTGTCCTAATGTATTTTAACAACTCCAACACCTTCTCTCCCTTAATATCAACATTCTCACTCGTATTGTCCTCACCATCATCAAGTTCCCTCTCATTGGTGAATACCGAAGAGAAGTATTCATTGAGGACCTCGCTCACTTCCACAGCCTCCAGGCACATCTTCCCACCTTTATCTCTAATCGGTCCTACCTTCACTCCTGTCATCCTTTTTTTCTGCACATAATTGAAGAATGCCTTGGGGTTTTCCTTTACCCTACTCACCAAGGCCTTCTCATGCCTCCTTGCTCTTCTCAGCCCCTTCTTAAGCTCCTTTCTTGCTTCCCTATATTCCTCAATAGACCCATCTGATCCTTGCTTCCTAAACCTCATGTATGCTGCCTTCTTCCACCTGACTAGATTTTCCACCTCACTTGTCACCCATGGTTCCTTCACCCTACCATTCTTTATCTTCCTCACCGGGACAAATTTATCCCTTACATCCCGCAAGAGATCTCTAAACATCGACCACATGTCCATAGTACATTTCCCTGCAAAAACATCATCCCAATTCACACCCACAAGTTCTAGCCTTATAGCCTCATAATTTACCTTTCCCCAATTAAAAATTTTCCTGTCCTCTTTGATTCTATCCTTTTCCATGATAATTATAAAGGCCAGGGAGCAGTGGTCACTGTCCCCCAGATGCTCACCCACTGAGAGATCTGTGACCTGACCCGGTTCATTACCTAGTACTAGATCTAGTATGGCATTCCCCCGGTCGGCCTGTCCACATACTGTGACAGGAATCCATCCTGGACACACTTAACAAATTCTGCTAGTTGTGCTAGTTCTTTGAAAGAACTCTGACCATTCCCATCTTGAATCTGGTTTACTATCATCAGCATATGCCATGAAATTTGTTAATTTTGCAGCAGAACACAAAGCAAAAAATGATAATAGGGAGAAAAACAAAACTAAATTGCAGTAAGTGAGTTACATAGGTAGTGCAAAAAAGAGGACATTTTAAAAAAAAGTAGTGTGGTAGTGTTCATGGGTTCAATGTCCATTCAGAAATCAGATGACAGAGTGGAGGAAGCTGTTCCTGAATCATTGTGTGTGTGCCTTCAGGCTCCTGTACCTCCTTCCTGATAGTAGCAATGAGAACAAGGCATGACCTGGCTGGTGGGCGTCCTTAATGATGGAGGCCACCTTTGAGGCATTGCTGCTTGAAGATGTCCTGGATATTATGAAGGCCATTGACCATGATGGAGCAAAGCACCACCCCCCACAATACCAGATGGTGATACAGCAAGTTAGAACGCTCTCCACGATACAGCAATAGAAATTTGCAAGTGTCTTTGGTGACAAACCAAATCTCCTCAAACTCCTAATGAAATATAGCCGCTGTCATGCCTTCTTTGTAGCTGCATCGATATATTGGGCCCAGGTTAGATCCTCAGAGATGTTGACACCCAGGAATTTGAAACTGCTCACCCTTTCCACTTCTGATCCCTCAATGAGGACTGGTGTATGTTCCCTTGTCTTGCCCTCCCTGAAATCCACAATCGATTCTTTGGTCTTGCTGTTGTTGAGTGTTAGTTCCTGGCAAGACTGCTGTTTAACACCTATCTTTGCCCTTGAGAAGGTGGTGATGTGGCTCCCATACTGTTCTCCACACCTCAATTGAAGAACATACTTTTATTTCCTTTTGAAAGTCACTACTCTGCTAATCCCATCACTGCATTCTGCATCGTTATTGCTTTTCCCTTGTACCAAGGGCTCACAACCTGGGGTCTACAGACCCCTTGCTTAATGGTATTGGTCCATGGCATAAAAAAGGTTGGGAACCCCTGCATTATACTACCTCAGCATACTGATGAGATGTAGTGAACTGTCTGGATGACAGGCAAAGCAAAGTTTTGTCACTGAGCCCCAGTCCATGAGACAATAATAAACCACTTATCCAAATTACTCTCCTGCCTTTTAAGATGGTGCCGCTGGAGCCCAGCGACTGCTTGCTGGTGGCCAGTGAAACAAAGCAGCTAACTACTT
Organism: Mobula hypostoma; assembly: GCF_963921235.1. NCBI lineage: Eukaryota > Metazoa > Chordata > Chondrichthyes > Myliobatiformes > Myliobatidae > Mobula > Mobula hypostoma. Next base: position 114,079,779 of record NC_086101.1, read on the forward strand.
TGGTTTTCCACTGTTTTCTGATATACGAGCGCTGCAGCCAGTAGCCTGTGGCTTCACTGTCGAAGTTGAGCTGAATCACCTGGATAACCTGGCAGTTTGACGGTGTGGTCTGGGGTCTCGGAGAGGCAGGACGGTTGCAGTGCACGTGGGCCAGAGTTGCTGGAGCGTACTTGCTGGCAACTCGCTGTGTCAGAGGCGAGGCGAAGTTGAGGGAAGATCCGAGGTTTGATCGATTTAAGAGCCTAGCCGAATTGGTGAAGTTGGGTACTGGCAAAATCAAAGCGACCAAGCCCGAGGGCATTTCAAAGTGGCAGAGAGTGAGGAGTGAGCAGATAATGGTCAGGGTGCTGGGGTCAGAGTCTAGGGACAATCCAGTTCGGCTAGTCTCTGTACTGAACTGAAGCTGTGACCTGTAACTACTGGACATCTGGATTGGCTGTAGTGATGCCTGGCTTTTGTAAACTTCAGTTCTGAATGCTGTTTGCTTACTTTTATTGTTTACCAGTTTTTTTTTCTTTCTGTCTCTGTCTATCTGTCTCTCTCTCTCTCTCTCTCTCTCTCTTCTCCCCCCCCCCCCCCACACACACACACACACACACACACACACACACACACACACACACACACACACACACACACACACAGCGTTGATGGTCTTTCGTTTTTAATAGATTCTGGTGGTTTTTATTTTGTTTTGTGACTAAGTGTAAGGAGATGAATCTCAAGCTTATATAAAGTATACACACTTTGATAATAAAGTCAGTTTGAACTTTGAAGTCAGTGCTTTTCAGATCAAAGTATCTTTTTGGTAAGAATTTTAGACCATCAATACGTCATCTCTTTCAAAAGGAAGGGAGTTGAAACGCCCCCTGGCCAGGTCTTCATGCATGAACACTAATCCTTCACTGAATTAAAAGTAGGTGGAGGTTGCTCAGCCTCTCAAGCACTTGGCAAAGTAAAATTTATTGTCAAAGTACGTATACACCCAGTGGCCATTTTACTAGATGCTTCCTGTACCTAATAATGTGGCCACTGAGTGTGTGTTTGTGGTCTTCTGCTGCGGTAGCCCATCCACTGCAAGGTTCGATATGTGCATTCAGAGATGCTCTTCTGCACACCACCGTTGTAACGTGTGGTTATTGGCGTTACTGTCACCTTTAACCAGTCTGGCCATTCTCTGATCTCTGTCATTAACCAAGAGTTTTTGCCCACAGAACTGCCACCCACTGGATGTTTTTTGGTTATTGCACTATTCTCTGTAAACTCTAGAGACTGCTGTGTGTAAAAATCTCAGGAGATGAGCAGTTTCTGAGACAGTCAAACTGGCACTAACAATCATTCCATGGTCAAAATCACTTCAATCACATTTCATCCCTGTTCTGATGTTTGGTCTGAACAACTGAACCTCTTGACCTACATGCTTTTATGCATTGAGTTTCAGGCACTCTGTTTTGTGCCAAGACCCTTCATCAGTACTGGAAAGGAAGGGGGCAGAAGCCAGAATAAGGTAGTGGGAGGGAGCAAGCGGGGAGGAACCACCCATCACCTCCCAAATTCTCACAACATCACACCTACCCCTCACCTGTTCTTGCCTATCACCTGCCAACTTGAACTCTCTTGCTCTTCCCCCCTCCCACCTTATTCTGGCCTCTGCCCCCTTCCTTTCCAGTCCAGATGAAGAGACTCAGCAGGTCAGGCAACATCTGTAGGGAGATGTAGACACCTTCGTCCTTTCTTCTCAATCCTGAAGAAAGGTCTCAACTTAAAATGTCGACCATCTATTTCCCTCCGTAGATCCTGCATGACCTGCTGAGTTCCTCCAGTATTTTGTGTGCATTTCTTAAGACTTCCATACTTGGAGATGTAATCCTGCTTTTTATGACCCCCCCTTCATAAAGCTGAGACCTAGTTGCACTCTTGTCCAGAATACTGTTTGCTGGACGCCATGGTGAAGGCTGGTTCCATCCTCTAGTCCCATTGGACAACCTCTCCAGCAGGGTCTATTCAAGCTTGGGTAACCTTCTCAACTCCTGCCCCTTGCTGTTGAATGCTTTTGGTCAAAGGACCTTAACACTCTTTATTTGCTTTTTTTTTGTGCAGGATTCCGACGCAGCGATCGGGATGATTACTTGAAAGAGGTAAGGCACAAGGGCTGAGTGCGTCCTCCTGGGTTCCTTTTCAAAGGCACCTTTTCCTTTTGTTGTGATGTCCATTCACAATGGATATCTTTGGCACAATTGCCATTTATTGCACAGTTGTAAACCCTACCCCTATTGAGAAAGGCAATTTACTTTTGATAATAACCCTCCGACTCGTACATCATTGGGACCAAGGGAAACTTGTATGGTCGAAGTGTGAAATAATTTGGAAAATGCGTAGCTCAGGTGGTTGATGGTTGGGTTGAGTTGTTCTTCAATCTTGGCAACTTACTTTCAAACATTTCATCACAGCTTGAGGAGATATCATCAGTGTACTGTCTCCTCCGAATACTTGGCCTTTGTATACTTGTAATTGTCTAGTGAGACCCCCTTCCTACGTCCGGAATGACGGCCAGCTAACTGGTTTTAAGTATATCAAGGCCAAGCATTCGGAGGGCACACCACAATCAACAGCGCGCTGATGATGTTGCTTCGTATGGTGATGAAACATTTGCAAATGAATTGACAAGATTGGAGAACAACTCAACCCAACTAGAGGGTGTAAACTCCACACTAAAAAGTTCAAAGTACATTTATTATCAAAGTATGTATACATTATACAACCCTGAGATATGGGGGGGGGGGGGCGGGGAAGGACTGTGTACCGCCCAGTGTGCAGACAATAAAAACCAGATCATGCCCATAAAATAATAAAATAACCCATGAAGAAGACTGTTGAATACCCAATGTGCAATAAAAAAATCGTGCAATCAGTAACTGCAAGCAGATAACGCTACTGAACTGAAGTCCGCAAAGTCTGAGACCCATAGTTCAGCGCAGAACTGAATAAACATGCAGCCTGATCTTAATCGATCTGTACCTCGTCTCAGGGCCCCTACACTCTGACCTTTTCAATCTGGCCCAATGCTTAGCTCTCAGTCCAAACAACCGGCCCTACCACTTTGAGCAGCGATCTGAACAAGCTTGCTCCTCACCACCCTGACCTTTTGAATCTGACCTGGTGCTTAGATCTCTGTCCGAGCATCATGTTCAGTTGTGTCGATCCACTCCTGAGCCTGGACCCTGCGGCTTCGATTTGGACTGTGCCCAACCTTTCCCTGTCTTCCTAGCTCACAACGACAGTCTCGCTGCCTCACCTTGCCTTAGTTCTGCCACGTCAAATTGCCGCCAAGTCCAAAGGGAAGTTACAGACTATGGCATGCGATGATTGTTTGCCGGAAAGTGTGGTTGACTAAAAGCATGTGAGGTCAGGATTGGGCCCAGTCTTTGGCTCTCCATGAGCTGTGTCAGTGCGCTGCCCTTGTTCTTTGGGTTGTTATAGTGTGACAGTCCAGAAACAGACCCTTCTGCCCGTAGTGTCCGCGGTGAGTATCAAATATCTATCTACGAGCACATAATCAATAGTTTATTGCCCTGTTGAGGTAACATCGACAGATCTGCAGATGCTGGAAATCTGGCAGCCACCCATTTCAGTTTGACTTCCTGTTCCCATATCGACATGTCGGTCCATGACTGCCTACACTGCCACCATGAGGCCACACTCGGATTGGAGGACAGCACTTCGAATTCCATCTGATGGCATAAATGTCGTCTTTATATATTTATTTATTGATGTGCAGAGCAGGGCATTCTGGCCCTTTCTGCTGCCCAGCAATCCCCCAGTTTAATTGTAGCCTAATCATGGGGCAGCTTACAATGACAAAGTAACCTGCCAACTGGTAGGTCTTTGGACTGTGGGAGGAAGGCACATGGTCACAGCATGGAGGAAACTCTCACGGTCAAGGGGAGAATGTACAAACTCCTTATGAGCAGCGGCAGGAAAAAACCACGATAAACATGGGTAAGTTAGATTATAAGACATAGGAGCAGAATTATGCCATTCAGCCCATCGAGTCTGTTCTGCCGTTCCAGCATGTCTGATCCTGGATCCCACTCAACCCCCGTACACCACCTCACCATAACCTTTGATGCCCTGACCAATCAAGAAACTATCAATTTTCGCTTCAAGTATACCCACGGTCTTGGTCTCCGCAGGTTCCACACAGATTCAGCACTCTGGGTAAAAAAAACAGTTCCTCCTTACCTCTGTTCTAAAGGGTCATCCTTCAATTTTGAGGCTGTGCCCTCTAGTTCTGGACACCGCCCACCATAGGAAACATCCTTTCTTACTGCTCCCTCAGATGTAGTCACCGCAGAACTGAACCAACAGGTGACCATCAGGCTCTTGAACCAGAGGGATAACTTCACTGCCACAATCACCGAACTGTTACCACAACCTTTGGACTTGCTTTCCAGGACTCATGTTCTTGATATTTATTTGTCTATTATTGTATTTGCACTGTTTGTTGTCTTTTGCACTCTGTCTGTCTGTCCTGTTGCGTGCAGTCTTTCATTGATCCATGGCCGCACTCAGGGTGGAGGAGCAACTCATTATTCCGTCTGGGTAGCCTCCAACCTGATAGCACGAACATTGATTTCTCGAACTTCCAGTAATTCCCACCGCCACACCCTTTCACCATTCCCCGTTCCTGTTTGCCCTCACTTTATCTCCTTACCTGTCCATCACCTCCCTCCTCGTTCCCTTTCTCCCATGGGCTTCTGCCCTCGCCTATCAGATTCCCCCTTCTCCAGCCCTTTATCTCTTCCACCAATCGATTTCCCAGCTCTGTACTTCACCCCTCCCCCTCTCCCAGTTTCACCTATCACCTGCCACCATATACCTCTTCCTCCCCTCCCCCCACCTTAGTCTGACTCCTTGGCCCTTCCTTTCCAGTCCTAACAAAGGGTCTCGGCCCGAAACATTGACTGTTACCTCCTTCCCATCGATGCTGACTGGCCTGTTAAGTTCCTCCAGCCTTTTGTGTGTGTTGCTTTGATTTCCAGCACTTGCAGACTTTCTCCTGTTTTTGTTTTTCATTGATTTTATCACTTTACCATGAATACCCACAAGAAAACAAATCTCAGGAGTGTATATGGGCAACATGTATGTACTTGGGTAATAAATTTACTTTGAGCCTTGAAGTGAAGCTAACCAACGGCCTGGTGTTTGTTGGATTAGGGTGTAGAATTGTTATTTTTCTTGCAGTTTAACTTACTAGTTTTATATAATCACCTATAAATATTGTTCAGAGAATTTTCAGTAATTGGATTATAGCTAATTATGTATTAGCCAGAAGCTTCTCTGTTACATACCTAGAAATCCAAAAAGTAGTAGTTAAAATTGACTGCCAGCAATAACATCTAACCCTGTACACATAGTGTACACCAGTAGAGGTCGCTGATGGTCTTTGCCCGGTGAGCCTCGTTATGCTCATGTAACACTCGCTTTGCCTAGTGGCATGATCTCGGGGTGATAACCCCCTGCCCGGCCAAACCTTAGAACTCTCGTTTGGGTGAATGCTGTGCGATGTGTCCCCTGTAGTGACAGGCCGTATACAGGATGCAGTTAAATAACTATGATTTTATAACTTACTTGAACTATGGGATAAGTAGAGAACTAAAATATAAAATAAAAAGGTGCCAAGAATAATAATTGGAGACAGTTCGTACACAACTAACTCGTTGGAGCTCACGCAGTATCCTCGGACCACCATTCGATTTCCTCCGAACTCCGTGGGTCCCGAGCCCCCGCTCAGGGTCCGCTCCGCTAGCCAGCTCACAGCATCTCTTCGTGTGCGTCTTCTCTCTTCATCCCCATGGCGAGTTCTCCCCAAATCCCGCGCAAACAACAGCTTACAGACACACAAGAAAGAATAACATCTGTCCCAATTGGTTAGCAAATGAATACAAGTCCCGTTATCACTAATTATAACCCAAACATGCTGCTACAGAGAACTCCTTACATCAGCAGTTAACATTACAGAGAAGCCATTTTATTAGCCTTAGCAAGTAACATGAAAGAAGAACCCCTTACACTCACATTCCCTGTTGTATCGCCTCAAATAACCGATTCACTATTAACAGTGGTACGAACCATACAGGAGTTACTTGATTGATCACCATTAGTGATCATCAGCCTGGGGCAGCACAACGCCCTACAGTACCAGTGACCCAGGTTCAATTCCCGCCTCTGCCTGTAAGGAGTTTGTGCGTTCTCTCTGTGACCGATTGGGTTTCTTCCGGGTGCTCCAGTTTCCTCCCACAGTCCAAAGACCTAACCCAGCTGTATGTCAATAAATAAATAAATTTATTTCTTGAATGAGAGGTGTTTGTTTACCAATGGACTCACCTTCAAGGACCCTTCAGATCATGTTCTCGATATGATTATTTATTGATTATTTTTTCTTTTGTATTTGCACAGTTCGTCTTTTTTTGCACATTGGTTGTTTGTCAGTCTTTCATTGATTCTGTTGTTTCTTGGATTTATTGTGTATACCTGCAAGAAAATGAATGGTTGTATATGGTGACGTATATGTACTTTGGATAATAAAATATTTTGAACTTAAAGATAAAACTACCTATAGTGACACCCAAAGAAGAGAATTGTATTATTGGGTGTTTTGGGGTAAATGTTCAATGGCAGAGTCAGCAGCAGAGAGAAAGGTTTATCAATAGGGTGTTCTTCAATAACATCTCCCAAAACTGTGAGAAGGGAAATTGGCCAGTTGACAATTTAGGGTCAAGATCCTTCAGGAGAAAGGTCTCGACCCAAAACGTTGACTGTCTGTTTACTTCCACAGATGCTGCCTGACCCTAGTCCAGGGGTTCCCAACTTTTTTTATGCCATGGACCTCCATTAACCAAGAGGGTTGTGAATCTCAGATTGGGAACCCCTGCCCCAGTCAGTTACCCCAGTATCTCGTGTGTTGCTCCAGATTCCAGAAATCTGCAGCCTCTTGTGTCTTTCAGCTCTGTCTCCCCTGCATGCCTGAGATCACCGCCAGCTCTCTGATTTACGCACCAACCTGACTTGGATGTGTATCGCTGATCCTTCACTGACACTGGGATCAGTGTCTTAAACTCCCTTTCTGGCACCAGTGTAGGGGCTAGCTATTCAACTCTGCCTTTCTCTGTGGAGAAAGACCACAGAGTAGGGTTCTTCACCTACTGGGGAGGGAGGGGCCAGGTTGGGTGAGGAAACCCACCGACTACCTCGGGGTGGGGGCACTTGAGTGGCAGCAGTACTGTGAATGTGTAGAGATGTAATAGAACGCTACTGAATGAAAAGAATGAAAAAGGCTTTGCAGGGTTTATTCTTGTAACTTTTTATGAAGAATAAGGTTTATTTTGATTTTTTTTTAAACTCTGCCTTTCAGGGGAATTGGGAATGGGGAATGCATTTTGACACCTGCCCTGTGGGTTACGGAAATGTCTCTGGTGGGTTTAGTGACTGAACACAAGAATATAAAAATTGTTGGGGGGGGCGCGTGGGGAGAGCTAATTGGTAATGTCAAGGCACAGAAACGGGCCCTTCAGCCCGTTTAGTCCATGTGAAACCATTTAAACCGCCTACTTCCATCAACCTGCACCAGGACCACAGCCCTCCATGTACCTATCCAAACGTCTCTTAAACATTGAAATCGTGCTCACATGCACCACTTGCGCTGGCAGCTTGTTCCACACTCTCATGATCCACAGAATGAAGAAATTTCCCCTCATATTCCCTTTAAACTTTTCACCTTTCACCCTTAACCCATGACCTCTGGTTGTCCCACCCACGCTCAGTGGGAAAAGCCGGTTTGCATTTCTCCTATCTATACCCCTCATAATTTTGTATACCTCTTATCAAATTTCCTCTCAATCTTAAATATTTGAAGGAATAAAGTCCTAACCTATTCAATCTTTCTTTATAACTCAGGCCCTCCAGACCTGGCAACAACTTGTGAGTTTATCTGTACTCTTTCAACCTTATTTACATTATCGCCATCTGGATAGAAAATTCTCTAATCCATATGCTGATTATATTCCAGACATTCTTTGATCAAATTCACGAATGACCAATGCACCAACATATAACCATATAACAACTACAGCACGGAAACAGGCCATCTCGGCCCTTCTAGTCCATGCCGAACTCTTACTGTCACCTAGTCCCACCAACCTGCACTCGGCCCATAACCCTCCATTCCTTTCCTGTCCATATATTGATCCAATTTAACTTTAAACAACAACATCGAACCTGCCTCAACCACTTCTGCTGGAAGCTCGTTCCACACAGCTTACCACTCTCTGAGTAAAGAAGTTCCCCATCATGTTACCCCTAAACTTTTGCCCTTTAACTCTCAACTCATGTCCTCTTGTTTGAATCTCCCCCATTCTCAATGGAAAAAGCCTGTCCACGCCAACTCAATCCCCCTCATAATTTTAAACACCTCTATCAAATCCCCCCTCAACCTTCTATGCTCCAAAGAATAAAGACCTAACTTGTTCAACCTTTCTCTGTAACTTAGGAGATGAAACCCAGGCAACATTTTAGTAAATCTCCTGTGTACTCTCTCAATCTTATTGACATCTTTCCTATAATTTGGTGACCAGAACTGTACACAATACTCCAAATTTGGCCTTACCAATGCCTTATACAATTTCAACATTACATCCCAACTCCTATACTCAATGCTCTGATTAATAAAGGCCAGCATACCAAAAGCTTTCTTCACCACCCTATCCACATGAGATTCCACCTTCAGGGAACTATGCACCATTATTCCTAGATCCCCCTGGATCCAACATGTTGTCTGAAAATTGAATGTGTTTAAGTTTTGAGCTCTGTTGTCAGGCAGTAGGGGAGAGTGTTTTATGGTTCTGGGAAGAGCAGTGTGTGTTGCATAGTGACGGACTGCCGTGTTTCCAAACCTGTGGCACTAACTTACCTTGTTTTGCAGCTGTTTGAGACCGCAAACAAGTACCACTTCTTGCACAGCTTGGCACTACTGGGAGTTCCTCATTGCCGAAAACCTTTGCTGGTATGATCTTCCTTCAATATTTTTAATTTCTCCATTTGTGTTTCTGACTGCTTCCACTGTATTGAACGTTGAACTGTACAGCGGAGGTGCAGGCTCTTCGGCTCACAGTGTTGTTCCAAGCTAATCAAATTAGTAATTCAGAATCAAATTTATTATCGCTGACCTATGTTGTGAAATTTGTTGTTTTGCAGTTGTAGTACACTTACTGCCTGTTACACTGCTGGCGTTTAGGGCAGCAATGAAGTCCTAAATCTCTGTCTCCGCAGCAACATTCAGGGCTCCTTGATCACACTAGTAGATTCCTCTTGGTTTTCACTACCATCAGTCACACCGGGTGGAGACTCAGGAATACCGTCGTGCTCAGATGCAGGAAGATTCTTCATTGCTGTTTCCGTAGCAATTTTGTTTGACCAGTCAGGGTTGTTAGCCCTGAGCTGAACCCCTGAACCTGGAGGACCACCCTTAGTCTGGCCTCTACCCTTTGACCTGTTTGGCATGGGTGACTCTACCTAGAGCCAAAGCAAAAAGCCCTGACTCCAGCCAACATAGCTGTCTGGGTCATTGAAGCACACAAGCCTCCAGACCCTACAATGAGGTCCTCTTGGAGCGGTAGCAGTGCAATTCAGGCATAAAAAATTATTATAAATAATGAAAAACAGTGCAAAAATGGTAATGTTCGTAGGTTCATGGACCATTCAGAATTTAAATGCCTAACTAAACTAATCCTCTCTGCCTTCACATTCTCCATATCCCTCCATTCTCTGCACATCCACATTCCTATCTAAGAGACTCTTGAACACCTCCATCACCACCCCTGGAAATGCGTTTCAGGCACCTACTGCTCTGTACCTCCTGCCCAACTGTAGCTGCGAGAAGATGGCCTGGCCCAGATGGTGAGGACCTTTGGATCTTGCCTTCTTGAGTGAACACCTCCTGTGGATACTACTGATGGTTGGTAGGGAGGGATGTGTTGGGCTAAGTTCACTACTTCTGTAGTTATCTTGCTGCTGTCATCAGACAGGAGGTACAGAAGCCTGAAGACCCTCAACACCAAGTTCAGGAACAGCTACATGCCTAATGAGAAGACTTACTGTGTTGGCACGTTCTGAGAGACCGTCAGAGGTACTATTCCATTCTCCTAATCTGCTGCTGTTTGTTTCCAGGCGGGTACCCTGCTGACCTCTGGGATGGTGATGTTCTGCGGCTCCCTCTACTTCCAGGCCATCACCGGGGACCCCGCACTCACCAAGGCTGCGCCATTTGGCGGAACCTTACTAATAGTGGGCTGGGCAGCCATGGCACTATGATGCTAAGAGAGCCAACAGACATCGGAGCAAGGAAGCAAGAATCCTAACGGGTATTCAAGTGGAAGTAGACGTTTGCAATTCACCTATAACTGCACATTAACAAAACCAACCTCTGCACTAACGTTCCCACTGTCTCTATAGAAACCACCCCAGAAAACTTAATCCTGTTTGCTCAGTAGAAACCAGTCTTGTCACCACCCTCTCTCAACCACTGGCTGTTCAATGGTTCTGTTTAATATCAGAGAACGTATGCAGTATACAACCTGAAATTCTTACTCTTCAGAGACATCCAGGAAACAGAGAGGGGGAAAAAAACAAGGAATGAATGACACAAAAACATTAGACCCCAAAGGCCCCCCTTCCCTTCCCTCCCATGCACAAGCAGCAGCAGAGCATCAATGTTCCTTCTACTTGTTCCAGCAGAAAAACATCAGCCCCCCCCACCACCACCCACCAAGCAACAGCAAGCACCCCCCCCCCCCAGGAGACCATGTTCTATAGACCATCAAAAACTACTGTCCATCCCAACCCTTCAACATCTCAACAGGCCCTCTCTCTTACTAACGAGGGGGAGAGAGAGATTTGCTCCTGTCACAGTGAGAGGGGAGGTAACCTGAGAGTGTGAGAGAGAGAGAGAGCAATCGCTTGAGTGCAGAAACCTGGGTGTTTCGATCTCCCGAGACGCTTCAGTCTTCAACATCAGCGAGGAATCCGGTCGTCCACGGGGCCACACAAATCCACACCCTGAAGAGTGAGGACCCACAGTCGGTGAAGAATGTAGTTTGAGCACAGCTCTAGATCACGGACTCTGACTGGACCCTTGCTGCCTTGAAAGAGTATTCTGTAGGCCATGTAAAGGAGCTAGTGGTGGTTCCATATGGAATCCCAGTCCTTGGGTTGCCTATTGCTTCTCACCCTCTTTCCAATCACCCTACCAACTAAATTTAAAATATTTTTGTTCCTTGAGCAGAATTTTTTTCTCTCCCCTGATGAGAAATGTTCCAAAACATGTGTATTGCATGTTTACGTCAGATAGTATAATTTCCCTCCATTTTGATGTTAGTGATTAAATTTGGCTGTCCTCATGATCAATTGCAATATATATTAAAACACAAGAGGGTTAAAGAGAATCCTCACTCTGACTGCTTCAGTCTTTCAAAAGAGATGTTATTGCATTCGTTGAGTTGGATTCATTACTTTGAAGAGGAGCAGTGGTCCAGGCTGTGATGCAGCCAGTCAATATACACCAGCGCCTGATCCACTGAGTTTCTCCAGCACTTGGGTCTGTCAGTTAACTGGCTGCTATAATGATTATTGCATCTGACAGATGTTGCCTGAACCTCTGAGGTCCTCCTCCAGCAGCTTGTTCTGTTTTTTCTTTTTGGCACCAGTTTTCAGAATCTGCAGTTCCATGTCTCTGAGCTACTTGGCCTTGTCAGACTGGCTTTTCTCCAAGGCCCTTTCCAATAATATCCATTGCTTCATCAGCCACATAATAAAGCAGTTTTTGTTCTATTGAAATCCATGTGGAGGGTGGACAGGTTGGAGGAAAGAAATAATTCTTAAGATGATATGCCCATTATGCCGCTGGTGTTTAGGGCAGCAATGAAGATCCTTCATCTCTGCAGTATTCCTTCATCATGTCAGTAGCTTCCTCTCAGTTTTCACTACTGTCGGTCATGCAAGTCCCAGTCAGAGACTAAGACATACCATTGCACTCAGATGTAGAAAGATTCTTCATTGCTGTTTGGGTAGCAATTCTGGTTTTATCAGTCAAGGTTGTTGGCCCCTGCGCCTGGAAGACTAGTGGGCTACTCTTAGTCTGTCCCTGTTTGGCATTGGTGACCCTTCCAAGAGCACTAACTCCGGCCAACGTAGCTCTCTGGGTCATTGAGGCACACAAGCCTCCAAACCCTACGACAAGGTTGTGGTCCTCTTGGAGGGATGCTTCTTCTGTAAATCTTCATGTCAGATCATGCCTGTGTCCTTGATTCTCTATGTTCACCACTGAAGATTGCCCTCAAACCCTGTGTAATCCCTGCTCCCTTGTCCAAAGTGAGTTATTTTGATAGAAGGTCCACAATACTAAAACACTAGAGGTGTTTTAAGTTGGCAAAGCAAGAATGTGATCATGTATTAGTTACCAACATTTGTACAATGTAATAGATATATTAATAAAGTTTGTATGATTCTAAATATCCAGCTGCCTGTTTTGGCAAATCTTAAGTGGCAGCATTTGGCTGCCTTTTGCAGAGACTTGGGTACATGCACCCAGTGGGACCTCCTGTACCAAATAAAGTGGCCACTGAGTGTAATTGGGAAGTTGGTTTATTATTACATAAAGCAACAATTTGTTTTGCATGCCATCCATACAAATCGGTACATTGAGGTAGTACAAGGGAAAAGCAATAACAGAATGCAGAATGAAGTGTTACAATCAGAGAAAGTTCAGTGCAGGTAGGTGCAAACCTCACGACAAGGTAGATTGAATTTTGTTACGTCTCTGTCTAAATGTGCAATGTGCAGTTTATAGTAATTTATAATAAATAGTATATACAACAAGACAGTCAATATAACATAGAAATACAATTGTATCAGCATGAATTAATCAGTCTGATGGCCTGTTGGTCCTGGTTTTTATGCTGTGGTGCTGTTTCCCAGATGGTACCAGCTGGAATAGATTGTGGCTGGGGTGACTCGGGTCCCCACAGATCCTTCGGGTCCTGTTTACACACTGTCTTTGTAAATGTCCTGAGTAGTGGGAAGTTCACATCTACCGATGCATTAAGCTGAGCTGAGCATCTTTACAGAGTCCTGCGATGGAGGAAACTACAGTTCCCATACCAGGCAGTGATGCAGCCAGTCAGGATGCTCTCAATTGTGCCCCTGTAGAAAGCTGTTAGGATTTTGGGGCCCAGAGCAAACTTTTTCAACCCTCTGAAGTGAAAGAGATGCTGTTGTGCCTTTTTCACCACACAGCCAGTGTGTATAGGCCACTTGAGATCCTCGGTGATGTGTATGCTGAGGAAGTTAAAGCTGTTCACCCTCTCAACCCCAGATCCATTGATGTCAATAAGGGTTAGCCTGTCTCCATTCCTCCTGTAGTCCACAACCAACTCCTTTGTTTTTACAACATTGAGGGAGAGGTTGTTTTCTTGACACCACTGTGTCAGGGTGATGACTTCTCTGTAGGCTGCCTCATTATTATTTCAAATTAGGCCAACCAGTGTAGTAGCATCAGCAAATTTAATTAGCAGATTGGAGCTGTGGGTCATGACGCAGTCATGGGTATACAAACAGAGGGGGCTTAGGACACAGCCTTGAAGGGCACCTGTGTTAAGGGTTAGAGGGGTAGAGGTGAGGGAGCCCACTCTTACCACCTGCCGGCGATCTGACAGGAAGCCCATTTCGGCCTTTAAAGCAGGGTGAAGCCAAGCTTGGAGGAAATTGTGTTGAATGCTGAACTGTAGTCCAAGAACAGCATTCTCACATAAGCATCCTTCTCCAGATGTATAAGGATGGGGTGTAGAGCTGTGGCTATTTTTGTGATGTATTTTTGACAATCTTACTACAGTGAGATAGAAGCTGTTTCTGATCCAGGTGGTATGTGCTCTTGGGCTTTTGTATCTTCTGCCTGATGAGAGAGAGAGAGAGAGAGAATGTCCAGGGTAGGTATTCGTTTATTGTTGTCACGTACTGAGACACAGGGAAAAGCTTGTCTTGCACATTGTCCATACAGATCAGATCATTACACAGTGCATTGAGGTAGAACAAGGTAAAACAGTAACAATGCATGGAAAAATTGCAGGTCAGGTAGGCAATAAGGTGCAGGATCATAACGTGGTAGATTGAGGGGTCAGGAGTCCATCTTATCGTGCAATAAGTCCATTCAAGAGTCTAATTAAACAGTGGGGTGGAAACTGTCCTTGAGCCTGGTGGCATGTGCTTTCAGGCTTTTGTATCCTCTGCCTGATGGAAGCGGAGAGAAGAGGGAATGTCCAAAGTAGGTGTGTTCTTTGATTGTGCTGGCTAATTTACCAAGGCAGTGGGAAGTGTAGACAGAGTCCACAGAGGGGAGACTGGTTTCTGTGAGCTGTGTGCACAACTCTGCAGTCCGGGGCAGAGCAGTGGCCGTTCCAAGACATGATATGTCCAGATAGCATGTTTTCTGTGGTGCATAAAAATTGACGAGCATCCTTTTGAGCTGTGCTGCCCAGCAATTTACCCCCCCCCATCCCCCAGATTTTTTTCTTCTTCTTCTTGGTCCGCTAGTTCCCAGTGGACCACAGGCCATGGATGACCTCCAGATTCTTCTCATCCAAAGTCGATGGTATGGTTGGAGTTCATGGATGTTTCTGTCATCCAGTGTATCCAATCAGTGGTTGGGAAGTTGTTGGAGTCGATTGTCAAGAATGAGGTTATGGAGTACCTGGAGGCATATGACAAGATAGACAGAACTCAGCATGGTTTCCTGAAAGGAAAATCCTACCTGACAAACCTATTACAATTTTTTGAGGGAATTACAAGTAGGGTAGACAAGGGAGGTGTAGTGGATGTTGTATATTTGGATTTTCAGAAGGCCTTTGACAAGGTGCTACACATGAGGCTGCTTAACCAGATAAGAGCCCGTGGAATTACGGGAAAGTTATGTACGTGGATAGGGCGTTGGCTGATTGGCAGGAAACAGAGTGGGAATAAAGGGATCCTATTCTGGTTGGCTGCCGGTTACCAGTGGTGTTCCACAGGGGTCCGTGTTGGGGCCACTTTTTATGTTGTACATCAATGATTTGGATTATGGAATAGATGGCTTTGTGGCTAAGTTTGCTGATGATACAAAGATAGGTGGAGGGACCGGTAGTGCTGAGGAAATAGAGTCTGCAGAGACACTTGGATAGATTGGAAGAATGGGCAAAGAAGTGACAAATGAAATATAATGTTGGAAAGTGTATGGTTATGCACTTTGGCAGAAGAAATAAACGGGCAGACTATTATTTAAATGGGGAGAGAATTCAAAGTTCTGAGATGCAACGAGACTTGGGAGTCCTCGTGCAGGATACCCTTAAGGTTAACCTCCAGGTTGAGCTGGTGGTGAAGAAGGCGAATGCAATGTTGGCATTCATTTCTAGAGGAATAGAGTATAGGAGCAGGGATGTGATGTTGAGGCTCTATAAGGCACTGGTGAGACCTCACTTGGAATACTGTGGGCAGTTTTGGTCTCCTTATTTCAGAAAGGATGTGCTGACGTTGGAGAGGGTACAGAGAAGATTCACTAGAATGATTCCGGGAATGAGAGGTTTAACATATGAGGAACGTTTGTCCGCTCTTGGACTCTATTCCTTGGAGTTCAGAAGAATGAGGGGGGACCTCATAGAAAAGGCATAGACAGAGTGGATGTGGCAATGTTGTTTCCCATGATGGGGAGTCTAGTACGAGAGGGCATGACTTAAGAATTGAAGGGCGCCCATTCAGAACAGAAATGCGAAGAAATTTTTTTAGTCAAAGGGTGGTGAATCTATGGAATTTGTTGCCACGGGCAGCAGTGGAGGCCAAGTCATTGGGTGTATTTAAGGCAGAGATTGATAGGTATCTGAGTAGCCAGGGCATCAAAGGTTATGGTGAGAAGGCGGGGGAGTGGGAGTAAATGAGAGAATGGATCAACTCATGATAAAATGGCAGAGCAGACTCAATGGGCCGAATGGCTGACTTCTGCTCCTTTGTCTTGTGGTCTTGTGTACAGGGGATTGGCCGATACAGCTTCACCAGAGCCCTGTTGGCCGGCCTTACCCATTTCCACCTCTTACAACAGGGATATAGGGCTGGATTTCGAGAGGCTGATCCCCAGATTTAATCCTAACCTAATCACGGGACCATCGACAATGACCAATTAACCTTCTGACTTTGGACTGCGGGAGGAAACTGGAGCACGTGGAGGAAACGCATGTGATCACAGGGAAAATATACAATCTCTTTACAGGCAGCGGCGGGAAATGAACCCAGGTTGCTGGTAATGTGAAGCATGGCAGCACTAACCACTACACAACCATGGTTTCATGAGCGCCAAGTCACTTTCATGTCTGTGGAGGAGAGCCTGGTTTTCCTTATGTGTTGAGCTCTGTCTATTAACTCTGCAGTTTCTTGTGGTCATGGGCAGACAGTTGCCATACCAAGCCACGGTGCATCCAGATAGGATGCAATTAATGATGCATCAATAAAAATTGGTGCGGGTCAAAGGGGAGGCTATCAAATTTCTTTAGCCTCCTGAGGAAGTAGAGGTGCAGATGAGCTTTCTACACTGAGGTGTGTAGAAATTTTGCACAAAAAGGTGAATTCCCCAGAATTGTCTCGCCCTGATTGTTGTGGTGGCCAGACCATTTGTTGTGTTTATCATGGCTATGGTTGATGTTTGAATAATCAATGAGACTTAATGCTGCTGATGGAAGGTGCCTGATGTGATCTGTCTCATTCTCCCTCTTGCTTGCTGCTGCCAGAGTCTCGGGTCTTGGGCAAGGTTTAATCAATGCAGTTTGTGGACTGGACTCTGTAGTTCACGTTAATATGTGTTTCTGGTTGCTCCTTTTTTTATTGCTGTTTTTTGTGATTTTGATCGGGACACCAGCTCTGGGGCCTTCAGTCAATGAACGATACAGCTCTAAATTGAACTGAACTAAATTTTCCTGGACTGTTTCAAGGACTCTGTAGTGTGGTGCTTTATATTCTGTGTGTTTTTCACTCATGTTTGTTTTTTTTTACCATTTATGCATTTTGTTTTGTGTGTTGAGTGTTTGGTATTTTCTTTGAACAGATTCTGTGGTGTTTCTTTGTTTCATGGCTGTCTGTGGGAAGATGAATCTCAGGGCTGTATACTGCATAATTTGATAGTAAACGTATTTGAAACTTTGAACTTGCTCAGGAGAATAAAAGAATCTGCAGATGCTGGAAAACTAATAAAAATGAGAAATGCTGGAAAAACTCAGCAGGCAAACACTGAAAGGTCAGGACAAGGTGGACGTGGAGAGGATGTTTTCATAAGTAAGAGAGTCCACGATCTGAGGGCACAGCCTCAGAATAAAGAGACATCCGTTTAGAACTGAATAGAGTAGGAATTTCTTCAGCCAGATTGTGGTAAATCTGTGGAATCGATTGCCACAGAAGATTGTGAAGGCCAAGTCACTGGGTATATTTAAGGCAGGGATTGACATGTTCATGTTTGGTCAGGGGGTTAAGGCTGGCAGGGAAAATGGAGTTGAGAAAAAAATTCAGCCATGGTTAAACAGCAAAGCAGACTCAATTTGCACTCATAATGAGGAAATCTGCAGATGCTGGAAGTTCAAGTAACACACACAAAAATTGTTGGTGAACGCAATTTGCACTCACATTATTGTCCCAATCCAATTAAACCAATGCTTCACAATTAATTTGAACGTTTCTACTGCAGCAGTCCCCAACCGCCGGGCCGCGAGGAAACGATATCATTTGGCGATATGAGTCAGCTGCACCTTTCCTCATTCCCTGTTACGCACTGTTGAACCATTACCCGCGCGTCATCCATGTCAGCGCGGGAAGGAGATTAACTCGAGTTTGCAAATGACGGCGGGCTGAAAAGTCTGTTTGACATAACATCTCTGCCAGCATTCTGGATCAAAGTCAAGGCTCAATATCCTGAGATAGCCACGGAAGCACCGAAAACGTTGCTTCCATTTCCAACATATCTCTGCGATGAATGCAATGAAAGCTAAATTGTGGAATAGACTGGACATAAGGAACCCCCTTCGAGTATCGTTGTCTCCTGTCACCCCTCGATAGGACCGTCTTGTTCCAGGAAAGCAAGCCCAGGGCTCCCACTGATTCAGCGATATTGGTGTGTTGCAATGATTTTATAAGTTCATACGGGGAAATTATGCGCTGTGTTTAATATCCAAACGTTACTTAAAATGTTATGATGCTATTGACTTATATAACCATATAACAATTACAGCACGGAAACAGGCCATCTTTGCCCTTTTAGTCGTGCCGAACGCTGCTGTCACCTAGTCCCACCGACCTGCACTCAGCCCATAACCCTCCATTCCTTTCCTGTCCATATTCCTATCCAATTTTTCTTTAAATGATAATATCGAACCTGCTTCTGACACTTCTACTGGAAGTTCGTTCAACACTTACTTCAAGCTCTCCTGATAATTGACTTATCGCTATATTCATGCGAGGAAAATGCGCTGTTTGTTTAATATTAAATTCGTTAGATAAAGCCTTTTAGAAACGAAATTGAGTGTATTAGCCACTTATCACCGATATTCCGGTCGTGAGTAACACCCCCCTCCGAACAGAATCGCCAAAACGATTTGCAGGAAAACGATCGGCATATGTGCGCATGCGCAAATAACGCATGCGCATTGGTGCCCGCGCAAGGCTTCATGGTCATTGTAGTCTTCTGGGTAAACGCAACGTACTTGACTGCTACTCTTGTCCGTTGGCAACCATCCCGCCCCCCCGCCCAGTCCGCCGGTCCGCAAGGATATTGTCAACATGAAACCGGTCCGCACTGCAAAAAAGGTTGGGGACCCCTGCACTACACCACTAGTTTGTTACCATATAACAAACACAAGAAAGTGCGGATACTGGAAATCCAAAGCAATACGCACAAATACTGTGAGAACTCAGCAAGTCAGGCAGTATCTATGGAAAAGAGTAAACAGTCAGACGTTTCATCACGAGACGCTTCATCGGGACTTCAGACGGGTGTCAGAAATGGATCAAGTAAACTTGAGGACAGGGTGTTTAGAGATGGGTTCCTTAAGGTCGTAATAACTGAGGGTGTTCATGGGGACAAGCTCCCACTACCTATTAACTGTTCCTAATAGCGTGCGTCTCAATAGCCTCTGACAACCGAGTCCAGCTCCTGGCCTTCACGTGTGTCTTAGCTACAAAGCCCGGCAGAACCGTTTCTACTGACAGGAAGAGGGGCAAGGGCGGCTTGCTAACGCTTTAAAACCAGTCTCTTCGGGCAGATGCTTTCGTCACCCGTGGTTGGCAGCTCATCTAGGAGAAGGGAAACTCTGATCTCAGGCCACCGCTGTCTTGCGGCTGTACCCACTCCTGGGGAGGGCTTCGGGAGCGAAACCCCGAGGGCGAGGGGAAGAATCCGGAGTTAGAGTCCCTAAGACAGTCCTATGTTGAGTTCAGCGCTGACTGACTACTCCTGCGACACCGCTGGTGCCAAACTGTATCGGTCTCTGCCGTTCCTTTGGGTTCACCAGATGCGTGGAGAGGGGGAGCTTGCTACATGGCTAAGACCTTGCTCTCCGTATTGTACTGACGTTCCAGACAGCTGGGAGGCAACATCCGTGGGCGACCCTGACCGGCGGAGGCCTCACTCACTCAGAAATGGACCAAGTAAATTTGAGGGCAATGTGTTTAGAAAGGTGTCAGAAATGGACCTGACTCCTCCCCCATCCTTTCCAGTCCTGATGAAGGGTCTCGCCCCAAACCGTCGACTGTTTACTATTTTCCGTAGATGCTGCCTTAGCTGCTGAGTTCCTCCAGCGTTTTGTACCTGTTACTCCCCTGAGACTCGTTTTCTTTCAGGCGCTCACAAAATAAAAAAAGAAAGCCAATAGATTTTTACAAAAAAATTTACAAAGGCCAACCAATCAAAAGAAGACTAACCGTACAAACAAAAATAACACCGAGTGCTGAGTTGTAAAGAGAGGCCGGCTGAGGTCCTCCGGTGTTTTGTGTGTGTTCATTGAAAATGAGTTTGTGGCTCGTAGAATCAGTTCTACCAGGATTGAAGTTGTCCCCACCAGTGCAGAAGCCTAATGGTTGTAGGGTAATAACTGTTCGTGATCCTGGTGGTGTGGGATCTGAGGCTTCTGTACCTCCTGATCAATGGTAGTAGCGAGGACATGGCCCAGATGGTGGGGGTCCTTGATAATGCATGAATCTGTTTTTTTTTCATATTTTGACTTCCGTTTGAGTTAAATAAAAATTCATAGTTATCATTAAAAGAAAAAGACACCTGCATTTATATAGCAACCTCCAAGTGTTCAGGTCTTCCTAGAACCTTCACAACCAAAATAAAACACGCGAAAGGCCAAAGCAGCGCGCACGCCGAATGCTGGAGGAACTCAGCATCTTTGGACGTTTTGGGCCGAGACGCTTCTTCAGGACTGAGAATGAAGGTCTTATGTGCCTGAAGCTTTGTTTTAAATGTTCGTTTCGGCACACGGACACCCTACGATGAATATGCCTCAGAAGGGAGCCGGAACTAGGACGAGAGTTGCGGTCGGCGTGCTGGAGGGCCCGCGGGACTAGCTCCAAGCAGATCGTCTGTTACCGCAGATTCTCTCGCCAGCTGCTCAACTGAGTCGCTGTCGGGACAAAGGTGCGCGGAGAGGCAAAGAGGAAGGAAACGGCCTTGGCTGGGAACGTAGAAGGCGAGGGTGGGTTCCGGGGTTATATCCGTCCACGGGTGTTCCTGGAGAATGTCCATGGGTTTCCGGGAGCGGTGGGCGCCTTGCCGGCTGAAGTGGGTTTTGGACGGAGATAACCGTATTTTACTTTGAAACCTTCAATAGTGTGTTTTATGAAGTCCTGTATATTGTATATAATTAATAAATAATTGAGATAGTGTAATCAATTGTAGTATTTGAGTTGTATACATACTTTTCCAATAAATGGACTTTTCAATCGAATAAACTTCTGTATATAAAAAAGGGATGGGTGGTGCTTCAGGGAGCAGAAGAGATGATGCAGCGAGATTCCACCTCTCCTGGAGAAGTTTTTGACCTGAGGTTCGTCGCCTCCTCCAGGAGACCTTAAGCACGGAGGGAGCTTCGAGCGGGTCTCCGACCCAACTGACAAAGGGGCTTCCGTGGAGCGTAACAAAGGATCTGCTAGGAGTCACAATGTGGGGCGCTGACACGTTCCCCTCACTCTATTCCCAGCCCCTTCCCTCGCACCGATTACACCCCAGTTTGCCCGACCCCGTTCCCCACCCCAACCCCACTCTTTCAGCCAAGCTCGCCTCCCCCCATGGTTTCCGGGTTGCCATCATGCCGGTGGTCAGTGGAGGAGAAGTCGTGGGGGACGGAACTGGAGTACACCTGCCTGTTCAGCGGGAGATACTGCCTCGATGCTGAACTCCTCGTCTTCTGCCTCTTGGGTTTGGCTATCTTGGCCACGATCATCTTCAACACCATCTCACTGGTACCGCTGGAGGTGTATGGGGGTGGGCAGGGCGAGGGCGGGGGAGGATTATAGAGATGCGTGTATAGTTCATCCTTGCTTCCGTGACTGGAAGAGGTTCACCAGGATGCTGTCCGGATTAGAGAGGATACGCTACAAGGAGAAGTTGGACAAATTTGGGTTGGAGTGGTGGAGGCTGAGGAGGGAGGCGTAGAATGAGCAGGGGTCCAATTGTCCAATACTAGAAGGCGTACATTTAAAGCGAGAGATGGTAAGTCCACAGGAGACGTGAGGGCGTGGGGTTTTCTTCAGATTGGTGGGTGCCTGAAATGGGCCTCCTGGGGTGGTGGTGGAGGCAGATACCATAGGGGCACTTACAGGCACATGAACGTACAGAGAAGACGTGATATGAAGGGATTCGTTTAGTTAGGCTCTTATTTAATTTGGCATAACACCGCGCTGGAAAGGGCGTTATTCTCTGTTCTAGGTTCAATTAAATGCTTTTTACCATTTTCTTTAAAAAAACATAGTGACAAACAATGCTAGCAGAATTCAGTGAGTCAGACAGCATCTGGGGAGGGAAATTGACAGTCGGTGTCTGGGTGGAGACCCTTCTTCTGGACGCTGGAGTACCCTGTAAGACCATGAGACATTGGAGCAGAATTAGGTCAATCAGTCCATCGAGTCTGCTCCGCCACTTGATCATAGCTGATTTATTTTCCCTCTCAACCCCATTCTCTCCATAACCCCTGATGCCCTGACTAATCAACCTCCATTTTAAATACTCCCAGAGAACTGGCCTCCACAGCCGTCCGTGGCAATGAATTCCACCTGCCTCTGGATCGGGGTTCCCAACATTTTTTATGTCATGGACCCATTAATCGAGGGGCCCCTGGTCGCCCGGTTGGGAACCCTGCTCTAGATGAATAAATTCCTCCTCATCTATTCTGCAGGGCAGTCCTTCTATTCTGCGGCTGTGCCCTCTGGTCCTGACTCCCCCACTAGTGGAAACATCCTCTCCACTTCTTTGTGGTTCCATCGATGAGTTGGGCCTGGAACAGATCCTCTGAGATGTTGATGCTCGGGAACCGGAAGCCACTCACCTGTGCCATCGCAGTCCCCTCAATGAGTGCGGAGGTGTATTCTCCCCTTCCTGAAGGTCTGAGTAGAGGGGGATAAGATATAGGAGACAATTAGGTCATTTGGCTCATCGAGTCTGCTCTGCCATTTCATCATGGCTGATCCATTTTCCTTCTCAGCCCCAATCTCCTGCCTTCTAAAAGGATGCACCTCTATTCTGAGGGTGCATCCTCTAGTCATAGACTGCCCCACCATAGGAAACAACCTATCGATATCCACTCTATCAAGACCTTACAACATTCGATAGGTTTCAATGAGATCACCCCTCAATCTTCTGAATTCCAGTGAGTAGGCACCCAGAGCCATCAAGCTCTCCTCATATGACAAGACTTTCAATCCTGGAGGTATGTGAAGAGCAAGAGGATAGGACATGAGAGAATAGGACCAATCAAGTATGACAGTGCTAAAGTGTGTATGGAATTGAAGGAGATAGCAGAGAGCAGAGGTACTTAATGAATACTTTACATCAGTATTCACCACGGAAAAGGATCTTGGCGATTGTAGAGATGACTTGCCGTGGACTGAAAAGCTTGAGCATGTAGGTATTAAGGAAGAGGATGTGCTGGAGCATTTGGAAAGCATCAAGTTGGATAAGTCACCAGGACCGGACAGGATGTACCCCAGGCTACTGTGGGAAGCAAGGGAGGAAGGAGATTGCTGAGCCTCTGGCGATAATCTTTGCATCATCAATGAAGACAGGAGAGATTCTGCAGGGTTGCAGATGTTGTTCCCTTATTCAAGAAAGAGAGTAGGGATAGCCCAGGAAATTATAGACCAGTGAGACTTACTAAAGTGGTTGGTAAGTTGATGGAGAAGATCCTGAGAGGCAGGATTTTTTGAACATTTGAAGAGGCATAATATGATTAGGAATAGTCAACATGGCTTTGTCAAAGGCAGGTCATGCCTTACGATCCGCATTGAATTTTTTGAGGATGTGACTAAACACATTGATGAAGGTAGAGCCGTAGATGTAGAGTATATGGATTTAAGAAAGGCATTTGATAAGGTACCACATGTAAGGTTTATTGAGAAAGTAAGGAGGCATGGGGTCCAAGGGGACCTTGCTTTGTGGATCCAGAACTGGCTTGCTCACAGAAGGCAAAGAGTAGTTGTGGACAGGTCATATTCTGCATGGAGGCCAGCAACCAGTGGTGCCTCAGGGATCTGTTTTGGGACCCCTACTCTTTGTGATTTTTATAAATGACCTGGATGAGGAAGAGGAGGGATGGGTTAGTAAATTTGCTGATGACACAAAGGTTGGAGGTGCTGTGGATAGTGTGGAGGGCTGTCACAGGTTACAGCGGGACATTGATAGCATGCAAAACTGGGCTGAGAAATGGCAGATGGAGTTCAACCCAAATAAGTGTGAGGTGGCTCATTTTGATAGGTCAAATATGATGGCAGAATATAGTATTAATGGTAAGACGCTTGGCAGTGTGGACGATCAGAGGGATCTTGGAGTCCAAGTCCAGAGGACGCTTAAAGCAGCTGCGCAGGTTGACTCTGTGGTTAAGAAGGCATACAGTGCATTGGCCTTCATCAATCGTGGGATTGAGTTTAAGAGACAAAAGGTAATGTTGCAGCTATATAGGACCCTGGTCAGACCCCACTTGGAGTACTGTGCTCAGTTCTGGTTGTCTCATTACAGGAAGGACGTGGAAACCATAGAAAGGGTGCAGAGGAGATTTACAAGGATGTTGCCTGGTTTAGGGAGCATGCCTTATGAGAATAGGTTGAGTGAACTCAGCCTTTTCTCCTTGGAGTGACGGAGGATAAGAGGTGACCTGACAGAGCTGTACAAGATAATGAGAGGCATTGATCATGTGGATAGTCAGAGGTTTTTTCCCAGGGCTGAAATGGCTAGCATGAGAGGGCATAGTTTTAAGGTGCTTGGAAGTAGGTACAGAGGAGATGTCAGGGGTAAGTTTTTAAGCAGAGAGTGGTGAGTGCGTGGAATGGGGTGGCGGTGGAGGCAGAAACAATAGGGTCTTTTAAGAGACTCCTGGATGGATAAATGGAGCTGAGAAAAATAGAGGGCTATGGGAAACCCTAGGTAGTTCTAAAGTAAGGACATATTCGGCACAGCTTTGTGGGCTGAAGGGCCTGTATTGTGCTGTAGGTTTTCCATGTTTCTATGTTTTTATATCTGAAGTAGCCTCTTGGCTGAGTGGTGAAATACCTTCTAAACACAGCAAGTCCAGTTGCCTTGATTTACTACTGCTTGATATACAATGACCTGGATGATTGAGAACCTTCCTAGACATATCGGAAGAAACTTTTGATTTCCTCTTTAATATTATTGGCTAGCTTAGCTTGGTATTCCATTCTTTCCTTCTTTATGACTTTTTTAGTTGCCTTCTGTTGGTTTTAAAAGCTTCTCTATCTTCTAACTTGTCACTAATTTTTGTTCCATTATATGCCCCCTATAGACTGGATAGCTGGTATAAAGATGTGAGGGGAAGGCGTGGATCCAGGTGAGGGGCGGTGGGAGGCTCGAGGGAGGAGCAGAGAGTGGGAAGAGTGACAGAGGCTGGAAAGTAATAGACAGGGGCAACAACTCCTACTGTTAAGACTACTAAGCGGTCCCCTAGTACAATAAGATTCGATTAGATTGGAATTTTGTTGTTGTTGCTGAGGAGAACGAGATTGCAGTGTTACTCCATTCAATACGAGGTAGACTCTTGACCTCACAATCTACCTTGTCATGACCCTTGCACCTTATTGTCCACCTGCACTGTACGTTTCCTGTCGCAGTGACCCTTTATTCTGTTGCTTTCCCCATGGACTACTTTGACATGCTGTTGTTCTGAAATGATCTGTAGGGATGACATGCACAACATGTACCTCAGTACGTGTGACAATGATCAAACGTGCGGACGCTGATGATGGGAGGGGTAGGTGGAACATGGAGTAAGGGGGTGGGGGAAGGCAGATGGGGCCAGTGGGTGGAGGGGTCCCGGTGGGAGGAGCATGTGGGTGATGGACAGATGGAGTGGGTGGGGTTTAACAGCCCGAGCTGCCTTTCATGTATTACCCATATATATATTTTCAAAATACTGATAAATGATAGAGTCTTACAGTGCCAACCAGGCCCTTCAGCCCATTGTGTTCATGCTGACCATGTAGCTGGCCAGAGACAGGCTGGAAGACCCTGATCTGCACTCTATCTCTGAATCAGAATCAGGTTTAATATCACCAGCATATGTTGTGAAATTTGTCGACTTTGCGGCAGGAGTACATTGCAGTATATAATAATATAGAAAATAAGTGAATTACATTAAGTATGTATATGTATGCGTGTGTGTATATATATAGTAGTGTAAATATAGAACTAAAACAGTAGTGAGGTAGTGTTCATGGGTTCAATATCCGTTCAGAAATCTGATAGCAAAGGAGAAGAAGCTGTGTGTGTCTTCAGACTTCTGTACCTCCTTCCTGATGGTAGCAATGAGAACAAGGCATGGCCTGGGTGGTTGGGGTCCTTAATGATGGGCACCGCCTTTTTGAGGCATCGCTCCTTGAAGATGTCTTGAATGCTGCAGAGGCTAGTGCCCATGATGGGGCTGACTAAGTTTACTACTCTCTGCAGCTTATTTTTGCCCCTGTGCAGTAGACCCCCCTCTCTATACCAGACAGTGATGTAGCCAGTTAGAATGCTCTCCATTCTACTTCCTGTACCTCCTTCCTGATGATAACAACGAGAACAAGGCTTGATCTGGGTGATGGGGATTTTGAGGATCTCGTCATGATTATGTGCTGTTTCGTATGACATGACAACCATGGTTTCCATAACTGTGACTGTTCTTGACAAACTTTTCTACAGAAGTGGTTTGCCATTGCCTTCTTCTGGGCAGTGTCTGTACAAGACGGGTGACCCCGGCCGTTATCAACACTCTTCAGAGATTGTCTGCCTGGATTTGCCATCCACCATCTGCTCTCAGGGGGCTAAGCAGATGCTACACCTTCCCCAAGGATGAACTGGAGGCTAGCGGAAGGAAGGAGCACCTTACACCTCCTTCAGTGGAGACGTATCTCCACCCCACCATCCAAACTAACCTTATTAATACTGTATGCTCCCTCCACTGTTGTCCACTGATCCATTCTTGCATTCTCTCCTTGTCCCTAATTCTCACTTTAGGAACTCGGCTCTTTGTACATTTGGGTTGGCTCTCAAATACAGTAACTTTACAGAAGTAGCTTGGAATCAGTCCCTTCAGCCGGTTGAAGTCAGATGGTCACCCAGATGGTCCTATTTGGCCCATATCCCTGATCAGCCCTGTCAAATTTCTTGGTGTTCACCTGGTGGAGAATCTAAACACCAGCTCCATAGCAAAGAAGGCCCAGCAGCATCTCTACTTTCTGCGAAGGCTGAGAAAAGTCCATCTCCCACCCCCCAATCTCACCACATTCTACAGAGGTTGTACTGAGAGCATCCTGAGCAGCTGCATCATGGCCTGGTTCGGGAATTGCACCATCTTGAATCACAAGACCCTGCAGCGGATAGTGAGGTCAGCTGAGAAGATCATCGGGGTCTCTCTTCCTGCCATTAGGGACATTTACACCACACGCTGCATCCGTAGAGCAAACAGCGTTATGAAGGACCCCACACACCCCTCATATAAACTCTTCTCCCTCCTGCCATCTGGAGAAAGGCACCAAAGCATTCGGGCTGTCACGACCAGACTATGCAACAGTTTCTTCCCCCAAGTCATCAGACTCCTCAATTCCCAGAGCCTGGACTGACGCCAACCTACTAAACCCTCTACTGTGTCTACTGTCTTGTTTATTATTTACTGTAATGCCTGCACTGTTTTGCGCACTTTATGCAGTCCTGGGTAGGTCTGTAGTCTAGTGTAGTTTTGTGTTGTTTTTTACGTAGTTCAGTGTAGTTTTTGTATTGTTCATGTAGCACCATGGCCCTGAAAAAACGTTGTCTCATTTTTACTGTGTACTGTACCAGTAGTTACTGTTGAAATGACAATAAAAGTGACTTGACTTGACTTGACTATGTAATCACCCAAATATCTTTGAAATGTTGTTTTTGTACCTGCCTCAACCACCTTCTCTGGTAGCTCGTTCCATATACCCAGGAGGAGAAGTTGCCTTCTCTGGTAGCTCGTTCTATATACCCACGAGGAGAAGCTGCCTTCTCTGCTAGCTCGTTCTATATACCCATGTGGAGAAGCTGCCTTCTCTACTAGCTCGTTCTATATACCCACGTGGAGAAGCTGCCTTCTCTGCTAGCTCGTCCTATATACCCACGTGGAGAAGCTGCCTTCTCTGCTAGCTCGTTCTATATACCCACGTGGAGAAGCTGCCTTCTCTGGTAGCTCGTCCTATATACCCACGTGGAGAAGCTGCCTTCTCTGCTAGCTCGTTCTATATACCCACGTGGAGAAGCTGCCTTCTCTGCTAGCTCGTTCTATATACCCACGTGGAGAAGCTGCCTTCTCTGCTAGCTCGTTCTATATACCCACGTGGAGAAGCTGCCTTCTCTGCTAGCTCGTTCTATATACCCACGTGGAGAAGCTGCCTTCTCTGCTAGCTCGTTCTATATACCCACGTGGAGAAGCTGCCTTCTCTGCTAGCTCGTTCTATATACCCACGTGGAGAAGCTGCCTTCTCTGCTAGCTCGTTCTATATACCCACGTGGAGAAGCTGCCTTCTCTGCTAGCTCGTTCTATATACCCACGTGGAGAAGCTGCCTTCTCTGCTAGCTCGTTCTATATACCCACGTGGAGAAGCTGCCTTCTCTGCTAGCTCGTTCTATATACCCACGTGGAGAAGCTGCCTTCTCTGCTAGCTCGTTCTATATACCCACGTGGAGAAGCTGCCTTCTCTGCTAGCTCGTTCTATATACCCACGTGGAGAAGCTGCCTTCTCTGCTAGCTCGTTCTATATACCCACGTGGAGAAGCTGCCTTCTCTGTAGCTCGTTCTATATACCCACGTGGAGAAGCTGCCTTCTCTGCTAGCTCGTTCTATATACCCACGTGGAGAAGCTGCCTTCTCTGCTAGCTCGTTCTATATACCCACGTGGAGAAGCTGCCTTCTCTGCTAGCTCGTTCTATATACCCACGTGGAGAAGCTGCCTTCTCTGCTAGCTCGTTCTATATACCCACGTGGAGAAGCTGCCTTCTCTGCTAGCTCGTTCTATATACCCACGTGGAGAAGCTGCCTTCTCTGCTAGCTCGTTCTATATACCCACGTGGAGAAGCTGCCTTCTCTGCTAGCTCGTTCTATATACCCACGTGGAGAAGCTGCCTTCTCTGCTAGCTCGTTCTATATACCCACGTGGAGAAGCTGCCTTCTCTGCTAGCTCGTTCTATATACCCACGTGGAGAAGCTGCCTTCTCTGCTAGCTCGTTCTATATACCCACGTGGAGAAGCTGCCTTCTCTGCTAGCTCGTTCTATATACCCACGTGGAGAAGCTGCCTTCTCTGCTAGCTCGTTCTATATACCCACGTGGAGAAGCTGCCTTCTCTGGTAGCTCGTTCTATATACCCACGTGGAGAAGCTGCCTTCTCTGCTAGCTCGTTCTATATACCCACGTGGAGAAGCTGCCTTCTCTGCTAGCTCGTTCTATATACCCACGTGGAGAAGCTGCCTTCTCTGCTAGCTCGTTCTATATACCCACGTGGAGAAGCTGCCTTCTCTGCTAGCTCGTTCTATATACCCACGTGGAGAAGCTGCCTTCTCTGCTAGCTCGTTCTATATACCCACGTGGAGAAGCTGCCTTCTCTGCTAGCTCGTCCTATATACCCACGTGGAGAAGCTGCCTTCTCTGCTAGCTCGTTCTATATACCCACGTGGAGAAGCTGCCTTCTCTGCTAGCTCGTTCTATATACCCACGTGGAGAAGCTGCCTTCTCTGCTAGCTCGTTCTATATACCCACGTGGAGAAGCTGCCTTCTCTGCTAGCTCGTTCTATATACCCACGTGGAGAAGCTGCCTTCTCTGCTAGCTCGTTCTATATACCCACGTGGAGAAGCTGCCTTCTCTGCTAGCTCGTTCTATATACCCACGTGGAGAAGCTGCCTTCTCTGCTAGCTCGTTCTATATACCCACGTGGAGAAGCTGCCTTCTCTGCTAGCTCGTTCTATATACCCACGTGGAGAAGCTGCCTTCTCTGCTAGCTCGTTCTATATACCCACGTGGAGAAGCTGCCTTCTCTGCTAGCTCGTTCTATATACCCACGTGGAGAAGCTGCCTTCTCTGCTAGCTCGTTCTATATACCCACGTGGAGAAGCTGCCTTCTCTGCTAGCTCGTTCTATATACCCACGTGGAGAAGCTGCCTTCTCTGCTAGCTCGTTCTATATACCCACGTGGAGAAGCTGCCTTCTCTGGTAGCTCGTTCTATATACCCACGTGGAGAAGCTGCCTTCTCTGCTAGCTCGTTCTATATACCCACGTGGAGAAGCTGCCTTCTCTGCTAGCTCGTTCTATATACCCACGTGGAGAAGCTGCCTTCTCTGCTAGCTCGTTCTATATACCCACGTGGAGAAGCTGCCTTCTCTGCTAGCTCGTTCTATATACCCACGTGGAGAAGCTGCCTTCTCTGCTAGCTCGTTCTATATACCCACGTGGAGAAGCTGCCTTCTCTGCTAGCTCGTTCTATATACCCACGTGGAGAAGCTGCCTTCTCTGCTAGCTCGTTCTATATACCCACGTGGAGAAGCTGCCTTCTCTGCTAGCTCGTTCGTATATACCCACGTGGAGAAGCTGCCTTCTCTGCTAGCTCGTTCTATATACCCACGTGGAGAAGCTGCCTTCTCTGCTAGCTCGTTCTATATACCCACGTGGAGAAGCTGCCTTCTCTGCTAGCTCGTTCTATATACCCACGTGGAGAAGCTGCCTTCTCTGCTAGCTCGTTCTATATACCCACGTGGAGAAGCTGCCTTCTCTGCTAGCTCGTTCTATATACCCACGTGGAGAAGCTGCCTTCTCTGCTAGCTCGTTCTATATACCCACGTGGAGAAGCTGCCTTCTCTGCTAGCTCGTTCTATATACCCACGTGGAGAAGCTGCCTTCTCTGCTAGCTCGTTCTATATACCCACGTGGAGAAGCTGCCTTCTCTGCTAGCTCGTTCTATATACCCACGTGGAGAAGCTGCCTTCTCTGCTAGCTCGTTCTATATACCCACGTGGAGAAGCTGCCTTCTCTGCTAGCTCGTTCTATATACCCACGTGGAGAAGCTGCCTTCTCTGCTAGCTCGTTCTATATACCCACGTGGAGAAGCTGCCTTCTCTGCTAGCTCGTTCTATATACCCACGTGGAGAAGCTGCCTTCTCTGCTAGCTCGTTCTATATACCCACGTGGAGAAGCTGCCTTCTCTGGTAGCTCGTTCTATATACCCACGTGGAGAAGCTGCCTTCTCTGCTAGCTCGTTCTATATACCCACGTGGAGAAGCTGCCTTCTCTGCTAGCTCGTTCTATATACCCACGTGGAGAAGCTGCCTTCTCTGCTAGCTCGTTCTATATACCCACGTGGAGAAGCTGCCTTCTCTGCTAGCTCGTTCTATATACCCACGTGGAGAAGCTGCCTTCTCTGCTAGCTCGTTCTATATACCCACGTGGAGAAGCTGCCTTCTCTGCTAGCTCGTTCTATATACCCACGTGGAGAAGCTGCCTTCTCTGCTAGCTCGTTCTATATACCCACGTGGAGAAGCTGCCTTCTCTGCTAGCTCGTTCTATATACCCACGTGGAGAAGCTGCCTTCTCTGTAGCTCGCTATATACCCACGTGGAGAAGCTGCCTTCTCTGTAGCTATATACCCACGTGGAGAAGCTGCCTTCTCTGCTAGCTCGTTCTATATACCCACGTGGAGAAGCTGCCTTCTCTGCTAGCTCGTTCTATATACCCACGTGGAGAAGCTGCCTTCTCTGCTAGCTCGTTCTATATACCCACGTGGAGAAGCTGCCTTCTCTGCTAGCTCGTTCTATATACCCACGTGGAGAAGCTGCCTTCTCTGCTAGCTCGTTCTATATACCCACGTGGAGAAGCTGCCTTCTCTGCTAGCTCGTTCTATATACCCACGTGGAGAAGCTGCCTTCTCTGTAGCTCGTTCTATATACCCACGTGGAGAAGCTGCCTTCTCTGTAGCTCGTTCTATATACCCACGTGGAGAAGCTGCCTTCTCTGCTAGCTCGTTCTATATACCCACGTGGAGAAGCTGCCTTCTCTGCTAGCTCGTTCTATATACCCACGTGGAGAAGCTGCCTTCTCTGCTAGCTCGTTCTATATACCCACGTGGAGAAGCCTTCTCTGCCTTCTCTGCTAGCTCGTTCTATATACCCACGTGGAGAAGCTGCCTTCTCTGCTAGCTCGTTCTATATACCCACGTGGAGAAGCTGCCTTCTCTGCTAGCTCGTTCTATATACCCACGTGGAGAAGTTGCCTTCTCTGCTAGCTCGTTCTATATACCCACGTGGAGAAGCTGCCTTCTCTGGTAGCTCGTTCTATATACCCACGTGGAGAAGCTGCCTTCTCTGCTAGCTCGTTCTATATACCCACGTGGAGAAGCTGCCTTCTCTGCTAGCTCGTTCTATATACCCACGTGGAGAAGCTGCCTTCTCTGCTAGCTCGTTCTATATACCCACGTGGAGAAGCTGCCTTCTCTGCTAGCTCGTTCTATATACCCACGTGGAGAAGCTGCCTTCTCTGCTAGCTCGTTCTATATACCCACGTGGAGAAGCTGCCTTCTCTGCTAGCTCGTTCTATATACCCACGTGGAGAAGCTGCCTTCTCTGCTAGCTCGTTCTATATACCCACGTGGAGAAGCTGCCTTCTCTGCTAGCTCGTTCTATATACCCACGTGGAGAAGCTGCCTTCTCTGGTAGCTCGTTCTATATACCCACGTGGAGAAGCTGCCTTCTCTGGTAGCTCGTTCTATATACCCACGTGGAGAAGCTGCCTTCTCTGCTAGCTCGTTCTATATACCCACGTGGAGAAGCTGCCTTCTCTGTAGCTCTCTGGGAGAAGTAGCTCGTTCTATATACCCACGTGGAGAAGCTGCCTTCTCTGGTAGCTCGTTCTATATATACCCACGTGGAGAAGCTGCCTTCTCTGCTAGCTCGTTCTATATACCCACGTGGAGAAGCTGCCTTCTCTGCTAGCTCGTTCTATATACCCACGTGGAGAAGCTGCCTTCTCTGCTAGCTCGTTCTATATACCCACGTGGAGAAGCTGCCTTCTCTGGTAGCTCGTTCTATATACCCACGTGGAGAAGCTGCCTTCTCTGCTAGCTCGTTCTATATACCCACGTGGAGAAGCTGCCTTCTCTGCTAGCTCGTTCTATATACCCACGTGGAGAAGCTGCCTTCTCTGGTAGCTCGTTCTATATACCCACGTGGAGAAGCTGCCTTCTCTGCTAGCTCGTTCTATATACCCACGTGGAGAAGCTGCCTTCTCTGTAGTTGCCTTCTCTGTTCTATATACCCACGTGGAGAAGCTGCCTTCTCTGCTAGCTCGTTCTATATACCCACGTGGAGAAGCTGCCTTCTCTGCTAGCTCGTTCTATATACCCACGTGGAGAAGCTGCCTTCTCTGCTAGCTCGTTCTATATACCCACGTGGAGAAGCTGCCTTCTCTGTAGCTCGTTCTATATACCCACGTGGAGAAGCTGCCTTCTCTGCTAGCTCGTTCTATATACCCACGTGGAGAAGCTGCCTTCTCTGGTAGCTCGTTCTATATACCCACGTGGAGAAGCTGCCTTCTCTGCTAGCTCGTTCTTATATACCCACGTGGAGAAGCTGCCTTCTCTGCTAGCTCGTTCTATATACCCACGTGGAGAAGCTGCCTTCTCTGCTAGCTCGTTCTATATACCCACGTGGAGAAGTTGCCTTCTCTGCTAGCTCGTCCTATATACCCACGTGGAGAAGCTGCCTTCTCTGGTAGCTCGTTCTATATACCCACGTGGAGAAGCTGCCTTCTCTGCTAGCTCGTTCTATATACCCACGTGGAGAAGCTGCCTTCTCTGCTAGCTCGTTCTATATACCCACGTGGAGAAGCTGCCTTCTCTGCTAGCTCGTTCTATATACCCACGTGGAGAAGCTGCCTTCTCTGCTAGCTCGTTCTATATACCCACGTGGAGAAGTTGCCTTCTCTGCTAGCTCGTTCTATATACCCACGTGGAGAAGCTGCCTTCTCTGGTAGCTCGTTCTATATACCCACGTGGAGAAGCTGCCTTCTCTGCTAGCTCGTTCTATATACCCACGTGGAGAAGCTGCCTTCTCTGCTAGCTCGTTCTATATACCCACGTGGAGAAGTTGCCTTCTCTGCTAGCTCGTTCTATATACCCACGAGGAGAAGCTGCCTTCTCTGCTAGCTCGTTCTATATACCCACGTGGAGAAGCTGCCTTCTCTGCTAGCTCGTTCTATATACCCACGTGGAGAAGCTGCCTTCTCTGCTAGCTCGTTCTATATACCCACGTGGAGAAGGTGCCTTCTCTGCTATCTCATTCTATATACCCACGTGGAGGAGTTGCCTTCTCTGCTAGCTCGTCCTATATACCCACGTGGAGAAGCTGCCTTTTCCGGTGGCTCGTTCTATATACCCACGTGGAGAAGCTGCTTCTCTGCTAGCTCGTTCTATATACCCATGTGGAGAAGTTGCCTTCTCTGCTAGCTCGTTCTATATACCCACGTGGAGAAGCTGCCTTCTCTGGTAGCTCGTTCTATATACCCACGTGGAGAAGCTGCCTTCTCTGGTAGCTCGTACTCTATACCCACGTGGAGAAGCTGACTTCTCTGCTAGCTCGTTCTATATACCCACGTGGAGAAGCTGCCTTCTCTGGTAGCTCGTTCTATATACCCACGTGGAGAAGCTGCCTTCTCTGCTAGCTCGTTCTATATACCCACGTGGAGAAGCTGCCTTCTCTGCTAGCTCGTTCTATATACCCACGTGGAGAAGTTGCCTTCTCTGCTAGCTCGTTCTATATACCCACGTGGAGAAGCTGCCTTCTCTGGTAGCTCATTCTATATACCCACGTGGAGAAGCTGCCTTCTCTGGTAGCTCGTTCTATATACACACGTGGAGAAGCTGCCTTCTCTGATAGTTCGTCCTATATACCCACGTGGAGAAGCTGCCTTCTCTGCTAGCTCGTTCTATATACCCACGTGGAGAAGCTGCCTTCTCTGCTAGCTCGTTCTATATACCCACGTGGAGAAGTTGCCTTCTCTGCTAGCTCGTTCTATATACCCACGAGGAGAAGCTGCCTTCTCTGCTAGCTCGTTCTATATACCCACGTGGAGAAGTTGCCTTCTCAGCTAGCTCGTCCTATATACCCTCGTGGAGAAGCTGCCTTCTCTGGTAGCTCGTTCTCTATACCCACGTGGAGAAGCTGCCTTCTCTGCTAGCTCGTTCTATATACCCACGTGGAGAAGCTGCCTTCTCTGGTAGCTCATCTTATGTACCCACGTGGAGAAGCTGCCTTCTCAGGTAGCTCATTCTATATACCCACGTGGAGAAGCTGCCTTCTCTGCTAGCTCGTTCTATATACCCACGTGGAGAAGCTGCCTTCTCTGCTATCTCGTCCTATATACCCACGTGGAGAAGCTGCCTTCTCTGCTCGCTCATTCTATATACCCACGTGGAGAAGCTGCCTTCTCTGGTAGCACGTTCTATATACCCAGGTGGAGAAGGTGCCTTCTCTGCTAGCTCGTCCTATATACCCAGGTGGAGAAGCTGCCTTATCTGCTAGCTCGTTCTATATACCCACGTGGAGAAGGTGCCTTCTCAGGTAGCTCGTTCTATATACCCACGTGGAGAAGCTGCCTTCTCTGCTAGTTCGTCCTATATACCCACGTGGAGAAGCTGCCTTCTCTGGTAGTTCGTTCTATATACCCACGTGGAGAAGGTGCCTTCTCAGGTAGCTCGTCCTATATACCCACGTGGAGAAGGTGCCTTCTCTGCTAGCTCATTCTATATACCCACGTGGAGAAGCTGCCTTCTCAGGTAGCTCGTTCTTTCTACCCACGTGGAGAAGCTGCCTTCTCTGCTAGCTCGTTCTATATACCCACGTGGAGAAGCTGCCTTCTCTGCTAGCACGTTCTATATACCCACGTGGAGAAGCTGCCTTCTCTGTTTGCTCGTCCTATATACCCACGTGGAGAAGCTGCCTTCTCTGGTAGTTCGTTCTATTTACCCACGTGGAGAAGGTGCCTTCTCAGGTAGCTCGTCCTATATACCCACGTGGAGAAGTGCCTTCTCTGCTAGCTCGTCTATATACCCAGTGGAGAAGCTGCCTTCTCTGCTAGCTCGTTCTATATACCCACGTGGAGAAGTGCCTTCTCTAGCTCGTTCTATATACCCACGTGGAGAAGCTGCCTTCTCTGCTAGCACGTTCTGTATACCCACGTGGAGAAGCTGCCTTCTCTGCTAGCTCGTCCTATATACCCACGTGGAGAAGCTGCCTTCTCTGGTAGTTCGTTCTATATACCCACGTGGAGAAGCTGCCTTCTCTGCTAGCTCATTCTATATACCCACGTGGAGAAGCTGCCTTCTCTGGTAGCTCGTTCTATATACCCACGTGGAGAAGCTGCCTTCTCTGCTAGCTCGTTCTATATACCCACGTGGAGAAGCTGCCTTCTCTGGTAGCTCGTTCTATATACCCACGTGGAGAAGCTGCCTTCTCTGCTAGCACGTTCTATATACCCACGTGGAGAAGCTGCCTTCTCTGTTTGCTCGTCCTATATACCCACGTGGAGAAGCTGCCTTCTCTGGTAGTTCGTTCTATTTACCCACGTGGAGAAGGTGCCTTCTCAGGTAGCTCGTCCTATATACCCACGTGGAGAAGGTGCCTTCTCTGCTAGCTCGTCCTATATACCCAGGTGGAGAAGCTGCCTTCTCTGCTAGCTCGTTCTATATACCCACGTGGAGAAGGTGCCTTCTCAGGTAGCTCGTTCTATATACCCACGTGGAGAAGCTGCCTTCTCTGCTAGCACGTTCTGTATACCCACGTGGAGAAGCTGCCTTCTCTGCTAGCTCGTCCTATATACCCACGTGGAGAAGCTGCCTTCTCTGGTAGTTCGTTCTATATACCCACGTGGAGAAGCTGCCTTCTCTGCTAGCTCATTCTATATACCCACGTGGAGAAGCTGCCTTCTCTGGTAGCTCGTTCTATATACCCACGTGGAGAAGCTGCCTTCTCTGCTAGCTCGTTCTATATACCCACGTGGAGAAGCTGCCTTCTCAGGTAGCTCGTTCTATATACCCACGTGGAGAAGCTGCCTTCTCTGCTAGCACGTTCTATATACCCACGTGGAGAAGCTGCCTTCTCTGCTAGCTCGTCCTATATACCCACGTGGAGAAGCTGCCTTCTCTGGTAGATCGTTCTATATACCCACGTGGAGAAGCTGCCTTCTCTGCTAGCTCGTTCTATATACCCACGTGGAGAAGCTGCCTTCTCTGGTAGCTCGTTCTATATACCCACGTGGAGAAGCTGCCTTCTCTGCTAGCTCGTTCTATATACCCACGTGGAGAAGCTGCCTTCTCTGCTAGCACGTTCTATATACCCACGTGGAGAAGCTGCCTTCTCTGCTAGCTCGTACTATATACCCACGTGGAGAAGCTGCCTTCTCTGCTAGCTCGTCCTATATACCCATGTGGAGAAGCTGCCTTCTCTGGTAGTTCGTTCTATATACCCACGTGGAGAAGCTGCCTTCTCTGCTAGCTCGTTCTATATACCCACGAGGAGAAGCTGCCTTCTCTGCTAGCTCGTTCTATATACCCACGTGGAGAAGCTGCCTTCTCTGCTAGCACGTTCTATATACCCACGTGGAGAAGCTGCCTTCTCTGCTAGCTCGTCCTATATACCCACGTGGAGAAGCTGCCTTCTCTGCTAGCTCGTTCTATATACCCACGTGGAGAATCTGCCTTCTCTGGTAGTTCGTTCTATATACTCACGTGGAGAATCTGCCTTCTCTGCTAGCTCATTCTATATACCCACGTGGAGAATCTGCCTTCTCTGGTAGTTCGTTCTATATACCCACGTGGAGAATCTGCCTTCTCAGGCTCCTATTAAATCTTTCCCCTCTCACCAATGCCCATTGGTTTTGAACTCTCTGTTACCATCCACTTTATCAAAGACACTATTTATGGTTAAAGCAATTTAATCCCCATTTAATTCCAATTCTCAACAGATTCCATCGCATTTAGCAAGCTGTGGAAATGTATCTTACTAAGAGCCATAGAAAAGTACAACACAGAAATAGGCCTCCGATCCATCTAGTCTGTGCCAAACCATTTAAATTGCCTACTCCCATCAGGACCATAGTCCTCTATACCCCTACCATCCAAATAAGAGGGGTGATTGATAATTTTGTGGCCTAAGGTTGAAGGAATCAATTTTAGAAAACCTAGCACATTTATTTTTCAACTGAGTCCCCTCCTATATTTGCATACTTAGTCCAGCGGTCATGGAACATACGGATCTTGGGCCTCCAGAAAGTGTCCACAGCAGGGATGATTGATGTTCGTGGCCTAAGGTAGAAGGAGATGAGTTATACAACGCTTGTTACATGCAGTCCAACTCTTTGAGTGATTATGCAGAAAGTTTGAAGTTAATAACTCATCTCCTTCTACTTCAGGCCACGAACTTATCAATCACCCCTCTTACCTATCCAAATGTCTCTTAAACATTGAAATCAAGCTTGCATGCACCACTTGCCCTGACAGCTCGTTCCACACTCATGGCCCTCTGAGTGAAAAAGTTTCCCCTCATGTTCCCCTTAGACTTTTCACCTTCCACCCTTAACCTGTGACCTTTGGTTGTCGTCCCACCCAACTTCAGTGGAAAAAGCCTGCTTGCATTTACCCAATCCATACCCCTCATAATTTTGTATACCTGTGTCAAATATCCTCTCAATCTTCTACGTTCCAAGGAATAAAGTCCTACATATTCAATCTTTCCTTATAACTCAGGTCCTCCAGTCCTGGCAACATCCTCGTAAAATTTCTCTGTACCCTTTCAATCTTATCTATTTGTAGTAACAAATGGCAACAAAAACAGAACCTGTACTTTACCAGAGTGCTTTGCTAAGAGTGTCCATGCCAATGGACCTTGACAAACTCTCCACCATTGAGTACATCTACATGAAACACTGTCGCAGGAAAGCAGCATCTATCATCAGGGACCGCCCCGCACTCCCCCCCCCCCCCCCGCACCACCACCTAGAACATGCTCTCCTCTCACTGCTACCATTAGGAAGAAGGAACAAGGGTCTCAGGACTCACACCACCAGGTTCAGCAACAGTTACTATACCTCAATCACCAGGCTCTTGTACCAAAGAGGATAACTACACCCAATGTCACTTGCCCCCATCATTGAAATATTCCTTCAATCAATAGACTCACTTTCATGGACTCTTCATCTCATGGTCTCAATATTTATTGAATATTTATTTATTCTTACTATTTCTTTCATTTTTTATTTACACAGTTTGTTACCTTCTGCGTTTCGGTTGAACACTCTAATTGTGGTGGTTTTCATTGACACGAATATGGTTATTATTCTATAGTTTTATTGAGTATGCCCACAAGAAAATGAATCTCAGAGTTATATATGGTGACATACCGTATATGTGCTTTGCTAATAAAATAAAATGTACTTTGAACTTTGAACTTTGAAACTGCAGAAAGTCATGCTGACGCATTACTGGAGAATGCCAAGTGCATCGATTAAGCAGACGAACAGAGTGCACCCTGACCTTAAACTGAAGCGCAGTAGCTAACACTTGGGTATAAAGAAGTGACTATGTTGTCTGTTTTTTAGAAGCTATCACCAGCTCTTGTGTGGTGCTAGTCTTCCCTTGCAGCAAGTAGAATTAACACACGTGATTGATCCATTCTGAGTTTATTTTTGTTGTAAGATATAGCAAAAAGGTGCTCAATAGAACCTTCCACTGAGAAAATATCCCAACTCTGTGCACACAATTATTTAACCCTTTGTTCTTCTTTCCACAGATACTTTCCCATTGCCCAGCCAGACAGCAAGAATGTACCATGCATTCTTGCTAACACCTGTCCGGAAACAGCCATGCAGACCTTGAGGCTTGTCAGTGACCGTTCCCACACACAACTCTGCAACTGTTGGATGGACATCAGAATTCTGAATGATTTGCTGGTGCCATTCCTAACCCAAGGATATTCAGACTAAAATTTAGTGTCCTTTCCCAGCACCTTACCCGGCACTGATTGGGAAATTGAAGCTGGGAACTTCAGCATGAAGTGAAATCAATTACAACCTCCCCTGAGCAAATGAATCCACAGGTTAGCTAATCCTATCAGATTTCTTCTTCTTTAGCCCTTTACCTCTTCCACCTATCACCTGCTAGCTTGTATTACTTCCCCTCCTGCATTCCCCACTCTGGCCTCTTACCTCTTCTCACCTGCCTATCACCTACCCCTGGGTCCCCTCCTCCTTCCCTTTCTCCTACGGTCCACTCTCCTCTCCTATCAGGTGCCTTGTTCTCCAGCCCTTTACCTTTTCCACTCACCTGACTTCACCCATCACCTTCCAGCTAGCCTCTTTCCCCTCCCCCTACCTTTTTATTCTGGCATCTTGCCCCTTCCTTTCCAGTCTTGAAGAAGCGTCTCTTTTCTGTAGATGCTGCCTGACCTGTTGAGTTCCTCCAGCATTTTGTGTGGTTGCTCTTTAGTTCCATTATCTGCTGAGTCTTCTGTATGACAGCTTCTCACTTTATTGTCCCTCCCCTACCCACCCTCCTTCCCCCTCCCCTGGTCTCACCTATCACCTGCCAGCTTGTACTCTTCCCTACCTTCTTACTCTGGCTTCTGCCCCTTCCTTTCCAGTCCTGAAGAAATGTCAGCCGTTTATTCCTCTCCATAGATGCTGCCTGACCTGCTGAGTTCCTCCAGCATTTTGTGTGTGTGGCTCTGGATTTCCTGCATCGACAGTTTTTATGTATTTTTACAATTACTACAGAATGAGGGTGACCTCGTTGCAGTCTGTCAAATGTTGAAAGGGCTCAATAAAGTGGATATGGAGAGGATGTTTCCAATGATGGGGGAGTCTAAGACCAGAGGACATAGCCTCAAACTGGAGGGATGTCCTTTTAGAATAGAGATGAAGAGGAACCTTTTTAAGCCAGAGAGTGGTGAATCTGAGGAATCCATTGCCACAGGCAGATGTGAAGGCCAAGTGATTGGCAGTATTTAAGGCAGAGATTGATAGATTCTTGACTGGTCAGGGCATGAAGGGATATGGGCGGTGGGGGTGTTGGGAGAAGGCAGGAGATTAGGGCTGAGAAGAAAAATGGATCAGCCATGATGAAATGGCAGAGCAGACGCAATGGGCCAAATGGCCCAATTCTGCTCCTATATCATATGGTCTGTTCCACTGATAGAAACGTTGTAAACTACCAGTCCAGAACTAGAGTTGTAAAGAGTTATCAATATTCAGAGTAATTCAGATTTGAATTTCAATAGGCAGCTGAAATGTCGACTCTCCATTTCTGTCCACAAAGTCTGTCTGATCCGCTCTGTGTGTGTGTGTGTGTGTGTGTGTGTGTGTGTGTGTGTGTGAGTGTGTGTGAGTATGTATGTGTGTGTGTGTGTGTGTGTGTGTGTGTTGCTCTAGATTCCAGCAGCTGCAGTCCCTCTTGTGTCTCCATTTGTGGCTCCAGTCTAATTTTTGTGTGTGTTGCTGGAAGGCCCAGTAGATCAGGCAGCATTTGCGGACAGAGAAAAGGAATTAGCATTTCAAGTCAAAAATCCTTTGGACAGAAAGGCTGTTTTCAGCATTTTCTGTTTTTACTTCAAAGTTGCAGAACCCAAAGTAATTTTGATTCTCAATTCCAAAAAATGCATCAATTACTATGTTAAAGGTGCAACAGTACTGTGCAAAAGTCTTAGACACACACTATATATATAGCTAGGGTGCCTAAAACTCTTGCACAGTACTCTAATTGTCAATGTGAGCGAAAAGTGATTTTGTAAATCTGGCGGGAGCAAAGGATGTTGGGAGTGGCGAGGGTAGAGCGCCGCAGGAGAGGTGTAGGACAGGTGGCAAAGAAGGAGTGCTAGGGGCAGAGGGTGGGTGCAGACACACCCAGTCCTGAGCCACCAGGCAAGGTCGTTCGATTCCAAACAATTGGTTTATTGATCATTACAGAACGTCTCTCCGGTGCTTCCTGCTCCCTCCCCTCTCCCTTCCCCTTTCCCAACCATGATTCCCCTCTCCCTGTCCCCTTCCCACTCTCAGTCCTCAACAGAGACCCATTACAGAATCAGGTTTACCATTATTCACACATAACATGAAATTTGTGGGTATTTTGCGGCAGCAGTACAGTGCAATACAGAAAATTACTACAGTACTGTGCAAAAGTCTTAGGCACCCTAACTATATATACAATGCCTATAAAAAGTATTCACCACCCTTGGAAGTTTTCATGTTTTATTGTTTTACAACATTGAATCACAATGGATTTAATTTGGCTTTTTTGACACTGATTAACAGAAAAAAACTCTTTTATGTCACTCTTTTAAGTGAAAATAGATCTCTACAGTGATCTAAATTAATTACAAATATAAAACACAAAATAATTGTTTGCACAAGTATTCACTCCCTTTAATATGACAAACCAAATCACCACTGTTGCAGCCAATTGGTTTTAGAAGTCATATAATTAGTTACATGGAGGTCTGTTTCTGGAGACCTGTGTGCAGTCAAGGTGTTTCAATTGATTGTAGTAAAAATGCACCTGTATCTGGAAGGTCCAATTGCTGGTAAGTCAGTATCCTGGCAAAAACTACACCATGAAGACAAAAGAATTCTCCAAGCAACTCTGCAATAAGGTTATTGAAAAGCACAAGTCAGGAGAGGGATACAAGAAAATCTCCAAGTCACTGAATATCCCTTGGAGTACAGTTAAGTCAATCATCAAGAAATGGAAAGAATATGGTACAGCTGTAAATCTGCTTCGAACAGGATGTCCTCAAAAACTGAGTGACTGTGCAAGAAGGGGACTAGTGAGAGAGGACAACAAGAGACCTATGGCAACTCTGGAGGAGTTACAAGCTTCAGTGGCTGAGATGGGAGAGACTGTGCATACAACAACTGTTGCCCGGGTGCTTCACCAGTCACAGCTTTATGGGAGAGTGGCAAAGAGAAAGCACTGTTGAAGAAACTCACATGAAATCTCTGCTAGAGTTTGCCAGAAGGCACGTGGAAGACTCTGAAGTCAGCTGGAAGAAGGTTCTATGGTCTGATCAAACCAAAATTGAGCTTTTTGGCCATCAGACTAAACACTACGTTTGGTGTAAGTCAAACACTGCACGTCATCAAAAACACACCATCCCTACCGTGAAGCATGGTGGTGTCTGCATCATGCTGTGAGGATGTTTCACTGCAGCAGGCCCTGGAAGGCTTGTGAAGGAAGAGGGCAAAATGAATGCAGCAAAATACAGGGAAATCCTGGAGGAAAATCTGATGCAGTCTGCAAGAGAACTGTCTTGGGAGAAGATTTGTTTTCCAGCAAGACAATGACTCCAAACATGAAGCCAAAGCTACACAGGAATGGCTTAAAAGCTACAAAGTTAATGTCCTGAAGTGAACAAGTCAGAGTCCAGACCTCAATCCAATT
This sequence comes from Mobula hypostoma, assembly GCF_963921235.1. Taxonomy (NCBI): domain Eukaryota; kingdom Metazoa; phylum Chordata; class Chondrichthyes; order Myliobatiformes; family Myliobatidae; genus Mobula; species Mobula hypostoma. The sequence goes on from NC_086101.1 coordinate 114,123,076, forward strand.
GAGAATTTGTAGCTGGACTTGAAAAGAGCTGTTCACTCACGATCCCCATGCAATCTGACAGAGCTTGAGCAGTTTTGTAAAGAGAATGGGGGGAAAATTGCAGTGTCCAGATGTGTAAAGCTGATAGAGACCTATCCACACAGACTCAAGGCTGTAATTGCTGTCAAAGTTGCATCTACTAAATACTAACTTGAAGGGGGTGAGTAATTATGCAATCAATTATTTTATGTTTAATAATTGTAATAAATTTAGACCAATTTGTTGAAATTTGTTTTCACTTTGACACAAAAGAGTCTTTTCTGTTGATCAGTGTCAAAAAAGCCAAATTAAATCCACTGTGATAAAACATGACACCTTCCGGGGGGGGGCGGGGGGGCGAAGGGTGTAGTGGAAGGGGTGAATACTTTTTATATGTGCCTATGACTTTTTCATAGTATTGCATACGAATATATTCTCTTGAAGTTAATAAGATTAGAAAAAGAAATTTTAATAAAGCAACATAAAAACTTCCGGGAAACAAACAGAACAGCAAGGTTGATGCTGAGATATATCCTAGGATGTGCTGGGACACATCATCAGTGATGCAGCCTGGGGTCGTCGGGTGTTTCGGGTGTTTCAACATCAGACACTCTCACCCAGCTGACCCAGCCAGGGTTGATCAGGCCCCGGCTTGTGTCCCAGCAGAATTGGTCCACGGGTCACACTTCTTAATCCATAGCCAGCTGGAGGCTCACTCGGCAGCCTCTGTGAAGGTCCTGATTGCTCTTCTCCTTACAACCCCCGTAATGCCAAGGAGAGAGTAGGTTCCGCAGAGGGAGCTGCCAGCAAAACCTCTACCTCCAACCCCCACCCCACCTATGAAGGCCCACTTCATTCCCTCCACCCCATTCTCTGGCATTGCTCTATCAGCTCCTGGTATTTGGCTTTTTTACACTCAAACGCCTCCTCAACCCGGTCTTCCCAAGAAATAGTCAATTCTGCCACCATCACCTGCTCCGAGGTTTCCGACAGAATGACTATGCCTGGCCTCAGGGACAATGATGCAATGAAGTCAGGAAACTTTAATACACTGCTGCAGCTTTATAATGTAGCGCTCAGACCACATTTGTAATATTATGACAAATTTTGGGCCCTATGCCTGAGCAACGACTTGCTGGCATTGGACAGGTTCCAGAGGAGATTCACAACCTTGATGAAAGGGTTAATGTATGAGGAGTGTTTGATGTCTCTTGTCCTGTACTCACTGGAGTTCAGAAGAATGGGTGACTGTAGGGAGGAACTCATCGGAACCTACTGAAAGTTCTGGGTAGAGTTAATGAGGAGATGATGTCTCCATCAATGGGAGAGTCTAGGATCAGAAGGCACAGCCTCAGAATAAAGAAATGTCTCTAGATTCGAGATGAGGAAGAATTCCATCAGCCAGAGAGTGGTGAATCTATGGAATGTGTTGCCACAGGCGGCTGTGGAAGCCGAATTATTGGGTACATTTAAGGCAGAGATTGATAGATTCTTGATGAGTCAGGGCATGAAGGAATACGGGGAGAAGGCAGGAGATTGGGGCTGAGAGAGAATAAACTTGAGCCTTTGACAATACACTCAAGCATGACTTGGCCACACTCAGTAGGTCAGGATCCCAGAAATGAAAGGGTTAATGTATGAGGAGCGCTTAATGGCTCTGGACCTGTACTCACTGGAGTTTAGAAAAATGTTTCTCATTGAAACATATAGAATATTGAAAGGCCTAGATAGAGTGGATGTGGAGAGGATGTTTCCTATGGCTGGAGCATCAAAGACCGGAGGACACAGCCTCAGAATAGGATGGAGATGAAGAGGAATTTCTTCAGACAGAGGGTAGTGAATCTGTGAATCTTTTTTTTTGCTACAGACAGCTGTGGAGGCCAAGTCATTGGGTATATCTAAAGCAGAGATTGAATAGGTTCCTGATTGGTAACAGAGTGAAGGGTTACAGAGAAAGGACAGGAAAATGGGGCTGAAAAAGACATTCAACCATGATTGAATGGCAGAGCAGATTCAATGGACTGAATGGCCTGACTTTGCTCCTATATCTAATGTGTTTAGTATTGTTAAACGTGCCATGAGTGTTCACAGTCCAGGCCCATTTACAAAGGAGAACTAATATCAATGGAGCCAAATCCCAGCCAGGTGTCTCAGGTAAGGAGATGGCAAATGCAAACAGGTCTTTGGTTTGAATGAGGATATTTATTGGATCTCTTGTTTCATTAAATTGCAGGAAAGCAGTACAAGAGATGTGTTCCCACAGCTCACGGAGAATGGCCTTTGTGGTTCATGTAAGTTACAACTTACCCTGGAAATCCTCTGCAGAAACTTGGGTGGGTAGATAAATACCTTCTCCAGGCAATATCCAAGTTGAGACTTCTCCGTTGCTCATGGTTGGGGTCAGGTTGCATGGCTTACATGGCTTACATCTGCACCACTCTAAATCATAAGCCCATAAGACATAGGAGCAGAACTCAACCATTTAGCTCTGCTCTTCCATTTCATCATGGCTGATCTATTTCCCTCTCAACCTCAATCTTCTGCCTTCTCCCTGTAATCTTGCACGCCCTGATGGATGAGGAATCTATCAATCTGGCCTCCAAGACTCTTGTGTTCAACATTTGTGTTTGTGGATCTCGTTGGGGATAACACTTCAGCTTCCTGCAGTCAGACCACAGCTCTTTGGTCTATTTTGCCCATGGTTGGATCAGGGTGTAGAATCGAATCGTGATTTGTCTTGTAGTTTAACTTTACTATACTTACTTGTATTTTTATAGAATCACCCATATGCATGTAACACTGGACAACAATTTTTTTCAAAAGTATTGCTTCCTCAGAAAATTTTTTTGTTTATGATAGACTGCTTGAAGCTGAACACAAATATAATTTTGGACTACTTATATTACATAGGAATTTGCAGAAACAAGTGTAGTGCCCCGGTTAAGATTGCTGCTGCTATGCAGTATTTTATTTTAGCAGTTTTCTGTAAAAACAATGTGTTCTGTTGGTAAGAGTGTTTTGCTTCAGCTAAAGATAAGGAGCCATGTTAGAGCATAAGACCATAAGACATAGAAGCAGAGTTAGGCCATCTGGCCCATTGAGTCTGCTCCACCATTCGACCATGGCTGATCCAGTTCCCGGCCTTCTCCCCATAATCTCTGATGCCATGTCCAATCAAGAACCTATCAATCTCTGCCTTAACCCAACAATCTGGCCTCCACAGCTGCATGTGGCAACAAATTCACCACCCTTTGGCTAAAGAAATTTCTTCGCATCTCTGTTTTGAAAGGGTGCCCCTCTATCCTGAGTCTGTCCCTTCTTGTCCTAGACTCTCCCACCATGGGAAACATCTTTTCCACATCTACTCTGTCTAGGCCTTGCAACATTCGAAAGGTTTCATTGAGATCCCCCCTCATCCTTCTGAATTCCAACGAGTACAGACCCAGAGCCATCAAGCATTCCTCATATGATAACCCTTTCATTCCTGGAATTATCCTTGTGAACCTCCTCTGGACCCCCTCCAATGCCAGCACATCTTTTATAAGATGAGGAGCCAAAAACTGTTCACAATACTCAAGGTGAGGCCTCACCAATGCCTTATTAAGCCTCAGCATCACATCATTGCTCTTGTATTCTAGACCTCTTGAAATGAATGCTAACATTGCATTTTCCTTCCTCACCACCGACTCAACCTGCAAGTTAACCTTCAGGTGTTCTGCACAAGGACTCCAAAGTCCCTCTGCCTCTCAGATTCCTGTATTTTCTCCCTGTTTAGAAAATAGTCTGCATATTTATTTCTGCTACTAAAGTGCATGACTGCATTTTCCAACGTTGTATTTCATTTGCCACTTTCTTGCCCATTCTCCTAATCTGTCTAAGTCCTTCTGCATCCTACCTGTTTCCTCAACATTACTTGCCCCTCCACCAATCTTCGTATCATCTGCAAACTTGGCAACAAAGCCCCATCTATTCCATCACCTAAATCATTTAGTTACAGCATAAAATGAAGCGATCTCAACACCAACCCTGCGGAACACCACTAGTCACTGGCAGCCAACCAGAAAAGGATCCTTTTATTTTGACTCACTGCCTCCTACCAATCAGCCAATGCTCTAACTATGTTATTAACTTTGCTGTAATACCATGGGCTCTTAACTTGGTAAGCAGCCTTGTGTGTGGCACCTTGTCAAAGGTTGTCTGAAAGTCCAAATATACAACATCCACTACAACCCCTTTATCTATCCTACTTGTAATCTCCTCAAAGAATTCCAACAGGTTCGTCAGGCAGAATTTTCTCTGAAGGAAACCATGCTGACTTTGTACTATCTTGTCCTGTGTCACCAAGTACTCCATCACGTCATCCTTAACAATTGACTCCAACATCTTCCCAATCACTGAGGTCAGGCTAACTGGTCTATAATTTCCTTTCTGCTGCCTTCCTCCTTTCTTAAGGAGTGGAGTAACGTTTGCAATTTTCCAGTCCTCTGGCATCATGCCAGAGTCCAATGATTTTTGAAAGGCCATTTCTAATGCCACCACAGTCTCTAACGCTACCTCTTTCAGAACCCTAGGGTGCAGTTCCTCTGGTCCGGGTGACTTATGTACCATTAGGTCTTTCAGCTTTTTGAGCACCTTCTCTCTTGTAACAGTAACTGCACCCACTTCTCTTCCTTCACACACTACAACATCAGGCACACTGCTAGAGTCTTCCACAGTGAAGACTTACACAAAATACTCATTTAGTTCATCAGCCATCTCCTGATCCCCCGTTATTATTTCTCCGGCCTCATTTTCTAGCTGTCCTATATCCACTCTCATTTCTCTTTTATTTTTAACATACTTGAAAATACTTTTACTATCCACTTTGATATTATTTGCTAGCTTGCTTTCATATTTCATCTTTTCCCTTCTAATGAATTTTTTAGTTGCTCTGTAGGTTTTTAAAAACCTCCCAATCTTCTATCTTCCCACTAATTTTTGCTGTGTTGTATGGCCTTTCTTTCGCTTTTACAGTAGCTTTGACTTCCCTTGTCAGCCACAGTTGTACTATTTTACCATTTGAGTATTTCTTCATTTTTGGAATACATATGTCCTGCACCTTCCTCATTTTTCCCAGAATTGCACACCATTACTGTTCCGCTGACATCCCTGCCAGCAGTTCCTTCCAATTTACTCTGGCTAATTCCTCTCTCATACCACTGTAATTCCCCTTACTCCACTGAAATACTGCTACATCAGACTTTACTCTTTCCCTATCAAATTTCAAGTTGAACACAATCATATTGTGATCATTAAGGGTTCTTTTACGTTAAGCTCCTTAATCGCCCCCAATTCATTACATAACACCCAATCCAGTATAGCTGATCCCCTAGTAGGCTCAATGACAAACTGCTCTAAATAGCTAACAACAGGAATTCTGCAGATGCTGGAAATTCAAGCAACACACATCAAAGTTGCTGGTGAACACAGCAGGCCAGGCAGCATCTGTAGGAAGAGGTGCAGTCGACATTTCAGGCCGAGACCCTTCGTCAGGACTGATGAAGGGTCTCGGCCTGAAACGTCGACTGCACCTCTTCCTACAGCTGCTGCCTGGCCTGCTGTGTTCACCAGCAACTTTGATGTGTGTTGCTCTAAACAGCTATTTCTTCCGCATTCAACAAACTCACTCTCTTGAGATCCATTACCAACCTAATTTTCCCAACTGACCTGTATGTTAAAATCTCCCATGACTACCATAACATTGCCCTTTTGACTCACCTTTTCTATTTCCTGCTGTAACCTGTGGTCCACCTCCCAGCCACTGTTGGGAGGCCTGTATATAACTGCCATCAATGTACTTTTACCCTTGCAGTTTCTTAACTCAACCCACAAGGATTCAACATCTTCTGATCCTATGTCACATCTTTCTATAGACTTAATGCCATCCTTTACCAGCAGATCCACACCATCCCCTCTGCCTACCTTCCTATCCATAAGACCATAAGACCATAAGACAAAGGAGCAGAAGTCGGCCATTCAGCCCATCGAGTCTGCTCCGCCATTTTATCATGAGCTGATCCATTCTCCCATTTAGTCCCACTCCCCCGCCTTCTCACCATAACCTTTGACGCCCTGGCTACTCAGATACCTATCAATCTCTGCCTTAAATACACCCAATGACCTGCCTCCACTGCTGCCCGTGGCAACAAATTCCATAGATTCACCACCCTCTGGCTAAAAAAATTTCTTCGCATCTCTGTTCTGAATGGGCGCCCTTCAATCCCTAAGTCATCCCTCTGATATATTGTGTAAACTTGGACATTCAGTGCCCAACTACTGCCATGTTGTTCAACTGAGGAATGTTGTGTCAGCCATTCAGGAGTGGGATGGCATGGAACGTTCTCAAGAGCTAGGCAGGAAGAGTTTCTTCTGAAGGACAGTAGTGTGGTTTGGGGTTTTTTTGGCGGGAGGTGCGGAGAGAAGAGCGCCAGGGAGGGCACCTGGAGGACCCCATCTGAAGGGGAGACCCTAAAGCAAGGAGTGCTTTGTGAGACGAAGAATTCCAAGGAGGGAAGTTCTACCTGTGGTTAGTGATGAGAATTCAGTGCCATGAGTAAAGCGATATACCCAGCTACTGCAGATATGAGCTCCAACGTTTATGTGCACATTTTCACTGGTTTAACTGTAATGGACCCTTTTTCTTTCTCTGTTAACTGATGAAGTTGAAAATTGGTAAATATATTTTTTTTTATAATTTTATGCTGGTGTATGATCTGTCATGTCTGGGCTACCGATAACCATGTATAGGCAGTATTTAAACAGAATTCACTCAAATCGAGGTTCATTTAATCGGATCGTCCCGACACTGGTTGAAAACCAAATCATACCGACCCTAGATGTGTGTTGAAAGGTGGCCTTCACACCACTGAGTCATGTAGCTGTTAGCAGAGTCCGTTGGTGTATGAGCCCCAGTAGGGAGTTGTACAAGAAATTAATTTTTATTGAATATGTGTTTAATTGTGTAACAGTGTTGATTCTTTGCAATATTTCAAGTAAACTGAAAATGTTCTGTTGATGATTTTTGTTCATACCCAGTGTCTGAGGCTTCTTGCTTAAGAGTCCAACAATAATCAGTCAGAATTGATGGATTCTAGTTGCCCTGATACTATTTCTCCATGACCACAATGTCCTGGTGAAACCTTTCATCAAGCTCGTCACTGACAGCATCAAGATTAGCAGGGAAGAAGTCTAAATGTGAATGCGGAAAATGAATCTTTAGTGGCATGTTGTACTTCATGGTTTTGTATCCTTGAAGCATGTTGTCAAACAGGCACACGTAGTTTGGTGCTCTGTAGTTGCCAAGAAAATTTTCAACAACATCCTTGAATGCCTTCCATGTGATTTTCTCCTGTCCCACTAGAAGTTCTTCAAATTACTTGTATTGATGACCTGTTTGATTTGTGGACCAATAATAATGCTTTTCTTAATCTTGCTTCAGTTATTCTGATTTGAGTTATGAATTGAAATAACAAATATAGACAATTTGAAAACAAATGGTGTGTGATAGGGAAGTTTCATGGTGATTTTCATGATCAGCAGCTCAAGATCCTTAAGGTACACCCAAAAGTATTCAGGAAGCAACAACTTTATTGTCCAGTGCCATCCAAGCAGATCACTTAATTACAACAGTGCACAAGATTGTACAAGAGAAACTAATAACAGGATTATGAATATAGTACATATTGCAGTTACAGAAAAGGTATTTATAGGTGCAAGAGCTTTGATAAGGCAGACTGAAGTCAAAAAGTCCTCTTATTGAACTAGAGGATCATTTAATAGTCTTCCAACAGGAGAATAGAAACTGTTCTTGAGTCAGGTAGTTTGTGTTTTCAGACATTTGTATCTTCAGCCTGATGGGGTGGTGGATGGGAGAAGAGAGGCATGTCTGTTTAAAGAATTGTTCATGGAAAACCAAACAAATATTACATCGACAAACCTGGGAGAAAGTTATCCGCAAGGATCCATGAACGTTAACTGGCTGTAAATGTTATGGCCAACCCTCCCTGGTCTCCACCCATGAAGATCGATAGAGGCACAAATTTGACTGGGCATCAGTGAAAGTCATGGCATGACCAAACATGCGGGATGCAGGAAAATTCTTAGAAGCATGGTTTTCCACAAACAATTCTGTAACAGACATGTAGACTTGATCCTATTTATGAGCCAATGCAGGCAAAATTCCAAACCTCAACACATGGCATTCACTATGCAACCAATCAGCGATGAGACCTCCTCCCAACATCACAAATGAGTTTCTGTACTGACAACCAATCAGCTGATTGGTAAGTATCTCAAGGCCAAGCTTTTGGAGGACACACCACCAATTGACATCGCATTGATGTCTCATCGTTTGGTGACAAAATGTTTGCAAATGGATTACCAAGATTGGAGAACAACTCAACACAGCCATCAACCACACAAGCTGCATATTTTCCGAGTTATTTCCAAGAAGAGGGAATGTCTGGGGCGGATTGGGTGCTTGATTATGCTGACCCCCTTACCAAGGCGGTGGAAGTGTGGGCAGAGTCCGTGGAAGGGAGGTGCTGGGCAATGTGTCCACGTCTCTCTGCTGTTTCTTACGGTCACGTGCAGACCAGTTGCCACACCAAGCTGTGATGTATCTAGATGAGACTGAGGCCTCCGTTGGTCAGGGTCAACCATAGACGTTGAGTCCTGGCTGTCTAGACTCGCAAGTCAGGGCGGTTCAATATGGAGATCAAGTTGTTGCCCGTGTAGCAAGCTCCCCCACTCCAAGCAAAGGAACAGCAGAGACTGATGCAGTTTGATACCCCGTGAGTGGGTCTAGTGGAGGCTGGAGATCAGAGTTTTCCTATCTGGATAGGATATGGTGCACTTGATGAGGTTTAATGGGGCCATGACAAATTTCCTCAGCTTACTTTTTAAAATTTCTATACCGTTTCTAGATCTAGACTTGGCGTCATCCCCACCTTAGGGCTAGTGTTAACCCTGACATTGATGCAGTTGAGTGGATTTCCACTCTTACGAGGATGTTGCCGGGACCTGAGAACCTGGGCTGCAGGGAAAGGTTGTCTATGTTAGGGCTTCATTCTCTGCTGCACGGGAGGATGGTGGGGGGGGGGCGCAGATCTTATCGGGGTACGTATACACAATTCTGAAGGATTATAGATAGGGTAGGTACATGCAGGCTCTTCCCCTCAGATAATGTGTGACTAGAACTAAAGGTCATAGGTTAAGGGTGAAAGGTGAAATGTTTACAGGGAACTTCTTCACCTAGAGCAGCAGTTCCCAACCTGGGGTCCACAGACCCTCTTGCATAATGGTATTGGTCTGTGGCATTAAAAAAAAAGGTTGTGATCCCCTGACCTAGGGGGTGGCGTGAGTGTGGAACGAGCTGCCAGTGGAGGTGGTAGATTCCAGTTCAATTGTAACGTGTAGGAGCAGTTTAGATAGGTACATGGATGGGATGGGGTTGGGAAGAATATCATCCAGGTGAGGGTAGATGGGACAAAGAAGGTCAGCTCAGTTTGAACTAGATGGGCCAAAGGGCCTGTTTCTGTGCTGTAGTGTTCTAATAGGACTGGGCAGAAGATCAGGTCAGCATGGACTAGATGAGCCAAAGGGCCTGTTTCTGTGCTGTAGCGTTCTGATAGGACTGAGCGGAAGATCGGTTCAGCATGGACTAGATGGGCCAAAGGGCCTGTTTCTGTGCTATACTGCTAATGTCTCCCTGTGATAACGTCTCTGTTGATGGAGGCTGTGTTAGGCACGTCTGAGTTCCTGTCCCCGTCCTTCAGCAACACTGTCAGTGTTCCTGCTGTGCACAAGACACAGTCAGTAAGTTTGCAGACGATACAAAAATAGATGGTGATGTTGTCAGTGTCGGGCATTGATGGGCAAATGGCTTCCAATCTGGATAAATGTGAGGTATTGCCCTTCAGGAGATCAAATCAGGCTGGGCAGGACCCATACACTGAATGGTTCGGCACTGGGGAGCATTATGGGAGCAGAGGGAATGTCCCCTCTGACCCTTGCCCAGTTATTATCGATGTACCCCAGAAAGCATTCTGTGCATCTGCGTCACAGCTTAGTACGGGAACGGCTCCCGCACAGGACCGCGAGGAATGGCTCCGCACCGGACCGCGAGGAACAGCTCCTGCACCGGACCGCGAGGAACGGCTCCGCACAGGACCGCGAGGAACGGCTCCCGCACAGGACCGCGAGGAACAGCTCCTGCACCGGACCGCGAGGAACGGCTCCGCACCGGACCGCGAGGAACGGCTCCTGCACCGGACCGCGAGGAACGGCTCCGCACAGGACCGCGAGGAACTGCAGAGTTGTGGATGCAGCACAACACATTACAGAAACTCTGTCTGATGTCAGGACATAGACGTAGGAGGAGAATTAAACCATTCAGCCCATCGAGTCTGCTCCGCCAATTGATCACGGCTGATTTATTTTCCTTTTCTTGCTGCCAGCATGATCAAAGACCCCTACCCACTCTGGACATAGTCTCTCTTTCACCCTCCTGTTGGGTAGAAGATACAAAAGCCTGAAAGCACATACCATCAGGGCTCAAAAACAACTTCCATCCTGCTGCGATAACACAATTAAATAGTTCCCTACTATGATAAGATGTACTCTCAACCTCACAATCTATCTCATTATGATCTTCATCTTACTGTCTGCCTGCCTGCCCTTTCTCTGTAGCTGTTACACTTTATTTCTGCATTCTGTTATTGTTCTACCTCAATGCTGTGTAATGATCTGATCTGTATGAACAGTATGCAAGACAAGCTCTTCACTGTAACAATACCAATTCCAACTGAAGAGAGAATCAGAATCAGATTTAATATCACCGGTATATGTCGTGAAATTTCTTGTTTTGCAACAACAGTATTATGCAATGCATAATAAAAACTGTGAATTAAAATTAAAATAATATAAATATTTTTTTCACCTCTTATGGGAGGTTCAGGAAACGTTACTACCCCTCAACCATCAGGCTCTTGAACAACAGGGGATAACTACACTCACTTGCCCATCCATTGAGATATTTCCCACAACCAATGATCTCACTTTAAAGACTCGTTATCTCATTATCTCATGCTCTCGTTATTGATTGCTGTTTATTTATATTTACAATTGCACAGTTTGTTGCCTCTGCACTCTGGTTGATCTTTCATTGATCCTGTTATAGTTACTATTCTATAGATTTGCTGAGTACGCCCACAGGAAAATGAATCCCAGGGTTGTATGTGGTTGACATATATGTACTTTGATAATAAAATTTACTTTGAACTTTATATAATATAAAATTAAACAAGTAGTGCAGATAGAGAGGAAAAAAGTCGTGAGGTCGTGTTCAAGGGTTCAATGTCCATTCAGAAAAAGGATGGCAGAGGGGAAGAAGTTGTTCCTGAATCATTGAGTGTGTGTCTTCAGGTTCCTGTACCTCCTCCCTGATGGTAGCAATGAGAAGAAGGCATCTCCTGGGTGATGGGGTCCTTAATCTTGGAAGCCGCCTTTTTTAGGCATCACTCCTTGCAGGTGTCCTGGATACTATGGGGGCTGGTGCCCATGATGGAGCCGACTAAGTTTACAACTCTCTGCAGCTTATTTTGACCCTGTTCATTAGACCCCCACCCCCATACCAGATGGTGATGCAGCCAGTTAGAATGGTCCCAATGGAACAGTACTTCTGTAGAAATTTGCAAGTGTTTTTGGTGACATACTGAATCTTCTCAAACTCTGAATGAAATACTGCTACGGTCGTGCTTTCTCTGTAGCTGCACCGATATGCTAAGCCCAGGATATATCCTCAGAGAGGGAAAATGGATCAGCCATGATGAATGGCAGAGCAAATTTAATGGGCCAAATGGCCGAATTATGATCTTATTATGAAATAATTTTATTGCATCAGAAGGAGAAGTGGACCACAGGAGAAAGGGGAGGAGGAAAGGACTCAAGGGAGGAGATGGCAGTTGAGAAGAGGTGATGAGAGGGGAGCCTAAATGGGGAATGGAAGAAGAGAGAAGGGGTCGAAGGGAGAAATTACCAGAAGTTAGAGAAATTAAAGTTCTTGCCATCAAGTTGGAGGCTACCCAGAAGGAATATGAGGTGTTACTCCTCCAGCTTGACAGTTTCCCATGATCCACTCTCATCACCTATCAGATTGCTTCTTCTTCAGCCCTTCCACCTATCACCACCCAACTTCTTACATCATCCTGCAAACCCCACCCACCCACCTTCCCCCTCACCTGGTTTCACCTATCACCAGCCAGCTTGTACTTCTTCCCCTCCCTCCCCTCACCCCACGCCTTCTTCTTCTGGTTACTCTCCCCTTCCATTCCAGTCCTGAAGAAGTGTCTTAGCCTGAAACGTCAACTGTTGGTTCCTCTCCATTGATGCTGCCCGAGCTGCTGAGTTCCTCTGGCATTTTGTGTGGGTTGTATGGAATGATGCATCTGGGTGGTACACAAAGTATTTCTGTTGTGAGGAAAAATAGTAACTGATTACAAATTAGCCTCTGTAAACTGCCCCTTAGGTATAGACGGGGCTAGAATCTGGGAGGGAGTAGATAGAAATGAGTCATAGTCATACAAAAGTACAGCACAGAAACAGGCCCTTTGGCCCATCTAGTCCATGCTGAACCGTTTAAATTGCCTACTACCATGGACCTGCACCAGGACCATAGTCCTCTGTACCCTACAATCTACGTACCTATCCAAACTTCTCTTAAACGTTGAAATCAAGTTCACATACACCACTAGTGCTGGCAGCTCACCCCACACTTTCACCACCCTCTGAGTAAAATTTCCCCTCATGTTCCCCTTAAACTTTTCATTTTTCACCCTTAACCCAAGACCTCAGTGGAAAAAGCTGCTTGCATTTACCCGATCTATACCCCTTGTAATTTTGTATACCTCTGTCCTATCTCCTCTCAATCTTGTATGTTCCAGTGAATATAGTCCTAACCTGTCCAATCTTTCCTTATAACTCAGGTCTTCCAAACCCAGCAACATCCTTGTAAATTTTCTCTGTCCTCTTTCAGTCTGGCGAATATCTTTCTTGTTGGTAGATGACCAAAACTACACACAATACTCCAAATTAGGCCTCACCAACATCTTGTACAACTTCAACATAGCATCTCATCTCCTGTACTCAATTCTTTGATTTACAAAGGCCAATGTGCCAAAAGCTCACTTTACAGCCCTATCTACCTGTGACACCAATTTCCTTGAATTATGGACCTGTATTCCCAGATTTTTTTGTTCTACCACACTCTTCAGTGCCCTACTATTCACTGTGTAAGACCTACCCTGGCTGGTCCTACCAAAGTGCAACACCTCGCACTTGTCTGCATTAAACTCCAGCTGCCATTTCTCATCCCATTTTTCCAGCTGGTTGGCAGAAGCAAATGTTAAGAGTGTAGGGTTAAAGTACAAGCTGTCCCTGATTTATGAACACAGAACTTACTGTCACCACAACATCGGAACATGTTCCCATATTATTAAATTCAAAGAACTAGTTCTCTCTCCTTCCATTTTTAGTAATTTTTCTTTCTTATCAGTCTGATAATGTTGTGATGACCTTTCAACCTAGACCAAGATCAATCTAACCCTTCCTGCCCACTTGGCCTCCATTTTTTTTTCTTTATCCATGTGCCTATCTACAAGTCTCTTAAATATCCCTAATGTATCTGTCTCTACCTCCACCTCCAGCAGTATGTTTCATACACCCACCACTGTGTAAAAAAAAGACACCCCCTATACTTTCCTATATACATAGCTAGGGTGCCTAAGACTTTTGCACTTTTGGAGTGGAGAGCAAGTTTGAAAATCTGGCAGGAGCAAAGGATGTTGGGAATGGTGAGGGTGGAGTGCCGTGGGAGGGGTATGGGACAGGTGGCAGAGAAGGTGTGCCAGGAGTGGGGGAGGCACGGGTGCAGACACACCCAGCTCTGAGGCACCAAAGCGAAGTCATTTGATTCCAAACAATTGGTTTATTGATCATTACAGAATGTTTCCCGCTCCCTGTCCTCTCCTTTCCCCTTTTCCCAATCATGATACCCCTCTCTCTGCCCCCTTCCCACTCTCAGTCCACAATAGAGACCCAGATCAGAATCAGGTTTATCATCACTCACGAATGTCATGAAATTTGTTTTTTTGTGTGTGTGGTAGCAGTACAGTGCAATAAATAAAGTTACGACAGTGCTGTGCAAAAGTCCTAGGCACCCTAGCTATATGTATATACTTTTGTACAGCACTGTATATTTTGACTTTAGATTACACTTTACTAATAATATCTTTGTTTTATCGTTAGGTACTAATGGTAAAGCAACACCAATATGGTGATACTTAACCGTGGTCCAGTATAGATGATCGTACCAAGCAGACTGGACTGGGTACATTGAACCAATGCAAGGCAGATCAGGAGGGCATTGCCCAGCTGACACAGCTTTGGGCAGTGACTCTACCAGACGACGACACATGGATTACAATTCCAGGGGTCAGATCCCAGATGGCTCCCTCCACAACCTGGTCATTTATTCAGATCAGGGAGTTGAGATTGGAAAGATCTCAAGACTCGTGATGTCGGGCTGCCCCCAGAACATGCATTCAGAAATGGCCAGAAGTGGCAGAGCATCGCCCAATCCAAAAGATCCAACGAGGAGGAACGGTCACTGTGGAAGGAGGGGATCAAAGGGGAGCGGAGCGTGTGCGTGCGGTCGGGAATTTCAGTCCGGCTCCGGCCCTGCCTGCGACACTGAGAATCCAGAATTAGCAGCGGGCTCACCACCTCTGATCGCAGATCCTGGGTTACTCTGCACACCTGCAGGCTCCCAAGACCTTGCAGCGATCTCGTGGGCAAGAGCTAAGCCAGATTCGGTAACATATTATCATACACTTCAGGGGTCCCATGCACCTCTGCTATGTTTTGCCCCTTGCCCGACAAGGCATGCTAAGCCATCACATCCCCCCTCTCCACCAGGTTCAGTTAAGCACATTAGATCTCCGCAGTCCCCCCCTTCCCCTCGGTCAGTACAACACTCGCAATTATCTCAGTCTTATTCTGCCTCGATAAACCACACTGGATCACCACAGCCCACTTCTGTCTCAGAGTCACGAAGACAGTCAGAAGCATCCCAGTCACACACTTCATCTGGCTTAGTAAAGCCTGCTGGATTATCTTGGCCCCCGTCTGCCCCTGGGTCAGTACAACAATCAGAGATATCCCAGTCATATTCTGCCTCAATAAACCACACCGGATCACCTCAGCCCCCTTTTGCCTCGGAGTCACAAAGACAGTCAGAAGCATCCCAGTCACATTCTTTGGCTGATTCAGGAAAGCACCCTGGATCACCACAGCTCCCCTCTGCCCCTGGATCAGTACGACATTCTGAATCATCTCAGTCATATTCTGACTCAATAAACCACACCGGATCACCCCAGCTCCCCTCTGCCCCTGAGTCACGAAGACAGTCAGAAGCATCCCAGTCACATTCCGCGTCTGGTTCAGTAAAGCACACCAGATCATCTCGGTCTCCTTCTGCCTCTGGATCATTAAGGCAAACCACTTCACGTCAGAGTTCATCTCCCTCTGGTTCAAGGAAAGTCGCTGGAACATCTCAGTCCCCTTCTGCCTCCAGGTCACGAAGGCAGTCGGAAGCATCTAACTCCACCTTCAACTCATTTCGGCACGCTGAACTTACCCACTCTATCCCCGGTCCATTGAGATCACCTGTAAAATCTCCACCTCACTTTAGCCCCGGACCCGAGAGGCATGGTCAACTGTCCCGGGCGCAAGCCAAATCTGGTTCGAGGCAAGAGGAGACATCCCAGTCTCGCTCTAGCCCTGGTTCAATGAGGCATGTGCACGCTCCCCAGTCCCACTCAAGCCCCGCTCAGTCACAGCATGCCAAAACGAGCAGCTCTCACACCAGCTCTGGTCAAGTAAAGAACGCCAACACTCCTCATTCTTACTTTGGCCCTGGTGTGGCAAGGCACATCAAAGCAAACGGGACTCTCTCTAACTCTGGCCAAATTAGTCACCCTAACACAACTCCTTCTTACTCAAGCTTTGGTACAACAAGCCATTCCCTTATAAACAGATTTCACACCAGCCTTGATTCAATGAGACAGATTGACATGTCCCATTATCACACTATCTCAAATCTAACGCATCTCCCTGAAAGGTATCAATATCCTCCTAGCCCTGATTCAATAAACCAGGCCAGCCCAGTTCATTATCATCCCAGCAATGATAAAGTAAGTCCAGTTTCCACATATGGGTCTGATTCTGTCAGACCAACTGAGACCTCTAAAGGTCATTCTGGCATTGGCACCAAAGGTGATTCATCTCAATTCCACTCTACCTCAAGGAACCACACAGAAACACCTCTGTTGCCTTCCACCTCTGTCCTAGTAAATGTTGATGAAAAATCACCACCTTCCTCTGGTTCTGATCCAACAAGTTACCCCTCAGCACCCCCAGCTCCCCTTGCCTCTCATCTAACAAGGCTTCCTGAAATGCCCGCCCCTCCCTCTAGTATAAGTCTACAACGGCTTCCTGAGTCATCCCTGCCTCTCTCTGGTCCTTGTCCAACATGGCAAGTTGAAGTATCTCCACCTCCTCCTTGTACCAGTCCAAAAAGACTTCCTCCGGCGCCTTTGTCTCCCTCTGGCTCAAGACCAACGTGGTACGTAGAGCCAATTCCAGATTCCTCCTGCTTTAGCCATTCCTCCGTAAAGTATTCCGAGGAATGTCCATCTCCCTCTGTGTCTGATCCAATAAGGCATTGTTCTGCACTTCCACCTTCCGCCAGCTCAGGCCCAATAAGAAATATTGAACCAATTTCAGCTTTCACCAGCTCTGGTCCAACAAGAAATCCTTTAATTTCTCCCTCTGGTTCCAGCCCAATAAAGAAAACTCAGCCGGCTCTCCCTTCCTCTAACTCTGGTGCAATAAGACACATTGAACATGCTCCTTCTCCCTCTTCTGCTGAGGCAGTGAAGTACTCTTCAGCATCTCCACTTTCCTGTAGCTCAATTCCAATAAGCAACACTGAAACCCTTCCATCCTCCTCTAGCTCTGGAGCCGTAAGACACTCTGCAACATCTCCTGCTCCCGTTATCTCCAGTCCATTAAAGCACACCGAAGCCCTTCCGTCTCCCTCTAGTTCTGGAGCGGAAAGACACATTGCGACATCTCCTGTTCCCAGTGTCTCTGAGTTATTACGGTATGCCGAAGCCCTTCCGCCCCCCTCTAGTTCTGCAGCTGCGAGTCATTCTGAAGCATCACCAGCACCCTTTAGCATTTCCCCAGCAACGCACCCCAAAAGACCTTTGTGTCTCACTATCCCCGATCTTGCATCTCACTCTCACTCAAGCCCTGGTTCAAAAGGTGAGACTGCGATGTCACAGCCCCTACTTGCACTCGAGCCAGTCAAATGTTCAAAACCATCTCACTGTCACTGTAGTCCTAAGACTACAAGGGCCTCTGAAGTATATCCCTCTAGTGCAGCAAAATGCCCACAAGAACCTCCTGGTATCCCACACGCAGAAAAATGTTTCCACTCAGCCCAGTCTCCCTCTGGTCCAGATCTGCCAATGTGCCCTCTTTCTATTCTCTGTGCAGTAAGGCGTTCTAATACATTTGATTCTCACTCTAATCTTGGCCTAACAAGTTATGCTGAAACATCTGGATGCCCCTTATCCTATCACCCAGTGAAATCCCAAGGAACAGTTCAAGCTTCTCCAGTTTCCATGAAATGTTCCAATGCATCTCATTCACATGCTAACCTTGGTCCAATAAGACACAAGGGAACACCCAGCCTTCCCCTTGGCCCCACACCAGTCTCAACCCCGGTTAGATGCTCCAACCCCTTTCACTCTCATTCCACGCTCAGTCCAACAAAGTACGCTGAGACATCTGGACCCACCACTCTCGCCAGTCCTGTGAGGAGCCCAGTTATTTCGCAGTCTTCTCTGTACCCAGTAAAATGCTCCAACACATCTCATTCTCACTCCTGTCTTGCTCTAAAGAGAAATAATGAGCCCCCTGAGCATCGGCCCATCCTCGATCCAGTGAAGTGCCCTGTTAGATCACAATCTCACTCTGCCTCACATCTGATAAGATGTTCCAACATGTCCCACTCTCACTTTAATCCCACTCTGATGAGCGACAGTGGAACACCCGGCCACCTCTCCCTTTCTGGTCCGTTGACCTACCCAGGAATATCGCACTCTGCTACATCTTCAGTGAGATGTTCGAACGTTGCACGACCCCCTGTGACTGGTCAAGTAAGGTTTTCTTATCCTGTTCAGTGTTCGGTGAGATGTTCAAACGTGTCTCATTCTCACTCTAGTCTTGGTCGAATAGAATAATCCCAATCTCCCTCTATTCCTAATCCGATATCTTGCCTATCCTCTGTGAAATCTTCTAACACATCTCTACCTCACTCCAGCACGACCAATAAAGCCTACTTGTTTAATTTTAGCCACAGGACAGTAAAATATGCACAAAGGCTCAGAGGGTTATTGTGCTTCTGATGAGGGTCATTAAACTGGCAATCAGTTTCTTGATCCAGAACTCCCCAAAAGAAATAAACTCTGACGCTGAAAACTCCCAAATTCATGGCCTAGAATTAAGGGCTTACAGTGCTGAAAGTCTTACATCAGTCACTCAACTGGACAGACATCTAGGACAAACTCAGCCGATTCTTCGATGCTGCCCAACTCCGTTGTTTAGCTTGGTTGGACGTCTTGATACTAACCCATTCCAGAAGTGGGACATCATGAGATGAAAGGATGTTGATGCTGGAACTTAACACGAGGACCACACCACTTGGAATGGGCATCCGAGATCACAAGGAACAGACAAGAGATGAGCTAGAAGACATTCAGTTGTTTCACCAACAAAGAATACTCTCAAAGTTTCTTGCTTTTGCTGAACAGTTTCCAGTCAAGGACTTCACCAGCTTTGCTGTCCTTTGCCTGTTACAAAAACTGGGTATGTCCCACTCCAACCAGTTACATGCTCCTATTTAGCACCCCTTGGTCACAAAATAGCACGTTTGGACCAATAAAGAGAGAGTGGAAAACAATGGTCCTCTTTTTATTTTGTCAGGTGTAAGATATTAAGAATAACTACATGCCAATAACAGATCATGAATTGGTCCTAATTTGAATCATATCTAATCAGACAGCTAGAATGTTTTAATATTTGACAGCAAGCAAACACAGTGCGTCAGGCAACATCTGTGAAGGAAATTGGACTTGATATTTCAGGCTGAGGCTCTTCATGTGCATTGAAGGGAGAAGGCCAGCGTAGTGGTTAGCGCAACAGCAGCCCGGGTTCAATCCCACAGCTGCCTGCAAGGAGTGTGTATGTTCTCCCTGTGACTGCGTGGGTTTCCTCCGGGTGCTCTGGTTTCCTCCCATAGTCCAAAGATGGTAGGTTACTAGGTCATTGTAAATGGCCTAAGATTAAATTGGAGGTTGACGGGTGGGACGACTCAAAGGGCCGGAAGGGTCTGTTCTGTGCTGTATCTCAATAAATAAATAAAGAGGTGGGGGAGGGGGGAGGAAAGAGTTGGGCAATGTATTAAGTGGGTCCAGGAGAGGAGGGGAGGGGGTTGATGGGCACACAGAGTTAGGTGGGGAAGGGAAAGGTGAGATAGAGCTGGGCTGAGAAGTGGCAGATGGAGTTGTCCAGAAAAGTGTGAAGTGATTCACATTGCAAGGTCAAATTTGAAGGCAGAGTACAGGGTTAATGGCAGGATTCTTAGTGGTGTGGAGGAACAGAGGGATCTTGGGGTTCACGTCCTCAAAGCTGCCGTGCAAGTTGATAGGGTGGTTAAGAAGGCGTATTGGTGTGATGGCATCTATTAGTCAGAGGATTGGGTTCGAAAACCATGAGATAATGTTCAAAGTAAAGTTATCATCTAAGTATGTATTTTTCACAATATACTACCTGGAGATTCATTTTCTTGTGGGCATGCACTTAGATGCAAAGAAATAGAATGGAATCAAAGAAAAACTACACACAAGCAAAGAGGGACAAAGAACCAATGTGCAAAAGAAGACAAGCTGTGGGCATACAATAATACATAAATAAATAGTATTGAGAACATTGTAGAGTACTTGAATGTGAGTCCATAGGTTGTGGAGGTTGATAGATTCTTGATTAGTCAGGGCATAAAGAGAAACGGGGAGAAGGCAGGAGATTGGGGCTGAGAGGGAAATGGATCAGCCATGATGAATTGGCAGAACAGACTCAGTGGGCCAAATGGTCTAATTCTGCTCCTATATCTCATGGTCTTATGGGAGCAGTTCAGTGTTGAGGCTCTATAAAACTCTGGTTAGACCACACTTGGAATATTGTGGCCAGTTCTCACTACCTCATTATAGGAAGGATGTGGAAGCTTTAGAGAGGGTGCAAAGGAGGTTTGCCAGGACGCTGCCTGGATTAGAGAGCATGTCTTTTGAGGAAAGGTGGACAGATCCAGGGCTTTTCTCTTTGGGTTGATGAAGGATGAGGGATTACTTGATAGATCCGTACAAGATGATAAGAGGCATCGATAGAATGGAGAGCCAGAGACCTTTTCCCAGGGAGGAAATGGCTAATATGGGAGGGCATAATTTGAGTGATTGACAGAAAGTATAGTGGGGGGGGGAATAGAGGGCTTTGTGAGAGGGAAGCATTAGAATGATTTAAAGTATGTTAAAAAGTTAACACAACATCACGGACTGAAGGGCCTGTACTGCTTTCTGTTTATTTATTTATATTATTGAGATACAGCGCAGAATAGGCCCTTCCAGCGCTTCGAGATGTGTTGCGATTTAACCCTAGCCTAATCACGAGACAATTCACAATGACCAATTAACCTACCAACTGGTACATCTTTGGACTGTGGGAGGAAACCAGAGCACCTGGAGGAAACCCACACAGTCATGGGGAGTACGTACAAACTCCTTACAGACGCGGCAGGAATTGAACCCGGGTCACTGGTACTGTAAGCCGTTGTGCTAACACTACGCCACCATGCAGCCCCAGTATTTTCTATGGGAACTGAAGCTGTGAGATGATAGGTGGAGGTAACAGAGGGCTTCAGATTATGGAATCTGAAGAAGGTGAAGAGGAACAAGACGAGAGAAGTCTGGAGGGCGTGGGAACAGTGGGAGTAGAGTGTGGATGATAGGCAGATGGAGAGAAATTAGGAGATTGAGGGGTTGGGTGGGGTTGGTTTAAGAAGTGTGTGTGCAAGATCCCAGGGCTTTCAAAGTTCAAAGTAACTTTATTATCAAAGTATATTTACACATGCTGATGTGAGTCCTGAGGCCCCTGTACCTTCTTCCTAAGGTTTTCAGAACTACTTAGAACTGGTCTTTAGAACTACTTCCCAGGGTTGGAGAATTGAGAACTGGAGGGCATGGCTTTAACAAGAATCTGAGGGGCAAATGTTTCCACCCAGAAGGTTGTCTGTAGATGGAATGCAATGTGAAAAGACAAAAAAGATTACAGATTAACTTCAGACAGGGCTGTGTGGGAGGGAAGCATTAGAATAATCTTGGAGTAGGTTAAAACAGTGACACAAGTTTGTGGGCTGAAGGGCCTGTACTGAACTGTGCTCTTCTATTTTCAATGTTCTATAGGCATGGTAGGCCTTACACAGTGAATGGTAGGGCACTGAGGAGTGCTGTAGACCAAAGGATCTGTGAATATGGGTCCATCAATCATTGGAAGTGGTGCCACAGGTAGATAGGGGCGCAGAGCCAGCAACCTGTCTCTGAATGTGAACAAAACAATAGAGATGGTTGTTGACTTCAGGAGGACAGGGAACGACCACTCTCCGCTGAACATCGACGACTGCTCAGTAGAGATTGTTAAGAGCACCAAATTTCTTGGTGTTCACCTGGCGGAGAATCTCACCTGGTCCCTTAACACCGGCTCCATAGCAAAGGAAGCCCAGCAGCGTGTCTACTTTCTGCGAAAGCTGAGAAAAGTCCATCTCCCACCCCCCATCCTCACCACATTCTACAGAGGTTGTACTGAGAGCATCCTGAGCAGCTGCATCACGGCCCGGTTTGGAAATTGTACCATCTCAGATCGCAAGACCCTGCAGCGGATAGTGAGGTCAGCTGAGAAGATCATCGGGGTCTCTCTTCCTGCCATTAGGGACATTTACAGCACACACTGCATCCGTAAAGCAAACAGCATTATGAAGAACCCCACGCACCCCTCATACAAATTCTTCTCCCTCCTGCCATCTGGCAAAAGGCACTGAAGTATTCGGGCTCTCACGACCAGACTATGTAACAGTTTCTTCCCCCAAGTCATCAGACTCCTCAATTCCTAGAGCCTGGACTGACACCAACTTACTATACCCTCTACTGTGCCCATTGTCTTGTTTATTATTTATTGTAATGCCTGCACTGTTTTGCGCACTTTATGCAGTCCTGGGTAGGTCTGTAGTCCAGTGTAGTTTTGTGTTGTGTTTTATGTAGTTCAGTGTAGTTTTTGTATTGTTCATGTAGCACCATGATCCTGAAAAATGTCTCGTTTTTACTGTGTACTGTACCAGTAGTTATAGTCGAAATGACAATAAAAAGTGACTTGACTTGTAAACAAGAGCTTTTGGCACGTTGGCCTTCATAAATCAAAATATTGAGTACAGGAGATGGGATGTTATGTTGAAGTCATATAAGACATTGGTGAGGCCTAATTTGAGATATTGTGTGAAGTTTTGGACATCTAACTACAGGAAAGATGTAAATAAGGTTGAAAGAGTACAGAGAAAATTTACAGGGATGTTGCTGGGTCTGACGGACCTGAGTTATAAGGAAAGGTTGAACAGGTTAGGACTTTATTCCTTGGAACATGGAAGATTTGATAGAGGTGTACAAGATTATGGGGGGTATAGATAGGGTAAATACAAGCAGGCTTTTTCCACTGAGGTTGGGTGGAACTACATCTAGAGGTCATGGGTTAAGTCTGAAAGGTGAAAAGTTTAAGGGGAACACGAGGGGAAGCTTCTTCACTCAGAGGGTGGTGAGAGTGTGGAACGAGCTGCCAGCGCAAGTTGTGCATGTGAGCTCGATTTCATTGTTTAAGAGAAGTTTGGATAGGTACATGGTGTGGAGTGCTCTGGTCCTGGTGCAGGTCAGTGGGAGTAGGCAGTTTCAATGGTTTGGCACGGACTAGCTGGTGCTGTGGTTGTCAGTCTCTGCCTGTGTGCCGGAAGTAAGAGTACAGCCAGGTGCTCACACTTGCTGGAGTGCGGGCACGGTCAGCATTTGTGATATTGGTGTAACAGTGCTCACGTGGTTCTGCATGGGGTGGTGGGTCAGAGGCTTCACTGACGATCAGGGAGGTATCAGGCTGTGCTGTCTCGTGACTGGGGATCATGGGACTCAGCTCCTCCAGTCCCAGCCTGAAGAGAACCAGCACTCAGTGGCCACTTTATTAGGTACACCAGTACCCCTGCTCGTTTATGCAAATATCTAGTCAGCCAATCATGTGGCAGAAGCTCAATGTGTAAAAGCATGCAGACATGGTCAAGAGGTTCAATTGTTGTTCAGACCAAACATCAGAATGGGGAAGAAATGTGATCTAAGTGACTTTGACTGTGACAGACAGGGTGGTTTGAGTGTCTTAGAAATTGCTGATCGCCCAGGACTTTCATGCACAACAGTCTCTGGGGTTTACAGAGAGACAAAAAAACATCTAGGCAGTGAGTGACAGTTCTGTGGGCAAAAATGCCTTTTAATGAGAGAGGTCAGAGGAGAATGGCCAGTCTGGTTCAAGCTGACGGGGAGGTGACAGTAACTCAAATAACCACATGTTACAACAGTGGTGTGCAGAAGAGCATCTCTGAACACACAACACGTTGAACCAGGAAGTGGATGGTATGTAGCAGCAGAAGACCGTCAGCATACACTCTGTGGCCACTTTATTAGGAACAGGAGATACCCAATAAAGTGGGAACACTCAAGCAGATAGAGTCAGCGGGACTGGAGGGGAAGGGAGAAGTCAACAGATTCCCACTGCACTCCATAAAGAGTTTGTACATTCTCCCCCGTGACCAAGGGGGTTTCCTCCAGACACTCTGGTTTTCTCCCACATTGCAAAGACGTATAGATTACGGTTAGTTAAGTTGTGGGCGTGCTGTGTCAGCAACATCTGCGGGCTGCCCCCAACACAATCCTTGGACTGGGCTGGTCGTTGACACAAAAGACACATTTCACTGGATGTTTTAATTTACAGTGCACGTGACATATGAGTCAGAAGAGTACAGCACAGGAACAAACCCTTCAGCCCATCTAGTCCCATGCTGAACGATTTAAATTGCCTACTCCCAGACCATAGCCCTCCATACCCCTACCATCCATGTACCTAGCAAAACTTCTCTTAAACATCAAAATCGAGCTCACATGCACCACTTGTGCGGGCAGCTCATTCTACACTCTCACCACCCTCTGAGTGAAGAAGTTTCCCCTCATGTTCTCCTTAAGCTTTTCACCTTTCACCCTTAACCCATGACCTCTGGTTGTAGTCCCACCCAACCTCAGTGGAAAAAGCCTGCTTGCATTTACCCTATCCCTACCCCTAATGATTTTGTATACCTCTATGAAATCTTCTATGTTCCAATCTTCTTCATTTCAAGAAATGAAGTCCGAACCTGTTCAATCTTTCCATCTAACTCAGGCGCTAGAGACCCGGCAACATCTTTGCAAGTCTTCCCTGTACTCTGGTACAGTTGCGGAGAATTATGAAGGTATGGTCAAGGGAAGTAGAGGAGCATTTACAGGATGTTTTGAATCGATGGACTGGACCATATTCAGGGATTCATTCATCCACAGATCCGAGTGAATATACCACAGTCATGACTGACTTCACCAAATCCATTGTGGATGAGTGGGTCCCAAACAAACCCAATCTAGAAGTGTGAATGAACCAGGACATTCACAGTCTGCTGTGGGCTCAGTCCATGGTGTCCTAAGAGCAATCCACAACTCCACAAAATTTCTCTCCATACCGCCGACTGTGCGGCTAGGCATAATTCAAATGCCATCTGTAAGTCTGCTGATGATACAACCAGTGTTGGCAGAATCTCGGATGGTGAAGAGAGGGTGGACAGGAGCGAGATATACCAGCTAGTTGAGTGGTATCACAGCAACAACCATGCACTCCACGTCAGTGTGGAGCATTGCGGCCAATTGGGTGGGTAAATACCTTTGTGAGACTACAGAATTGTGTGTCTGTATTGCTTAACGCCTAGGTTAGCAGAGAATCGTGGTACTGCCTTCTGGCCTACTGCTGTAAACACAAGACTACATGTACTGACCTCTAGTCTACTGCTGTAAACACAAGGCTATGTGGTACTGACCTCTAGTCTACTGCTGTAAACACAAGGCTATGTGGTACTGACCTCTAGTCTACTGCTGTAAACACACGATGACGTGGTGCTGCCCTTTAGCCTATTGCTGTACTGCTCGAGGCTACGTGACTTAATTGTGGAAGAAAATTGTGAATAAAGGGTTAAAATATGTGACTTGTTAACAC
Source organism: Mobula hypostoma (assembly GCF_963921235.1). Taxonomy (NCBI): domain Eukaryota; kingdom Metazoa; phylum Chordata; class Chondrichthyes; order Myliobatiformes; family Myliobatidae; genus Mobula; species Mobula hypostoma. The sequence continues at coordinate 114,148,681 of NC_086101.1, forward strand.
CCTGCACCTTCCTTTAATTAGCAACATGCCTAGTGCTGACCTTAGTGCGTAACACAGCAACAAGACGAAGACAGTGAAGGTGATAAATTGTAGAGAGGACCCTGTCAGCTGACAACTAAACAGCCTGCCTTCACCTGCCTGGTACTAACATATGAAACAAATTACTCTTTCGTACTTAATGACTTACTGGATCCAAGGATTTAATGAACCTTCGTCATATCATAAATAAAGACTCACCAATCTGCCCGGTTCTCAGCACACTTGCAATAATCTATCTAAGTTTCAAGGATGTTCTGACAACCCATCTCCGTGTATTATAGGCAGACAAGAGACTGTCTCTGTCTTTTTCATGGGAATTGATATGGTGCACAGGATCAACTGTTTCAACTTTGACTGATCTAATCGCCATTCTGTTAGCATGTATAAAAAGGTGGAGGCTATCGTTCTTTGGAAGACTTGACAATCACACCGTTAGCGAGTCATTCTTCTCTTATTCATGAATAAAGGTATTCTCTAGTCACTTCGAAGTCCATGTCCACTTTATTAGTGATCAACTTTAATTGAAATTCCTTAGGAAATTAATTTGCCTAACCGTCAGTGAGACCAAAGAACTGACTGTGGACCTCAGAAAGCGTAAGATGAGGAACATAAACCAACCCTCATACAGGGATCAGAAGTGGAGAGAGTGAGCAATTTCAATATCTCTGAGGATCTAACCTGACCCAACATATCAATACAGCTATAAAGAAGGCAAGACAATGGCTATATTTCTTTAGGAGTTTGAGGAGATTTGGTTTGTCACATAGCACTTGAAAACTTCTACAGATGTACCACGGAGAGCATTCTGACTGGCCACTGCACAGGGTCGAAGTGAGCTACAGAAAGTTCTAAAATTAATCAACTCCATCATGGGTACTGGCTTCCGCTGTACCCAAGACATCTTTAAGGAGTAGTGTCTCAGAAAGGCGGTCTCTGTTATTACGGAACAGCCCCCCTATCACCCAGCTCATGCCTTGTTCTCATTGGTGTCATCAGGAACGATCCATCAAGAGGGTGAGCCCTTGCAAGGTGTTCAGGCCCCGGTGGTGTACCTGGTAGGGCAATGAAAATCTGTGCCAACCAACTGGCTGGAGTGTTCAACGACACCTTCAATCTCTCACTGCAGCAGTCAGAGGTTGAACTGAATTGAATTGCCTTTATTACTTACATCCTTCATATACATGAGGAATAAAAATCTTAACATTATGTCTCCATCTGTAATAATTTATAATACATAGTATGTACAACAGGACAGTGAATATAACATAGAAATACAGTTGTGTCAGTGTGAATTAATCAGTCTGATGGCCTGGTGGAAGAAGCTGTCCCGGAGCCTGTTGGTCCTGGCTTTTATGCTGCGGTACCGTTTCCCGGATGGTAGCAGCTGGAGCAGTTTGTGTTTGGGGTGACTTGGGTCCTCAATGATCCTTTGGGCCCTTTTTACACACCTGTCTCTGTAAATGTCCTGAATAGTGGGAAGTTCACATCTACAGATGCGCTGGGCTGTCCATACCACTCTCTGCAGGGCCCTGCAATTGAGGGAAGTACAGTTCCCATACCAGGCAGTGATGCAGCCAGTCAGGATGCTCTCAATTGTGCCCACCTGTTTCAAAAGGTCAAAGTACAAACGTTTGTACATTTATTATCAAAGTGTGTATAAATTCAGACTGAAAACAAAGAAAGCCAAAAGAACCCATTAAGGAAGAACCTCAAACACCCAAAATGCAAAGAAAAAAAATCATTCGAACAGTGAAAGGCATCCATTAGTCTTGCAAGACCATGGATCTGCGCCTGGAAGGTCTTCACCCTCCAGGGCGCAGGTCTGGGCAAGGCTGTATGGAAGACCAGCAGTTGCCCATGCTTGCCCATGCTGCAACTCTCCCCTCTCCACAACACCAGTGTTGTCCAAGGGAAGGGCATTAGGACCCCTACAGCTTGGCACCAGTGACGTCACAGAGCAATGTGTGATTAAGTGCCTTGCTCAAGGACACAACACGTTCTCTCGGCTGGGGCTCGAACTCACAACCTTCAGGTCACTAGTCCAATGCCTTAACCACTTGGCCACGTGCCTGCATAATGCAAGCAAATATCGTTCTGAACTATAGTCCACAAAGAGGGTTTGTCCACAGACCCTTAGTTCAGTGTAGCCCGTCCCTCACCTCGGGCCCCGACACCCTGACCTTTTCAATCTGCCCTGGTGCCTAAATCATCGTCCAAACATTAGGTTCAGTCACTAAGAAACGCCATGGGGCCTGGAACGCTGCTGCCTCGATTCAGCCTGCACCTGACCTTTCCGATTTGGCTCGGTGCTTAAATCGTCATTCTAACATTGGGTTCAGTTGCTTCAATAGGTAAAAGGGCATCAATCAAAGTTCAAAGTTCAAAGTGAATTTAGTATCGAAGTATATATACAGTATACAATACTGAGAATCATCTTCTTGTAGACAGCCACGAAACATAGAAACACGACAGAACCCTGTGTAAAGAACCTACCCGCCAACACAAGGTCATCTGACATGTGATAAAAAAAGAACAAATCGCACAAACATCAAAAAGCAAACAATTAACACACAAAACTTAAACGTCAGACCATAGATTCCCCACAAGTGAGTCCACGGCCACGAGCTGCCGGTTCAAGTAAAGCCAGTCCAGTAGCTGATGGACGTGGCCACTGAGTCAGCCGCTGACAGTAGACCTCGATCAAATCACACAAAGTCAATCGCGTTCAGCACTAAGGACACTAAACATCAAACCGCAGCAGGAGGTGAGTCCACAGCCACGAGCCACGAGCCACGAGCCTCCGAGGCTCGTACCAGTGCCCAAGCAGAACAGGGTGAGCTGCCTGAACAAGATATCAGCCAGTTTCACTCATATCTTCTGTGACAAACTTCAAAAACAGACTAAATCTCTGGTTGTAGACTTCTGGAAAGGTTAAACCAGAGGTCACCATAGGAATAGAGACTTTAAACTTTAAATTCCTGGGTTTTTTCATTTCAGAGGACCTGTCCTGGACCCAGCACATAAGTGCAATTACAAAGAAAGCACGGCAGTGCCTCTACTTCCTTAGGAGTTTGCGGAGATTTAGCATAACAACTAAAACTTTGACAAACTTCTATAGATGTGTAGTGGAGAGTGTATTGACTGGCTGCATCACAGCCTGGTATGGAAACACCAAGGGAAAATCCTTTGAATGGAAAATCCTACAAAAGATAATGGATTTGGCCCAGTCCATTACAGGTAAAGCACTCCCAACCATTGAGCACATCTACATGAAATGCAGTCATAGAAAGCAGCATCCATCATCAGAGATCTCCACCACCCAGGCCATGCTCTTTTCTCACTGCTGCCATCAGGTAGAAGGTACAGGAGCCTCAGGGCTCACACGACCAGGTTGAGGAATAGTTACTGCCCCATAACCATCAGGCTCTTGAATAAAAGGGGATAACTACACTCACTTGCATTGAGATTTTCCCACAACCAATTATCTCACTTCAAGATCTCTTTATCTCTTTATCACATATTCTCGTTATTTATTGCTATTTATTTATATTCTCATTTGCACAGTTTGCTGTCTTCTGCACCCTGGTTGATCTTTCATTCATCCTGTTGTAGTTACTATTCTATAGATTTGCTGAGTGTGTCTGCAAGAAAAAGAATCTCAGGCTTTGTATGTGGTGATGTATATGTATCTGATAATAAAATTTACTTTGAACTTTGATGGGGTACTTTGAGAGGTTGGTCATGGCTAGAATCAACTCCTGCCTGAGCAAGGACCTGGGCCTTCTGCAGTTTCCCAGGCATCACACAGATCTACATTGGCCTGCAATCTCACTGGCTCTCTCTCCACTTAGCCTTGGAGCTTCTGGACAACAGCAGCACCTATGCCAGGCTGCTGTTTATTGCTTGCAGCTTAGTACTAATCAACAAGCTTCAAAACCTGGGCCTCTGTATTTTGCTCTGCAACTGGATCCTTGGTTTCCCTTTGGGAGATCAGTCAGTGCAGATAGGTAACAAAATCTTCTCTTCGCTGGTAAACCTCAACAATGTGTACTTAGCCCACTGCTCGACTCTCTGTGAGGACTCCAGTCTATTCCGGGGTTGGCCAGCAGGGGCAGACATAGTTCCCTAAGGATTTTCTTCTGAACTGGTTGGAATCTCTTGTTATTGATCGTTGACTGTACATGTTCCCAATTAATGTCTGTGTATTTAAACCATGTTTCTTGCAAATTACTTTGTTCAGTCTTAAGGTGTGCTCTTGTAAGTAGCAAGAGTATCTGATATACTTCTGAGAGTCTTTTCTATGTATGTTGATGTCTGCTTGCCGCCTGCCATTTAAGACCATAAGATATAGAAGCAGAATTAGGCCATTTGGCCCATGGAGTCTGCTCCACCAATTCATCATGGCTGATCCAATTTTCCCCATAGCCCTTCATACCCTGACCAATCAAGAATCTATTTATCAACCTCAATTTATTGATCTTATTTGTGTGTCAAGAACTTGGATTACTGAATTTGTATTTGGATTACTGCATTTTTGAGTTGGACTAATTTCCTGTTTATAACCATGGCTGTTTTTTTTAGTTCATCTTGGCTAAAAGAAAGCAAAACTTGGTTTTGAGTCTGCACATCAACTTCAGTCTCCATCGGCTTCTGCAGTTGTGTTTGCTCAGAGGGAGAGTGCTGGATTTTCAACCCAGCGACCTGAGTTCGATTCCTGATCAGGCCATTACGCTCTCTACACTCCTGACTGTGTGACTAGGCACAGCAGAAATGCCTTCCAGAAAATCCCCAATGACACGACAGAATCTCAAATGGTGATGAGGATGCGTACAGGAGCGAGATGGTTGAGTGGAGTCGCTACAACAACCTCACACTAACAATTTGTGAGACTAAGGAATTGGTTGTGGACTTTGGGAAGGGGAAATCAGTATGATCACACACCAGTCCTCACTGAGGGGTCCGCAGTGGAAAGGGTGAGCAGCTTTAAGGAGCAGTGCCTGAAAAAGGCAGCATCCACCATTAAGTGCGGACCTCTGTCACCCAGGTCATGCTACCATCAGGGAGGAGGTACAGGAGGTACTTAACGATTCAGGAACAGCTTCTTCCCCTCTGCCAAGGACATTGAGCCAATGAACACTACCTCACTACAATTTTTATATTTTTAATATTGCATTACTGTACTTTTTTGCTGTAATTCATATTTTTTCTATTATTACGTACTGCACTGCCACAAAGTCAACAGATTTCACGACGTATGCGGGTGGTGCTGATTCTGAAGTTGCTAGGTGAAAACATGTCAGGGGATCTATCCTAAGCCCGACATATTGATGCAATCACAAAGAAGTGGAGAGGATGTTTCCAAAAATGGCACTGCCTCGGACTAGAAGAATGTCTCTTCAGAACAGAGATAAGGAAGAATTTCTTCAGTCAGAGGAGGTGAATCTGAGGAGTTCAATGCCACAGATTTGGTATGTCGCCAAAGACTCTAGTTAATTTCTACAGATATACTACAGAGAGCATTCTTACTGGTTGCATCACCGTCTGATGTGAGGCTCCAATGTGCAGGATCAAAAGAAGCTGCAGAGAGCTGTAGACACAGCCAGCCCTGTCACGGACACAAGCCTCCACACCAACCAGGGCACCTTCAAAAGGCTGCAACATCCATCTTATAAGTACGCTCACCATCTGGGACATGCCCTCTTCTCATTGCTACCATCAGGGAGGGGTATGGGAGCCTGAAGACACACACTCAATGTTGTATGAACAACTTCTTTCCCTCCCCATCAAACTTTTGAACTGCCTATGAGCCCATGAACAGAATCAGGTTCAATATCACCGGGATATGTCCTGAATTGTTAACTTTGTGACGGCAGTACAATACAAAACATGGTCAAATATAGGGAAAAATAAATTACATATGTATATGAAATAATTAAGCTAAAATAAGTGGTGTAAAAACAGAAATTTAAAGAATTAGTGAGGTAGTGTTCATGGGTTCGATGAACACCACCTCACTATTCATCTTTTGCACTATTTATTCATTTTATTTTTACTGTCACTTTTTATGTCTTGCACTGTACTGCTGTCACAAAAAAAGAAATCTCAAGACATATTTCAATGACAATAAACTCAACTCTGATTTTGATTCTTGAATATGAAGCAAAAACCGAAGGACTACAATTCCCAGGAGCCCAAAACGCATGCGAACTGGTGAATTTCTGTAAATAGATGTTATTTATTAAACTTATACTTTTTAAATTCTTTGATTTATTTTAACTCTTTATTTTGGTTTTTCTTAATAATAATTTAGTTTGATATTTAAAATAAATCGAGGTGTTTTACAGTAGTACTACACTTCCCAGAGAGGCGAGCGAAGGCGCGCATGCGTGTTGGCGGTGGGAGGTGTGCTCATGGAAATCGGGACCTGTGGAATTTAGACCCCGGGGCCTGGGAAAGGCAGGAGGCGTTGGCGGTGTTCACATTTGGATGTCCAGGCTCTGATCGGGGGTAGGACCAGGAGGAAGAAGGGGAGCTGTGTGTGTTTCTTGAGGTGTATAAGAGTGCGAGGAGGCGGAAGGCTGAGGCTGGAAACAGGTATGTGCTTGGCCATTGTCCTGGGTGGGAGGGTTGGGTGTGGTGTAGTGAGGTGAGGTGAGGGCCACTGGGTGCGTCCTCGCCCCTCGTATCCTCCCTCCCTCCCTCCCTCCCTTCCCGCGATTCTTTTCCCTGTCTCAGTCTCCAGTTCAGCGCATTCCTCCTCCTGTTGCTGGATTCCTTTGGCCAGATAGCCACCCCACAAGTACAACCAGAGCAGGTAATTCGACTGCGAGAGGAATCTCATTCAGACAACGTATATACGTGTATATATGCACACTTGCACACATAGTACACGCATGCATGTACATATGTACGCACAATGCATACGTAAACACAACATACCTATGTGCACACATACTTATGAATACACAACTTCATAACATAAACATGCATGTACATAATGGACGTATATATGTATGTGTATGCTCACATGCATCCACACACAGGCATGGACGAATATGCGCCCACATGTATGCATATTCACACGTTTGTATATATATGTTTTTACACATATGCAGTTTTATATATACAGTATATACACACATTCCTACATACGCACATACCTATACATACGCATGCACAGATGCGTAGGCATATGCATACAGATACAGGTGCACATGCATATACAGGCACGTGCACACACACACACACACACACACAGAGGCATGTGTGCACTTGCATTCTTTCAAAGATATTGCGTGCTGCTGATGCCATATTGCGGTGGTAGTGATCTGGTACATGTATGGGGTGGGAGAGCTGCACCACAACAAAGAAAAGATCATAATGTGTGGGGTGGGGTGTTGCTGGTTTGTTTAAATTGCTCCTGCAACAGTGCTCAGCTTTTAACTCCTGTCTACACTTCTGGGAAGGCACCCATAATTCAAAGTTCACTTCAACAGATTGGTTGTAAAGTGCTTTGAGGGTGGTCTTGAGGGTACTATGTAAATACAAGACTTTTTTTTCCCCCAGGTCGCGGCAGTGCCATCACTCAAGTCGAGCATGACGTTCTGTTAGTGGGTCCTCGGGTGGTTGGGTGTGTTGGTTGTTCAGTCTCCTTTCGCAGCGGCTGCTTATTCTCTGCAGTGCAGCGGAGGAGGCGGTCCACGTGTAGCGCGGCTCCCTCTTGAACAGATCTCCTCCAGGTGTATCTATTGGGTGCAATGTCTTCCTAGTTTTTAGGTGTAAGGTTAAATTTCTTCAGGCTGATTTTGAAGTTATCTTTAAAACGTGTTCTTTGCCCACCAGGGGTTCACAGACCTTCTTCATCTGAGAGTAAAGGATCTGTTTGGGTAGAAGAGAATTAGACATCCAGGTGACATGACCTATCCATTGGAGTTGGTGTAGCTTTATTGTGGTAGAGATCCTGTTCATGTTGGCCTGCTCCACAACGCTGGTGTCAGTGTGTCTCTCCTTCAAAATCTTTCCCCCAAGTACAGTAGGTGAGCCTAGATGAATTGTCTCGACCGACACTGTGGACTCTCCATTTCCTGCCACCGATGCTGCCTGACACACTGAGTTCTCCTTCCCGTAAGCTTTTCTCCTGGTTCTGTCTCTGTGTCTCCAGAGTAGCGGTGTGCTGGTTTGTCATTGATTGTTCAGCGGTCACCCCCACTGTGATCTGGCAAAGTTGGGACAGTTTGGTGGAATCTTGATCTATGCTTTCCAGCGGCAAACAGCCTGCTGAGGAAAACTTGTGGGTTCAGCAGCATTTGAGGGAAGGAGAAAAATAATCAATAATTCAGTTAGAAACCTTGCAGCAGGACCTGTAGTTCAGAATCAGGTTTAATATCACTGGCATATGTGGTGAAATGCGTACCATTCATTCAGATCATTTCAACACATCAGTGACGTGGGTGCAGACGCACCCAGCCCTGAGACACCAGGCAAGGTCATTTGATTCCAAACAATTGATTTATTGATCGTTATAGAATGCCTCTCTGGTGCTTCCTGCTCTCTCCTCTCTCCCTTCCCTTTTTCCCAACCATGATTCCCCTCTCCCTGCCCCCTTCCCACTCCCAGTCCACAATAGACACCCATTATCAGAATCAGGTTTATCATCACTCACATGTCATGAAATTTGTTTTTTTTGGTGGCAGCAGTACAGTGCAATACATAAAATTACTACAGTACTGTGCAAAAGTCTTGGACTCCCTATCTAAAAGTTTTGCACAGTACCGTATGTCTCATTGGTTCAGCCCAGTACATCACGGGTACACCCCTCCCAACCACTGAGCACATCTACGTGAAACGCTGTCGTAGGAAAGCACCATCCATCATCAGGGGCCCCCACCACCCTGGCTGTGGCTCTTCTCACTGCTACCATCAGGTAGAAGGTACAGGAGTCTCGGGACTCGCACCACCGGGTTCAGAAACAGTTCCTACCCCTCAAACATCAGGCTCTTGAACAGGGGAGGATAACTACACTCAACTATTGAGATAGATGATCAGCAATCTCACTTTAAGGACTCTTTATCTTTTTATTTCATCCTCTTGTTTTATTGCTATTTATTATTATTTGCATTTGCACAGTTTGTTGTCTTCTGTGCTCTTTCTCTTGCATTGATCCTGTTTACAGTTACTATTCTATAGATTTGCTGAGTGTGCCCTTAGGAAAAGAATCTCGGGGTTGTGACATGTACGTACTAAAATAACTCTTACTTTGAACTTAATACCACTTGTGCGGGAAGATTCCAGCTGGAGGTTGAGATTTTCTGGTCATTTACTTATCAGCCGTAATTCTTAAATGAGCTTTTTCTATTTTCTGATGTGTATTTGTTGCAACTCTTAAGTAATCTGAGAAATGGATTCTGATGAGTGCAGTGTTTTCTGAGGAAACTGATGACTTCCACAGTGCAACAGACTTCAACAGTGAGGTAGAGGCTGTGGGCTGACGGTCCCAGTCGTAAGGAGGTAGTTTTGGTAAAGTTTTTGTGGGACTGTGATTTACTTCTGATGACAACATCCCATGTCGGTGTTGAACTAATTTGCAATTGATTGCTCAGTTTTTATTATTAATTATTGTGCTGTTGCCATAATGGCATAAGAACACGAGCTCAACCTTTTGTTAATTAATCTAATACTTCCTTTGTTCTTAATCATATCATAAATACGGGTTCATAATTTGTTGAATGGGAATATAGGTCCGTAATTCGTTGAAAGTGGCATCACAGGTAGATAGGATTGTAAAGAAAGCTTTTGACACATTGCCCTTTATAAATCAATGTATTGAGTAGAGAAGATGGGATGTTACATTGAAGTTGTATAAGAGGTCTAATTTGGAGTATCATCGTGTGCAGTTTTGGTTACCTACCTGCAGGAAAGATGTAAGCAAGGTTGGTAGAATGCAGGGAAAATTTACAAAGATGTTTCTGGTCTGGAGGACCTGAGTTAAAAGGAAAGGTTGAATAGATTAGAACTTTATTCCTCAGAACATAGAAGATAGAAAGATTTGATAGAGGTATACAAAATTATGAGGGGTGTAGATAGGGTAGGCTTTTTCCTCTGAGGTTGGATTGGACTACAACCAGAGGTCATGGGTTAAGGGCGAATAATGAAATGTTTAAGAAGAGCATGAAGGGAAATGTCTTCACTCAGAGGGTGGTGAGAGTGTGGAACGAGCTGCCAGCACAAATGGTGCATGCAAGCTCGATTTCAATGTTTAGGAGAAGTTTGGATAGATACATGGACGGTAGGGCTATGGTCCTGGGGCAGACCGGTGGGAGGAGGCAGTTGAAATGGTTCGGCACGGACAAGTGCACCATTTGCATCAAATCAGCAAGGATTGTGTGGGCCTGAAAGTGTCACCATGCTTCCAGCATTAACACAGCTTGCCCACAATTCACTAATGCTAACCGTATGTCTTTGTAATGTGGGAGGAAACAGGAGCACCCAGAGGTAACCCACATAGTCATGGGAGAACGTACAAAGTCCTTTCAGACAGATGCAGACATGGAACCCCGACTGGTGATAGCTGGTGATGTAATAGTGTTATGCTATCGTGCTGCCCGCAGTTTTCTTCTCTTCTTTGATAAAAATCAGAATCAGGTTTAATATCACTGGCATACGTTGTGGAATTTGTTGTTATGCAGTGGCAGTACAATGTAATACAGAATAACAAAATCCGTACGTTCCAGTAAGAAGTTTATATAAAATAGAAAGAAAATTAAATAGTAGTACAAAAAGTAGTGAGGTAGTGTTTATGGGTTCAATGTCCATTCAGAAATCTGATATACGTATCCATGTACCTATCCAAACTTCCAATGTTGAAATCGAGCACCATTTGCACTGGCAGTTCTTTGCACACTCTCGCACCTCTCTTGAGCAAAGAAGTCTTCCTAATGATCCCCTTAAACTTTTCACCTTTCACCCTTAACCCATGACCTCTAGTTGTAGCCCCACTCAATCTCTGTGGAAAAAGCCTGCTTGCATTTACCCTATCTGTACCCCTCATAGTTCTGTATACCTCAGGTTTTTTTAACGTTCCAAGGAATAAAACATAAAGAAGGGAAGAAGCTGTTCCTGAATTGTTGAGTGTGCGCCTTCGGGCTCCTGTACCTCCATCCTGATGGTAGCAATGAGAAGAGGGCATGGGTGATGAGGGTTCTTCATGATGTACATCACCTTTTTGAGGTGCCGCACCTTGGATACGTCCAGGATGCTGGGGAGGCTAGCACCCGATGGAGCTGACTGAGTTTCCAACTCTCTGCAGCTTCTTTCGATCCTGTGTAGTGGCCCCCAGCCCATACCAGACAGTGATGCAGCCGGTTAGAATGCTCACCGTTGTACAATTGTAGAAATTTGTGAGTGCCTTTGGTGAAATCTCCTCAAACTCTCATATTTTGAAGTTCTTGTTTTTAAATGCTTTATAAAGGAATAAGCTAACACTAAATCCATTGACTAATCCGATTTGTGTGGTCAAAGTATTGTTTGTGTTATTATTGGGGGAGGTAATATTCCTCTCTGAGATTAAAAGGGAAAAGTGTTTTGGGAATTGAGTGCTATTGTTCATAATCCTCTGGTGATTCGAGCTTTTGTAGGGTTTCAATTATCAATGTAGTAACGTATCAGATCTCAGTGATGTCACAGGGATTAATTTTGTGTTTTGCCCTTGAATCTCTGGCCATTACAGGAAGTGTGTGTGGGTGAGGGAAGTGGATGAGTCAGTCTCTCACCTTGTTTTTATTGTTAACACCCAGCAGTGCCTGCAAGGTTGCCGATGCCCATCCCTACCTCCGGGTTACTAGGCAACACTACTCACGACCTGGAAGCTTTTTTGACTGCATGGAGGTCATAAGATTAGGTAGGGGAAATGCAGTGAGGCGGAGTTTGGAGGCCTCTGACTGCCTTCTGGAGATCCTGTGGGAAACTCACTGGGAGGTGTGGAAGAAAATCCTACGACCTGTCCAGCATCCACTTGCAGTTGTTCTAACTTTTTAAAGCTCTGTAGAGCCTGACAAGATAACAAAGCAAAACACAAGAGATTCTGCAGATGCTGGAAATCCAGGGCAACACACTCAAAGTGCTGGAGGAACTCAGGAGGTGGGGCGGTATCTTTGGAGGGGAATAAACAGTCAGTGTTTCAGGCTGAGACCCTTTAAAGAGAAATGTTCTTCTTGAGGGCTGGTGTGCCCCCTTGTCTGCAGGTCATGGAAAAGTACAGCACAGGAACAGGCCCTTTGGCCCATCTAGTACATGCTGAACCATTTAAACTGGTTACTCCCATTGACCTCGCATCAGAGGTCCATGCGGGCAGGAGGTAGGGGGTCGTGGAATCAATATCGAATCGGCAAGATTGGAAACTGAGACCCGATGGCTGAAACATGGGTCCATGAGTCTGAGGCTACGTCCACGCTACGCCGGATAATTTTGAAAATGAAGCCTTTTCTCTTCGTTTTGACCTTCCGTCCACATTGAAACGGCGTTTTCATCCCTCGAAAACGGAGATTTTGGAAAACACTCTCCAGAGTGTGTAAATTTGAAAACGGTTGTTTCGTGTTGTAGTGTGGACAGGGTAAACGGAGAGATTTAAAAATGTCGTCATGACAACACCACAACAACAATGCTTTTTTTGCTTCTGCTTGGTGCTGCGCAAGCACTGCCGGACGGCTGATCTTGGTTCTTGATCCTCCAAAATATTCCGCATGGAATTTAAACTGGAGGTGGCTTTCAAGCTGGTCTACTCGGTTTCTCTGTTTGCATCCTCTGTTCTTCTGCCCGTACCCTCCGGTCTCCCAGTCTGCGGTGGTCGTACCCTCGATCTCCTGTACCCCGGGGTCTCCAGGCCAGCACTGCCGCTGACTGACCACCGCTGTTATAACGCGCGGTCGGTGTGAACGGCGTGAGAGTTAAATTGTAAAGTGAGCTTTTTTGACTAGATCCCCTAAATTGATTTGATTGAGTCTATCTTTAAAAATATTGAAGTCAGAAATACTGCGCAGGTCTGGCGGCAGAAGATTCCACTCTCTAGGTTCTTGGCTCTTGATCTTCCAAAATATTCCGCATGGAAGTTAAACTCGAGGTGGCGGAGGGTGGGCTTAAGGAGATTTTTGAAGAAGAAAAGCTGCCTTAAATTTAATTGGGTTTGGTTGAGTGACTGTGTTAGGATTAAGATTATTCCATGCTTTAATTGTGCGGGGGGAAAATGAATTGCTGTACACATCTGACTTGGTAGTTAGTATTTCAAATTGAGTTGAGTGCCCTCTTCTACTCCTAATAGGTTTGGGTTTGATGTGGGATTGGTAGTCTATGTCGAGTTGACCATTTAACATTTTGTAATTGTTGATCTTGGGTAGAGGACGGCTTCATGCGTGTGTTGTTTACTTTATTGTCTACGTTAATAGCTTGTTTGGAGTTAAATATCTCCACTGCTTTGCTGACTTTGTAGTCGTTTGTAACTCGCAGAAACAGCTCGACTTCATTATCTGTCTGAACGAAGAAGTCCGGTCTGATTTTCCAAGTTTTCTTTGTATTCCTGGGAGACATTGTTGAAAACTTTATTTCGCTGTTATTGTAGGTACTCTAGTTTTATTCTATGGAAATAGCACAATGCTGCCGCAGAAACGTAAATAGTATACCGTTTCCTCTTCACTTGTTTTCTGTAGATGTGTCTGCGCATGCACAGTAGGAGTAGATTCGCCCAAATATCTGTTTTAGTGTGGACAGAGATATTTTGAAAAACGCCTGTCGTTTTTACTCGAAACTGGCGTTTTCAAAATTATCTGGGCTAGTGTGGACGTAGCCTGAGACCACAGGGGAAGCTGGAGGCCTGACGACTGCAAGTCCACTGGACACTGGAGGCCTATCTGTGGGTGGGAGGGAGGAAGGGAGCTGTTGCTGTTGTGGTTGCTTGTCTCATTCTGCTGAGCATTGTGGGCACGCCTTGGCGCTGGAATGTGTGGCGACCCTCGTGGGTTGCCTGTTTGTTACCAGTGTTTTACCTGTAGTTGCTGCAGTGGATTCTCAGTCCAATGGCAATGATGAACGGCGCAGGAAGTGGGACAAGAACAGCAGCAAGATGGCGACTGGGCTGTATCCACTGCTTTTTGTTGGATTTTCTGTTATTAGGACCTAAGTTATTGGGAAAAGTTTGCCACCAGGTTAGAGGCTAGTGTTTTTAAACATTTGATTACTAATGGAAATGCATCAGGGAACATGAATTGGGTGAAAAAGGATCAAGTGCTTTCCTGGTGTATGTGAAGAATTTCACTTCTTACTTAGAGCGAGACCTTTGAGGAAAAAATTTTTAACAAAGGCAAAGGTCTCACTCCAAATAAGAACTAGAACTGGAATTTGATTGTAAGCAAGGTGGGACAGTGGAGACCTGATTGGATGAAGACTAGCCAATCGGGGATAGACGACAGGGGTATAAATACCATTGGACTAGCCTTGCCCAGACATCATCCCTGACGAAGATGGCAGAGTTTGTCATCGAAACGTCGGTTAAAATTGATACCCGTACCCGGCTAGAAGCCTGAGAAGAGTTTATTCATGAATTGGGTGGTTTCAAAGAATGTACTTGCATTGATACATTAAGTGGCCACTCTACTAGGTACCTCCTGTGGCCACTCAGTGGTCCTCTCCTTCTGTAGCTCACCTACTTTAAGGTTCGGGGTGTTGTGCGTCTAGAGATCCCTAACCCTAATATAGTGCTCTTCTGCACACCACTGTTGTAACGCGTGGTTATTCGAGTTACTGTCGCCTTCCTGTCAGCTTAAACCAGTCTGATCATTTTTGCTCACAGCACTGCCACTCACCGGGATGTTTTGTGTTTTTTGCGCAGTCGCATGAGGCATTGTTGCCCACAGAACTGTTGCTCACTGGATGTTTTTTTTTGTTTTTTGCACCATTCTCTGTTAACTCTAGAGTCAGCATGAAAATCCCAGGAGATCAGCAGTTTCTGAGATACTCAGACCACTCCGTCAGGTACCAACAATCACTCACAACCATTCTGATGTTTGGTCTGAACAACAACTGGACCTCTTGATCATGATAGCATGCTTTTAAACATTGAGTTACTGCCACATGACTGGCCGATTAGATAATGGCGTTAATGAGCAGTTGTACCTAATGAAGTGGCCACTGAGTGGATACTATGTTGGTTCACCCTTTAGAGCAGAGGTTCCCAACCTGGGGTCCATGGACCCTTTAATTAATAGTATTGGACCATGTCATAAAGGTTGGAGACCCCTGCCTTAGTCAAAGAGCACTACAGCAAGGAAACAGGCTCTTTGACCCATCTAGTCTGTGAAGAACTATTATTCTGGCTAGTCCCATTGACCCTACACCCGGACCATAGCGCTCCATACCCCTCCCATCCATATACTGTACTTATCCAAATTTCTCTTCAATGTTGCAGTCAAATCTGCATCCATCATTTTTGCTGGCAGCTCCTTCCATATTCGCATCACCCTCTGAGTAAAGAAGTTCCCCCTCATGTTCCCCTTAAATATTTCTTCTTTCGTCCTAAACCTATCACCTGTAGTTATTGTCTCACCCAATCTCAGTGGAAAAAGCTTGCATCTATCGTATGTAAACACTCTTAAATTTTTTGTATACTTCTCTCAAATCTCCCCTCGTTTTCCGAGGCTCCAGAGAATAAAGTCCTAACCTATATATTATTAATAATTTTTGTTGTAAAGTTTTCAGTTGTCACATTGTGGAGCTTCACTTGGAGCTGGCCTACTTGGGTCACTGCCTTTCTCTCTTCTGAAATGGCATACTTAGCCAGCAGGCGCATGCCAGTCTGGATCTCTTGGGAGCTTGTTGTAATGAGCCAGGCAGGAAGCCTGGCAGGAAATGCACTCAACAATATTGTTCATGAATCAGTTCATGATGCTTATGGCCTTGGGGGAGATTACAGTGTGAGGATGAGCCTGCTTCGTCACCTTGTAGAAGGAGTAGCCGTCCTTCCTCGGCCTCTTACGTTTCTTGCCCAAACCAGCAGTCAAAAGGGGCAAGGTTTTCTTGGCGCTCTTCTTGGGAATGGATTTCGACTGCCCGGGCATTGCTTCAGTTGACTTCAAACGCTGAAAGCCTCTAATATTAACCCCCAGGAAGTGTCAATCTTACCTGCTCATTGAAGGCTGCTTCCCCCATGGGAGGTGGCGATTGGCCCGTCTAAGGAGCATTGTAGCCCCTCCCACCAGCTGCCATTTAGCTGATGACATCACGTCGCCAGTAGCGCATGGAAACCACGCAGCCTGTTTTCGCTCTCCAGGTCATCACAGGCTGAGGGTGCCGTGGAAACGGTAAACAGTGGAAGTGTGCTGCAGTTAACTTACCAGTGGTGAAAGTCTTCTGTCCCCACTCACACAACACTCATTTCTCCATCCACTGATGTTCCCTGACCTATGTGTTTCCAGCTCTTTCTTTTTCACTCCTGGTTTTCAGCATTAACTTGTTACTCAGTGGAAACCTCCTTGTTTGTGTAATACCAAAAGGTTTCTTGCCGAGAGGGTGGATGGACTTCTGGTTTAATGATTCATCTGCAAAATTGTCACCCCTGACAGTGTCGAATACTTTCAGCAGTATTGGACAGTGTCAGCTCGTCTCATGGCCCTCGTAGATCAAAGTATTGAGTACAGGAGATGGGATGTAATGTTGAAGTTGTATAAGACATTAGTGAGGACTGATTTGGAGTATCGTGTGCAGTTTTGGTCACCTACCTGCAGGAAAAATGTAAATAAGGTTGAAAGAATGCAGAGAAAAATTACAAGGATGTTGCCGGGATTGGAGGGACTGAGTTATAAGGGAAGATTGAATAGGTTAGAACTTCATTCCTCAGAACATAGATGATTGAGAGGAGATTTGATAGAGGTATGCAAGATTATGAGGGATAAAGATAGGGTAAATGCAAGCAGACTTTTTCCATTGAGGTCTGGTGGACTACAACTTGAGGTCATGGGTTAAGGGCGAAAGGTGAAAAGTTTAAGGGGAACATGAGGGGCAACTTTTTCACTCACAGGACTGTGAGAGTGTGGAACAAGCTGCTAGTGTAAACGTTGCATGTCAACTTCATTTCAACATTTATGAGAAATTTGATTTGTACATGGATGGTATGGAAGGCTATGGTCCTGGTGCAGGTCAATGTGAGTAGGCAGTTTAAGTGGTTCTTGGGAGATTTTTCTATATTGCTGCCTTTGGGGCAGTGTCTTTACGAGACAGGTGATGGCAGCCATTATCAATACTCTTCAGAGACTGTCTGCTTATTTGTGATGTGCACCAGCTGCTCACACGACCATCCACCACCTGCTTCCATGGCTTCACGTGACCCTGATTGCGGGGCTGAGCAGGTGCCACACTTGCCCAAGGTGACCTGCAGGCTAGCAGAGGAAAGGAGCACCTTAAACCTCCCTGGTAGAGATGTATTTCCAACCCACCACCCGTGAATGTATAATGAAAAAAAATTGACAAGGATGTTGCTGGGACTTGAGGACACCAGTCATAAGAAAAGGTTGAATAGTTAGGAGTTTATTCCCAGGAGTGTAGGAAAATGGGCAAAGATTTGATAGAGGTATACAAAATTACAGTACCAGAGACCTGGGTTCAATTCTCAACACTGCCTGTAAGGAGTTACTACGTTTCACCCCATGACTGCATGGGTTTCTTCCCACAGTCCAAAGACGTTCGGGTTGGTAGGTTAATTGGTCAATGTAAATTGTCCTGGGATTAACTCTGGGAGGGATTGCTGGGTGCCATGGCTCAAACGGCCAGAAGGGTCTATTCCATGCTGTATCCCAAATAATAAATAGTGTGGGATTTATAATTAGAGCTCACATTTCTAACCTCTTCGTCTTGTCCTTGCAGACTTCGTAATGAAGAACTTTGATTCGCCCTAGTTGTGTTCCCCTGGGCAACTAAGAAGCAAATCCCTCACTCGTCAGTGAAACATCCCAAAAAATTAGAAAAGAGTGAATTCACTTCAACCCATCCTGGTACTGCTGGCGGGTTCATGAGATGAATTCCGAAATTTGACTGCAATTTGTTTTTAACCTTTCGAAACCTTTTTTTGAAATTCTGCCTGGGTTTCGGTCTTTAGCCCGCCGCAATCTGACAATGGCGTCTCTGCCATTGTTGTCTGGCAGGGACTCTGTGCCACACGCCAAGCCGGCGTACGCCAAGCCGTTGAACGACCTGGACTTCCACTCGGGAGCTCGGATGGAGGAGATCACCAAGCTGATCCAGGAGTTTGGCAAACACGAGCTGAGGGACTTCGATGACCAGCGCGCGCTGGAAGTGCACACAGCCAAGGACTTCATTTTTTCCATGCTAGGTAAGTGAGCGTAATGGAAGGAGATTTGCATTTTTTTATGTGGGGACTGTTAGATCTTTAATGTGCCCAGAGTGCTCTACAGTCAGTGAAATACTTCAAGGTTGTGGCCAGTTGTAGACTGTAAATAGCAACACTAAACACGCTCAAAAATGCTGGAGGAACTCGGCAGGTCAGGCAACATCCATGGAAATGAACAAACATTTGACATTTCAGGCCAAGACCCTGCTTCAGGACTGGAAAGGAAGGGGGTGGATGCCAGAATAAAGAAGTGTCAGGGGAAGGAGGATGGGTAAAGGGCTGGAGAAGAAGGAATCTGATAGGAGAGGAGAGTGGGCCATAGGAGAAAGGGAAGAAGGTGGTGATCCAGAAGGAGGTGAGAAGAGGTTAGAGGCTAGAGTAGGGAATAGAAGAAGAGGGGAAGGGGAGGAATTTTTTTTACCAGGAGAAGTCGATATTCACGCCATCGGGCTGGAGGCCATCCAGATGGAATGTTTGGTGTTGCTCCCCCACCCTGAGGGGTGACCTCATCTTGGTACAAGAGGAGGCCATGGACTGACGTGTCAGAACAGGAACAGGAATCAGAATTAAAATGTTAGGCCACCAGGAACTTCTGCTTTTGGCGGATGTCAGTCGGTGGGAGGCAACTTCCAACTTCCTTCCATCTTTCATATTGCCTCCGACTTCCACCCTGCCGTTAAATTCACCTGGTCCATTTCTGACACCTCCCTCCTCTTTCTCGATCTCTCACTGTCTCCATCTCTGGAGACAAACTCTCGACCAGCATCTTTTATAAACCTACCAATTCCCACAGCTATCTTGGCTGTACCTCCTGCCACCCTGTCTCTGGTATGTAGTAAAAAAAAATGCTGTTTCTTTTTCTCAGTTCTTTTTTCTCCATCGCGTTTGCTCCCAAGATGATGCTTTCTTTTCCATCACTTGTCCAAGATGAAGCTGCTCTGGAGTGTCATCTGCTTGAGTCTTGCATCACAGACTTGTGATTGAGAGGCAAAAGCCACATGAACCAGTCATTTTTTTGCTTACCGTGACTGTAATTTAAGATCTTTTTATAGTCCGTAGAGATTGCACAGTGCATTTACTGACTCATAGGAGGCGCAGCACAGATCCCACGTGCCAGCCCTGTTCTCATCCATTCACCATCTCTTTCAACCAGCAGCCGTCAAACATCTCCCCTTCCTCAGTTGCTTACAGCTGGTATACACTCTGTACCTAATAAAGTGGCCACTGAGTGCATGTTCGTGGTCTTCTGCTGCTGTAGCCCATCCACTTCAAGGTTCGACATGTGTGTTCAGGGATGTTCTTCTGCACACCACTGTTGTAATGTGTGGTTCTTTGAGTTACTGTCAGCTTGAACCAGTCC